>NC_133403.1:46309895-46615610 GCF_047511655.1 Castor canadensis
CTATTCCAGTTGGGGAAAAGCCTCCGGTTGAGCTTCCGCCCCACTGGGCTGCACTGTGCCTCGTTCGTTTATTTCTCTGTAAGTTGTATTTTCACAAACTTGAAAATCTAACAGAAATAAACACAAGTGTTTAATGCTGGCAAAACTGAAGCAAGCTTGCCTTAATTAAACCAACACTGTTAAGTGACCAAATTTCTATTGCAGTCAGACGAACTTAAAAATCTTTTGAACTAATTCCTGCTGCTTTGATGAGCTACCTGATTTAAGCACCTGCTTTTCCTGTTAAATCATCAGAGCTCTTTTGGGTTTTTTTTAGTAGAAAAATATCATATACATATAACATATGAACGTAAGCAAACAGCCTTCCAGTTTTTGTTTTAAAATTTTAGTCATTTTTAAATTTTCAAAAATATAGTTATATTAGATCAGTAATATAAACTTGCCAGTTTATGAAAAGGACACTGGGGTCCAGATGACCTCTGTCCCTCCTACCACTGAGTTTTACTTCTCTGCCCCTTGGAAGGGTTCTTTGGTTGGACCTGGGGGCAGCACTGCCCTGGGCCAGAACCCATGGGACAGTTGGATCAGGGTGGCCGTCCCTGATGGATAGGGGTCCCCTGGTGTCTGGGTGGGGCAGGGCAGGCTGTGGCCAGGGCTGAAACCCCTACTGAATTTGCTCTTAGTTACCTATAGGTCTGTCACCATGTGTCAGGAAGGCTGGACGCTGTGCCAGGCCCCACTCCTGCCAAACAAACACATGGTGGACAGTCATGCTGTCTCTTAAGAAAGGAATCCATGGTGGCTTGCAGGGCTCTGTTCTTTTCAACGTGATGCAGACACACACGAGCAAAGAGTGTTTGAAGTGAGACTAAGCCACTGCAGTGGGGACAATGATGGCTCAGACCGGATGGTGACAGGCCAGCCCTACTCAATATGGTGACTGGACTGGCCAGGACTGGTCTCAAGTTTAGGCCTCTGGACCTTTGGTCCTGGAACCCAAAGCCCAGAGCTGCTGCTTCCAAAGCCTGTTCAGACAGAGGTCGTGTACAGGTGTTTTGTGTTATTGTCTCCTGTTTTAACAGCTGTCCCTACAGTCAAGACCTAAAACTGTTTCACCCCCAGTGTCCCACAGCTAGTATCCATACCTGCACCAAAATTCAGCCTTTGTCAGAAAGCCAGGCCAGCGATTCTCAAAGTGTGGTACCCAGACCAGCAGCACCAACCCCTTGGGGGAGCTGGTGAAACTGGGATACCTGGCCCCACCCCAGACCTGCTGCCTGGACATGGGTGGGTGGGACCACCACACTGGGTTGGCAGTCCCAGCTACACCATGCAGCAATCACCTGGGGCACGACACCCAGGCCCCATCTGCACAGTTCTCATTGGCTGAGCAGCAGACAGATGTCATATTGGGAAAGGCGATGGGGACCTGTGGTGGACAAGTCTTATGGGGTTCTGAGGACACTAATAGTCTCACCTGGCCCCCAGTGTCAGTGCTCCCCTGCAAGAGGGCAGGGAATGTGAAAGGGCTGTGTGTAGGTAAAATTCAAGGACTAAAGGATCCAACGTACTGGTTCTTGCAGGGAGGCAATCTGAGCCAGTGACAGGGAGCCATGTGGGAACCAGCAGGACTCTGCTGAGGACCCTGGGATTCTAACATACAACCAGCCACTCCCTGGGTTTCAGGAATCACTCTCCATCTCAGGGAGGAAGAAGGTCTCACGAACAGAGTGGGGTGGGGCAGCCTGAACCCACAAACACCTGCCTCCTCACTAGATTCTGGATCATGTGGGAGCAGGGCCTGTGCCTGACCCCAGAAGCTGCAGCATCACCATTGTCCCCCAAATCATGATGTATCCAAAATTACCAATGCCCCAGCATCACCAAGTCCCTATCATCACCAATGTCCCTATCACCACCATGTCACAGCATCACAAGTACTGGAAGCCCTAATTCTATACAGGTGATTGGTTATCAGGTAAAATGGGAACCAGAGGCCCCAGGTGTTCAATTTGTGCCTTTGTAGGGTTTTCAACTTTGGGAAATTTCATGTAAAAATCCAGCTGTGACTAATACCCAAACCTACATCCTGGGGTCTCTGTCCCCCATGGAACAAGGCCACAGTCAGAGCAAGGCAGCAGCTAAGAGGGTCCCAGACTTCCTATGGCCCCTTGTCCCTATTTTCTGCACCCCCTGGCTCCTGTGAGGAGCTGAGCTGGGTGTTCAACTCCATTCACAGTGGGCCAGCATCCACGGGGACCCTTTGCTGACTCGTCTAACCCTTGTGCTCATGGAAGACACAACAGACTCCTGAGGCAGCCAGTGGCAGAGAGGCCACAGATGGCCCCATGTAGAAGCATCCGAAATGTGGTATTTTCAAAACACCAGGAAACTTGATTTTCTGTCTGTTCATCATCAATGTGGGGCTCTGTGGTCTGAGGCAGACCCACCCCCAGTGTGAACTAAATTCCAAACTGTGTGCCTCTGTGGTTTCCCAAGACGGGCGCCTGCAGACTCCCCATTCTTACATTGGCCCATAAACAGCATGTGAACCCGCACCAGGTGAGAGACAGAGAAAGGAAATTGCTTTGATGTTTCAAAGCACAAAGAAAAAGAGAACTCTGTGAAACTTCATGGGGCTCGGGGATTAGAACAGAGCTCCTCCAAATGGAGCAGGAAGGGAACGGAAAGAAAGATGGCGCATCCTTATAAAGCTTTCAGACACTGTGACATGCTCCTGGGGATTCAGGAGGCCATGTTCACATGCAGGACCGTGTGCACGCCCAGAAAGGAGCCCAGGGGCTCATCGCTCACCTCTGGCCAACCCACAGAGCCCCTCAGCAAAACCTAGAGAGTTATGGTTTCAGGATATTTGATGAAATCTCTGTGCAGGAACCAGACAAGGATGCCCACTATCTCCACTCCTATTCAACATAGTACTGGAATTCCTAGCCAGAGCAATTAGGCAAGAAGAAGAAATAAAAGGAATACAAATAGGTAAAGAAACTGTCAAAATATCCCTATTTGCAGATGATATGATCCTATACCTTAAAGACCCAAAAAACTCTACTCAGAAGCTTTTAGACATCATCAATAGCTATAGCAAGGTAGCAGGATATAAAATCAACATAGAAAAATCATTAGCATTTCTATACACTAACAATGAGCAAACGGAAAAAGAATGTATGAAAACAATTCCATTTACAATAGCCTCAAAAAAAATCAAATACCTAGGTGTAAACCTAACAAAAGATGTGAAAGACCTCTACAAGGAAAACTATACACTTCTGAAGAAAGAGATTGAGGAAGACAATAGAAAGTGGAGAGATCTCCCATGCTCATGGATTGGTAGAATCAACATAGTAAAAATGTCGATACTCCCAAAAGTAATCTACATGTTTAATGCAATTCCCATCAAAATTCCAATGACATTCATTAAAGAGATTGAAAAATCTACTGTGAAATTTATATGGAAACACAAGAGGCCACGAATAGCCAAGGCAATACTCAGTCAAAAGAACAATGCAGGAGGTATCACAATACCTGACTTCAAACTATATTACAAAGCAATAACAATAAAAACAGCATGGTACTGGCACAAAAACAGACATGAAGACCAGTGGAACAGAATAGAGGATCCAGATATGAAGCCACACAACTATAAGCAACTTATCTTTGACAAAGGAGCTAAAAATATACGATGGAGAAATAGCAGCCTCTTCAACAAAAACTGCTGGGAAAACTGGTTAGCAGTCTGCAAAAAACTGAAACTAGATCCATGTATATCACCCTATACCAAGATTAACTCAAAATGGATCAAGGATCTTAATATCAGACCCCAAACTCTTAAGTTGATACAAGAAAGAGTAGGAAATACTCTGGAGTTAGTAGGTATAGGTAAGAACTTTCTCAACGAAACCCCAGCAGCACAGCAACTAAGAGATAGCATAGATAAATGGGACCTCGTAAAACTAAAAAGCTTCTGTTCATCAAAAGAAATGGTCTCTAAACTGAAGAGAACACCCACAGAGTGGGAGAAAATATTTGCCAACTATACATCAGACAAAGGACTGATAACCAGAATATACAGGGAACTTAAAAAACTAAATTCTCCCAACACTAATGAACCAATAAAGAAATGGGCATGTGAACTAAACAGAACTTTCTCAAAAGAAGAAATTCAAATGGCCAGAAAACATATGAAAAAATGCTCACCATCTCTAGCAATAAAGGAAATGCAAATTAAAACCACACTAAGATTCCACCTCACCCCTGTTAGAATAGCCATCATCAGCAACACCACCAACAACAGGTGTTGGCGAGGATGAGGGGAAAAAGGAACCCTCTTACACTGTTGGTGGGAATGTAGACTAGTACAACCACTCTGGAAAAAAATTTGGAGGCTACTTAAAAAGCTGGACATCGATCTACCATTTGATCCAGCAATACCATTCTTGGGGATATACCCAAAAGACTGTTACTCCAGAGGCACCTGCACACCCATGTTTATTGCGGCACTATTCACAATAGCCAAGTTATGGAAACAGCCAAGATGCCCCAGCACTGACGAATGCATCAAGAAAATGTGGTATCTATACACAATGGAATTTTATGCAGCCATGAAGAAGAGCGAAATGTTATCATTCGCTGGTAAATGGATGGAATTGGAGAACATCATTCTGAGTGAGGTTAGCCTGGCCCAAAAGACCAAAAATCGTATGTTCTCCCTCATATGTGGACATTAGATCAAGGGCAAACAGAACAAGGGGATTGGACTTTGATCACATGATAAAAGCGAGAGCACACAAGGGAGGGGTGAGGATAGGTAAGACACCTAAAAAATTAGCTAGCATTTGTTGCCCTTAACGCAGAGAAACTAAAGCAGATACCTTAAAGCAACTGAGGCCAATAGGAAAAGGGGACCAGGAACTAGAGAAAAGGTGAGATCAAAAAGAATTAACCTAGAAGGTAACACCCACACACAGGAAATCAATGTGAGTCAATGCCCTGTATAGCTATCCTTATCTCAACCAGCAAAACCCTTGTTCCTTCCTATTATTGCTTATACTCTCTCTACAACAAAATTAGAGATAAGGGCAAAATAGTTTCTGCTGGGTATTGGGGGGGGGAGCAGGAGGGGGTGGAGTGGGTGGTAAGGGAGGGGGTGGGGGCAGGGGGGAGAAATGAACCAAGCCTTGTATGCACATATGAATAATAAAAGAAAAATGAAAAAAAAAAAAAAGAAAAGAAATCTCTGTGCAGCCATTAATTAGTCACTAAGGTAATCAAGCAGATTTTGGCATCCTCACCCCAAAACAAAAAAGCAGGCTGCACAGAATTAGTCCAGAAAAGTGAAACCAGAAAACAATACCAACAGGTAGACCAAGTAGCAAACACTGGAAAGGTGAGGACCGATTTCCAGCAATATTTTTTAAATTTTAAATATATTAATTATAGATAACTTAAAATGTCCAGTTTGGGAGAAAAAATGAAATTTTATTTGCAAAGAACTAGGAAATACAGCCTTCACACAGAAAAATATCATCCAGCAGAAACTGTCCCTATGAATGGTCAGATGAAGACTGGATGCAGTGGTTCGTGCCAGTAACCCAAGCTTCTCAGCAGACAGAAGCAAGATGGTCTCAAATTTGAGGCCAGCCTGGGCAAAAAAAAAGCTAGTGAGACTTCATCTCAAAAACGAAATACAAAAAAGGGAAAGGGGGGCCTGAGGACACAGCTTAAGTGATAAAAACACTTTCCTAGTGAGAAATCCTGGGTTTAATCCCCAGGAATGAAAGGCAGAAGGGAGGGAGAGAGGTGAAAGAGGGGAGGGAGGCGGGAGAGAGAGGGAGGGAGGGGGGAGGAAAGATCAGACGAAGTTTCTAGATGGTTTTAAGTGAACTATTATACACATATTCCAAGAAATCACATCCACAGGATTAACTGAAAATGTAAGAGCAATTTCTCACTGAAATATTCATGCCGAAATATTTCTCACCGAAAAAAAAATTCACTTGAGTGGCTCAATGACAAATTTGAACCTGCAGAAGAAAAACTCTGTAGGCTTAAAGATCATGGAGTCTGAGAAACAGAAGGAATGAAAAGGAGACCTGGGGACACCACCCAGCAGGAACGCAGCCACCCCCGTCAGAGCAGAGGAGGAAGAGGGAGGACGTGGAGAGAGACAACCCTGGCAAAGGACTTCCCAAATGTGCTGAGACCTTGATCTACGAAGCTCAGAGGACTGCACATTGGAAAATTTTTAAAATTTTAAATGTACACACGACAGCCATAGTCAAATTGTCAAAAGGCGACAAGAATCTTTAAAGCAGAGAGGAAAAGGACTTGTCACCTACGGGGAGCTGTGATAACACTAACTCTTGTTTTATCACGAGAAACCACAGAGGCCAGAAGCAGTGACTTCCCAAGTGCTGAAAATAGAAGCATCTGAGTACGATACTCAGTAAAGAGCGCTTTTAAAAACAAAGGAGAAAAACAAAAGCTCAGAGAGTAGATTGCTGACAGAGAGTACAACACTCAGTTCTTTCCCAGTCTTCTCTTTATTTGTTTGTTTGTTTGTTTTGGGCAGCACTGGCGTTTGAACTCAGGACCTCACACTTGCTAGGCAGATGCTGTTACTGCTTGAGCCACTCCACCAGCCCTTTTTTGTGTGTGTGATGGGTTTTTGTGAGCTAGAGTCTATCCAACTATTTCCCAGGGGCTGGTTTCGAACCAGGATCCTCATGATCTCTGCCTCCTGAGTAGCTAGGACTTACAGTTGTGAGCCACCTGTTCCTGGCTCTTCTCTTCTTTTAAAAGCAACTGTATTGTTGGTTATACAACATATTTAAAATGTACTTAATGTAGCATCATCATGAAAGAGGCAGATGGGGTAAAGCAGTACTGCGTTAAGGCAATGACAACAGATGGTATCACTTTATTCCACAGAAATAAAGTGAGCCAAGAAGAGTAAATAACAAGGTAGATAGAGCAAGTACCTTCTTTCTCCCTTCTTTTCTCACCTTGGCTTATTTAAAACTGTAAGCACGTATCACAGGAAATGTAGCATAGCTAGATGTAATGAGTGCAGTGAAAAGAGAGAGAGAAGAGTGGCCTTTCTACATCTTTCGAAAGTTAAGGCAGAACTAATTGGGGTAGATTCTGATAAGTTAGCAACAGTAAAATACATACAGATGTCAAGAAAAAAATAGAAAATTCTCTGTGCTCAACTATCACTAGGCTCCAGTGAGTTTTAAAGCATTGAAATCATAAAGTGGTCGCCAATGAAAAGAGAATTAAGTTCGACGTCAACAACACTCCTAAATAACCAACAGATCAATAAAGAAATAGCAAGGAGAACAGAAATGAAAACACAACATATCAAAACTTTCCTGACACAGTAAAAGCATTGCCTAGAGTGAAATTCACAGAGGTAAACGCCTATATGACAAAGGAGGAATAATTTCAAATCAATAATATGTCATTACACTTTAAGGAACCAGAAAAATATGAGCAAACTAAAGCCAAAGCAAGCAGAAGGAAGGAAGCAATGAAGATTAGATGTAAAAAAATGAATCAGAGACTATCGAAGCAAAAGAGAAACTCAATGAAACCAAAAGTGGGCTTTTTGAAAAGATCGAAGAAAAATGGCATTTAGTTAGAGTGATGGAGGAAAGACAGACGCCTCAAAGTTCCTAAAATCAGGACTGAAATAGGGGTGCGACTGGTGTTCTTTCAGAAATAACAGCAAAATCGCTAGAAGGTAATATTGTCAATAACTGCCTGCTAACAGATTAGGTAACTTAGCTAAAATGGACAGATTCTACAGAAATCTGTTCAAAGCATCTCAAGAAGAAGAAAACACGAACAGACCGATGACAAATAAAGAGATTGAATTAACAATTTTAAACAGTCCACAAAGAAAACCCTGGGCCAAGAGGTCTTCGTTAGGAAACCACCAAATTTAAAGAGGAATTAACACTCATCTTTCACAAACTCCTTCAAAAAAACAGAAGAGAGTACTTTCCAACTTATTCTCTGGGGCCACCATTGTCTGGTACTAAACCCAGGAAAAAAAATATCAAAAATCAACATCCTTTGTGATTATAGATGCAAAAATCCTTAATTCAATACTAGCAAACCAAATCCAGCAACAAATAAAACAAGTCATCCACCATTGACAAAGAGGGATTTATGCCAGCAAAGAAATGTTGGTTTAACATCTGAAAATCAATCACCGTGTTACACTGTATCAACAGAATAAAGGACAAGAAACACAGTATGGTCCCAAACAATGCAGAGAATGCATTTGACAAAAACAACCACAGTCCTTTGTCATAAAAACATCCAACTAATTTTGAGGAGAAAAGAAGTTCCTTAGCTGAGAGAGAACAGCTTAGAACTAACCCTGTCCTTAGGGGAAAGACTGAGTGCTCTGCCCCTAAAGTCCAGAACAAGATGGTGTCTGCCCTTGACATTGTACTGGGGTTCCGCCCAGGGCAGTGAGGCCAGCAAAGGAGTTAAATTTCGTCTAGGTCACAAGATGTAAATCTGTCTCCACTTATGAGTCCGTGATCTTGTGTGTAGAAAATCCTACGGAGTCCATAAAAAGCTATGAGAGCTAATAAATGAGAAGCATGAATTGTCAGGACACACACTCAAAAATTTTATGGCTTTCAAAAAAAATTCGGGGGAGGAGTGGTACTGGAGGTTGAGCTCAAGGTCTCATGCTTGCTAAGCAAGCACTCAACTACTTGAGCCACTCCACCAGCCCAAGAATTTTATTTCTACATACTAGCAATAAACAATCCAAAAATGAAATTAAAGTAGCAACTAGTTCCACTTACAATAGCATCAAAAATGATAAAATTAATTAGAAATAATTTTATAGAAAGAAGTAAAGAATTGAATATTAAAAACTATTTAAAAACGTTAAAGGAAACATAAGCCAATGGAAATACATCCCGTGTTCACGGGCTGGAAGATGCAGTATTGTTAAGATGGTTAAACTCTAAATTTCTCTACAGGTTTGATTCAATCCCCACTAAGATTTCCACTACTCTTTTCCCCCAGAAATTGGAGAACTGATCCTAAAATACATTTGGAAATGCAAGGGACACGGAATACCAAGAAAACACTTCTTTGAAAAGAAAAACTGCCATGGTTTGAATGTGTTCCCCAGTTTTCATGTGTGGGAACCTTAATGAGGGATGCAACAGTGTTAAGAGTCAGAGCCAAGGGAGGGGATTAGGCCACAAGGTCCCCGCCATGGTGAACGGATTAGTGTCACCACAGGAGTGGATTCACTGTCACAAGAGTGGGTTTGTTATGAAAGAAGGTTGGAAGACTCACTTGTACCTATCTGGAAATTTCTACATTGTTGTCGTAAATGGGTAGACTTGAATGGAGAAGCCAAAACTAAAGTCTGTCATTTATGGCCAGTGGGTTTTCAGCAAGAGTGCCAAAAGAAAGAATTATCTGTACAAAAAGCAATGTTGAAACAACTAGACATCCACATGCAAAAGAATGAATTTGAACCCTTACCTCCCACCAATACAAAGACATAACTCAAAATTCATCAGACCTCAATGCAACACCCCAAACTACAGACTCTAGTGGCATAAATGTCCTGCCTGTGGGTTTGTAGCTCAGCTGTACAAGTTGTTACCTTTGGGAGACACTGGATGAGTGTACAGAGGACCTCTATATACTCTACATACATGTTCATATTACTGACCTCGATGAAATTTATATTTACAGGAGACTGAAATTTCCAAGACAGGCAGCAGCCACTGCCAGCAGGTGAGGAGACTCAGAGCAGCCTACAGCTTCCGCCACAGGCTGGATTTAGGGAGTTTAGTATTAGATGGACAAAGCCTGACTGTCTGCACACAGTGTCACAAGACAGCTCTCCAGAGAGGCCTGTGCTGCCAGTGGAACCAGATAACAAATCGACCTAAAACTAACAGAGCCACGGGCATCACAGACCTACTCAGGTTGTAAAGTCTGCAAGTCAGACTGAGCCAGAACCCACCCAACCCACCCTCCCTCTTCACCTCTGCTTGGCAGGCAAGATCAAAGTCCTCTCATTCCAGACACAGTACCTGAAATTTTGATTCATGTCATGCCACACAGACCTAAGACAAGGAACAGGGTTCCCTGCAGGAAAGAGCTGAGAAAAGGGACAGAATTCCTGGGAGGGACAGAAGACTGGACTGGAGCAGGCTTTCTAGGGGATCCTCAGGCAGCCTAAGTCTGAAAAACTACTTGGTTCCTATTTGCTGGATGGCTGAGTCAGCCTGGAGGTAAGGGACAGGTGGGTGCCATCTTTAGAAGGACACGAGCAGCTCAAGAAACAAGCTCAGTCCTCATCCATAACTGACTCAGTGGGACCTAAGGAAGAGCAGTCAGGACAGCCAGCCCTCCCTGCCAGTGAATATAGGGAGCTGGAGTATGAGGTGCCGTGTCACCGATGGCTGTTTTACATGCATGGTGAGTTCCTCATGGAAACTTCCTAACAGCCGGGTTTAATTTAAGCAAGGAACAAGGAATGAATGCATTGCTCGGTGCAGCTCTGTCCCCCACCGACTGCTGTTCCTTGTTCTCTAATTAAAGGATTGTACTACAGGAAACTCAGACAAGTGGCAGCACTCGGTGCGGGAGGCTGAACACAGGCCACCATGACTGCCACCACGGTGACTCCTCCAAGCTGTACGGGAGCTCCTCGCTGCAGGAACGTGGGAACCTGTACCGTGCATCAGTGTTTACTGAGCACATATCCCTTCCCTGAGGGTCCCTGGCAGACTACAAATCCTAAAAATTGTAGATGAAACAAGAAAACTGAAAGGAGAAGCTCAGTGTTTGTTGAAAAAGACTGTATTTTCTACTACTTAGGTAGTCACACTGTGATAGATGGGTTTTGTTCACTCCATTGCATTGTCTTCTGTCTTTCTTTTCTAAATTAAACATGTCTGAAGTGGTTGTCTTGTGTCTCCTGCTCCTCCATTGCTGCCTTCTTTTGCTGTGTGCCATTCTTATCCCCATGTGGTAGCTGTTTCCTGAGTGACTGACAGCTGGTGTCCCTGCTACTCCTCAGGTGAGATGGGTGAGCACTTGAGTCAGGAGGGTCCTCCCTGCATTACAGGCCACCTGGAGCTGGGACTGGGGTCTGTGGAGACGTCTACTCACAGCCTTGCCTGGACACTTGTGCGTCAAGCCTCTCCCTAACTGGTGATAGAGGATCACATGCATTGTCTGGCTCTCTCTATCGAGAGCTGGTGAGGAAGGGGTGCCCTCAGGCCAGCTGCACTTGAAGCTTGGCTGAACACGCAGCCCTAATTGGTTCTCAGAGAAACCTCTCCTTTTGTTTCTAATGAAAGAGATAAGCGAGGGAGACTTATTAGGATTTGCTCAATTCATCCAAGTAGCACCAGTTTCCTTTCTAAAGGAAACTGTAGGATCCTGACGTTTTCTTCCATTAGAAGACAGTATTTAAAACACGAGTGCCTGGCAAAGCACTCTGGTTTTTCATAAAGGTCCCACCGATACACCACAGCCACACGGTGAGAACACCTCTGGCTCCCATTGGAGACAATGTTTACCTTCCCTACATCTGAAGCCCAGAGTCTCACCCAGCAGCAATGTGGCCTAGGTGTAGCCCCAGATAAATTTAGGGGACACTTGGACGCCATGTGTAACAGGAGCACAGTTTCCAATTACAAGACTCCACCCTTGTCCAGAGCAGACGCTGCCAACCGACAGCTGAGGGGCACTCTGAGCCTTCCATGCATTAGCAGTACTGAGAACTGGTGCTCAATTTATTGTTCATCTATTTTAACTTGGGATGGAGCCCCTAAAGGGGTCATCCATATGCCCTGCCATTCCTCCATTTTTGCTCACATGTCCCCCCCTTTCCTTCATCTGTGTTCCCACCTCACCGCCGGAGCCATTGAATTTTCACCACTTTTAGATGTGTACACATAGACATGTACAGAGAGCTCTGAACAAGCTTAAGAAGTCTAAGTCAGAAAGCACAAATCAGGGCAAAGATGGAAGGACTGAGGCCCATGTGTGTGCTCCTTAACTATCCTCCATCTATCCATCCGCATACCCACCCACCCATCCACTCGTCCATCCACCCATCCATCCATCCATTCACCCACCCACTCTCCTATCTATCCATCCATCCATCCACACACCCATCCATCCATTCACCCACCCTCCCATCTATCCATCCGCATACCCAACTACCCATACATTCATCCACCCACCCATCCACTCGTCCATCCACCCACCCATCCATCCACTCACCCATCCATCCATCCATCCATCCACCCACCCACCCTCCCATCTATCCATCCATCCACATGTCCTTTCACCCATCTATCCATCCATCCACCCATCCACACACCCATCCATCCATCCACTCACCCACCCCCCCATCCATCCACTCACCTACCCACCTATCCATCCATCCACACAATAAGTACTTACTGATCCAGTGCTATGTCCCAGGCAGCATTGTAAGTACTGATGTTTCACCAAGGACAAAAAAAAGAAACATCCCGCCATCATGAAACATTTCTTCTCACTAAAAGGAGGTGCCTGTGGGGTTTTGAAAAGGACTGAGGTCAAGCAGACCTGAGACAAGTTCTGACTCTGTAGTGCACTAGTTCTGTGACCTTGATGATGAAACTCAACCTCTCTGAATTTGACTTCCTAAGTGAGAACTACAGAACCCATCTCTCAAGGTTGTGTTAAAATCAAAAGTGCTGATGTGTATCCTAAGCACTGATGTCACCACAAGGTCCTGCTGTATTCACTCAAGGGCTCCCCTTACCCCTTCCTTCACCCCCTCTCCTACCCGCTCAGTCTCCAGAGGTGGGGACAGAGCCCATCTTTGTCAGTACCCCTGGCCTTTAATACTTAATGAATTCTTTAATACTGTTTAACTGAATTCTGTGTGAGGCATGCAATTAGCCACCAGATAAGCTGGCTGAGGAGATAGTAACGGGATGTTATGGATCCTGAGCGGTTCCATGTCAAAAGCTCTCAAAGATTAAGCTAGACAAACGCCTCCGCCCTCCTCATGTCACAGTCCCAGGGGCTCTCTGGCCTGTGGACATCAGAGAGAGGCTGGAGGCTTCCTGGCAACAGTCCCTGATGTCACAAGCCTCACTGTAATTAGACAACTGGTGGCAGGATTTGTGCTGAGGTCTGTAATGAGGAGGGAGGAGGAAGGCAGAAGGTCATTCAGTGGATGACTCTAGGCTCCTTCACGTAACTGAATCTCACCTTTATGCTCCAGGTCTGCACATTGAATGCTCGTGAGAATCTGCGTTACATACTATACGTCCCAGAAGGAGGGGCTTCAGGATGCCATCATCATAGAGGTGAGGCATCTCCTCTATGGATGGATGGATGGTAGGGTGGTAGGGTGGGCGGGTGGATGGATGAGTGGATGGGTAGGTGGGTGAATGGATAGGTGGATGGATGGGAGGGTGGGTGGGAGTAGGGATAGATAAATGGGTGGATGGACGAGTGGATGGGTGGATGGACAAGTGGATGGGTGGGTGGGTATGTGGATGGATAGATGGAGGATAGTTAAGGAGCACACACATGGGCCTCAATCCTTCCATCTTTGCCCTGATTTGTGCTTTCTGGCTTAGACTGAGCACTGAGTCTCTGAGAAGCCAGAATGGTACATCCCAACAAGCAAAATCTAAGGCTCAAGTGGACGAAGGGTGGTCAGCATGGGCCCTGAGCAACGAGGGCATACCAAGCAGCAAGGTTGCAAGTGATTTTGCACTCTGGCTCCCAAACTTTCCCACCAAAGGGCCCAGCAATGGCTCATCACAAAACAGTCTGCCACAAGGGAGGGGCAGGTCTACACTGAGGGACACAAGGATCCAACATTACTGACAGTCACATGCTGGACATGGAATCAGAGCCAAACTCCACCATTCCCCACCCTAGTGACCGTGGTCACTGGTGTGTCCTCCGTGGCTGCTGGCTGCAACCAGCCTCTGCCCGACAGGCATCACAGTGCAAGGCTGACCCGACTGCGTGAGCACACTGCACGTCACATGTCCCTTCTGATAGGGAGGTGCCCACGCTGCTGGGTGTAAGGATTCCTGAGTGCCCCTGCTACCCCTCTTTGGTATGTCTGTGTCAGAGTGAGCAATGGACAATGCAGAAGAGGCAGCACAGGGACTCTACTGTCCTGCAAGCAGGGGGTTGGTGCTGACAAGGGGCAGAAGAATGAGAAATGGCAATTGTAGAGAGAGGCCCACCCAGAAGCGGCATCACCTTCTAATCAGGAGGCAGGAAAGAGGAACAAGTCATTACTGCCCAGCACACACCTGGACTCAGCTATGCGCTTCACTCTATCCTCCATCACACCCAGCTTGGTGGTCAATTCCCTTTTAAGATTCCTTTGGTCCAAAAGAATGTCCTGGTCCATCAGATAACTCAAATGCATCAGAAGCCTAAGAAAGGGGCACTCCCCACCTGGCACATCAGCCAAGGAGCAGACCCTCCAGCTCTGCAGACCCTCAGTTCCAGGGTCTAGTATGGTCACACCAGGGCCCTGTCTCAACTCAGTGTCACTTGTATCTTGTGCTACAGACTGTTCCTGCTTCTGTGCTTCTGATGAGGCAGGCAATGCCAACTCTGCCACATTGCTCTGCCTCCCTGGAGTTCAGACCCCATCACACCCTCAGCACAAAGCCTAGCAGAGGTGCGTGCAGCCAGCTCTCCAAAGGTCCCACAGACACGGGCTTGGACTTCAGACCCCAGCCCGGCTCCTCCTGCTTCCTCAGCTCCAGCAGCTGCATCCACTCCTGGGTTTGCATCCTGAGGCGCCTGCTTTGATTCCACTGGGAGACAAATATCCCGGATGCAGCCTGGACCATAAGCCGGGAGACAGTTGTCCCAGGTGGCTTCCTCCTGGGCTCATAAGCTGTGGCCATGGCTGTCCTCCCCCAGCACAGGGACCCTCAGTGACTTGCTGTGAACCTCCTCCTGGACTCTTCTCTCCTGGGCCTCTGGCCATAAGCAGGTGGGTTACAAGCCACCTGTCCAGAAAACCTTGGTTCCACCAGTTCCAAGATCCACAGGCTGCATTTCAACATGAGATTCAAGCTTGATAAGGGTATAAATAATGGGGCATCTAACATGACACTCTTGGCCTCTGCATTCTGAGTCTTCCACCTCGTGCCCGGCTCCTGAATTATTCAAACCGTGGAGCCGAGCCGGCTGGCTCTGAGCTGCAGCTTCAAGAAACGGCCCCCTTCTCACGGTGAAGGGGAGCGCACGGGGCCTGAGTTCACACCCTCCTAATTGGTCCCAGGTCCAGAGGCATTCCTCAGGAGCTACGGCTTTTCCACCACCAGAAAAACCTCCTTTCTAGTTTGTTAAACTGTTTTATAGGCTCTAACCTAAGTCTGACCAAAGGAGTTTATGATCAATACAAGTAAATTATGAATTTCTCCCTCTCTCTTCCTTTATCAGTCTTTCTCTGTCTCTACCTCTCTCTCAAATGGCCTTCAAACAGGAAAAATACTGTTTTCATAACACAAACTACAGAACAGGCCTCCCTACCGCGCCTCCCAGGCTGGAAGATCTACAGATAATCAGGCTCCCAGCTAGACGTGCAGCCTGGGAGCCCATTCCCTCCTCCCAGAGCAGACTGCTCTGTTTCTGAACCACCCTCCTTGGCTGTCAGGCAGTGGGGAGGTCAGAACGCTGAGACTGCTGGCTCCAAGCCTGGCTCTATGTCCTTTAGAGGAGATAAACATGCGTGGGGCTTTCTCACTTCCCGTTTATCGTCCATGGAAGATGGTTGGCACCACTTAGGGTGAAGAGGAGGATTTTAGGAGCTTCACTCTGTCCCAGAGCTGCCTGGGAAGAGACAGCCTGAGAGTCAGGAGTCCCCAGTGTGTCCCAGACACACCCTGCTTGACGTCTGTCAGCAACTCCCTGTGAAAGATTCATCACAGCTCAGAGAACCCAGCCTCCCTGGCCCAGGTCTCAGTAATGCACTTTCTAACATGCACACAGGTGCCTTGACTTACATTTCTCTTTCTTTTTTGGTAGGGAGAGGGTTGAGACAGGGTCCACTACGTAGCTGGGGTTGGCCTCCAACTCACTGTATAGCCAGGCTGGCCTCAAACTCTTGATCCTCCTGCCTCTGCCTCCCAAGTGCTGGGATTAGAGACATGCATAGCTACACCTGGCTCCATTTCTCCTTCTTTCTTATGGGCAACATCTTAAGAGCCTCCAGTCCCAAAAATCACACAAATGAGTCAACAATGGTGGGGAGCCCAGGGGAACCCCCTGAGTGGGGACGCACAGGCTGTGGGTGGCAAGACTTTGGCCCCAAGGGCAATGAAATCACAAGAGCCACACCTGAACGACTACAAATGCAACAGATTCTCAACCTCACACAAGAGCCGGGAGGCGCTAAGCCAGCCTTCAGGAAGACACTGCCAGACCCCAAGCGAATCTGATGTGGATGCCCTGTGACTTGGACTCACACTGCTGGTGGGCTCCTGCATGGCTGTGGCTGCCCTGGAAGGTGACAGAATCTGACCACCCTTACAAGTAGGCTGCCCTGGCCTGGCCCCCCCACCCCACCCCGTCCTGGGCAGGCTCCCCCAAAGCCCTCTTGAATGTGCCCATAAGACACACCCAAGTGTCACTGCAGCGTCATTCATGTTGCAAAAATTAAAATGAAAATATTCAAAACCAGCTCAATGTCCACCAGGAGAAAACTGCTGAATTAATGTAGAAAATCCATGTAGGAAATACCACCTGGGGGGGCAACTTGTGTTTGAGACTTAACTGTGAGAATCCAGGAGTCTGTGATTCACTCGCTGTGGCTGTTGGTATTATGAGTTAAACCAGAAGAACAGTTTCCCGTGTGGTCCAGCGACACATTCACACGGGAGAAGAGCGAGAACTGCCAGGAAGGAAGGACAGGGCCAGACTCAGGGAGGAGTCACAAGGGGGATGCAGAATCAGAGGAGGACAGAGTCAGAGGGGGACCTGAGGCCCCGCTGCACCTGGGGAGGAAACTGACCTGACAGTGAGGGCTGCTGATCCAGACGTTGATCCCGGGGCCCAGACATGGGTGGATGGGGCGACTGAGCTCACACTTCCCCACGTGAAGTGACACATCTGTATATCACACTGTGCTTTTATTAATAAGAAAAGCAACTAAGGAGGTTGAGGGTATTTTCAGCGTCGGCTCCATCTCCAGCGACCGTGGCGGGATCTGCACGAGATTCTCCTGCCTCTCCCAGCTCCTTACACCAACCAGGAACTCCAGCCGCCCTGAATGCCTTCAAATCACTGCTTCCCAACCTGAGTTTGCAGGTCACAGCCACATGGTTCGGGGTCTAGGAAAATGCATCTGTTTCCTCTTGTTCCACTATGATCGACACTAATCTCTCTGTGCCACGGCCTCTCCACACTTAATCGCAGTACCGAGGCTTCGGGACTGACTGTGGAGTTTCTGTCTTCCAGTCTCCTGAAGTAGTGACAGCTAGCTTCGATCGACAACTGTGTTTGTTGAGTTCCTGGCCCAGTGGCACACCGTCAGCCTGCAGGTGTGCAAGGAGGTCTGAATCCTTCTACAGCAACAACCAGAGGGAGCAGAGCTCTGAGCATCCACACGAACAGCAGCCCTGTTCTCAGGGACCTGGCCTTACCTTCTGCAGCTGTGACTGACTCACTGTGTGGGTTCTTCTTCTCCTCTGTTCTTCTACTTACAAGGTTATTGATGGTAGTTTGTTCAGTCACTTCACGGATGTTTTTGATTTTTTTTTTTTTTTGGTAATACTGGGTCTTGAACTCAGAGCCCTGTGCTTGCTAGGCAGGCATTCTACCACTTGAGTCACCCCACCAGTCCCTCAGTCATTTCACAGCTGTGTTCTGACCTCCCACTCTGTGTCATGTACAGTGCAAAGCATGACACACAGAAACTCCCGGAGCTGGCATCCGTATGTGAATGGCCACACGTGGAGTGCAGGTGCCAAAAGGAATGGATCCAACACAGAGAGCCGCACCTGGTCCAGGAGGGACAAGGAGGCCCTGGGAGACACAGCAGAGCTGAGTCAGGAGAGAGACTAGGTAAGATCAGAGGGAGCATGGTCTTAGAGGAGGAAACAGCAGGCTCAAAGGCCCAGGGTAGGGATGGAGGAGGAGAGTGGGGAAGGACAAGGGCTGTCTGTGCTGGTGTGGGCCACAGGGAGGGTCTGTCTTCACCTGAGAGTTAGAGAACAGCAGAAAAAAGAGAGGACCAGTCTTGCCTCTGGTAGCCAAGCACAGTGGCTCAAACATATAATCCCAACTACTCAGGAGGATGAAGGTTTGAGCCCAAGCAAAAAGTTAATAACAACCCCATCTCAACCAATAAGCTGTGTGTAGTGATGCATGTATCCTATAATCCCAACTACAAAGAAGGTCTAACTAGGAGGGTTGAAGTCCTGGCTAGTGTGGGCAAAAATAGGAGACCCTACCTGAAAAATAATTAAAGTAAAAAAGGACTGAGAGTGTGGCTCAAGTAGTAGAGTGCCTGCCTTACAAGCACGAGGCCCTGAGTTCAAATGCCAGTACCACCAAAACAAAAAAAGAAAGAGTGCTCGTCTGTCATGGGATGGGGTGGGGGG
This sequence comes from Castor canadensis, assembly GCF_047511655.1. Taxonomy (NCBI): domain Eukaryota; kingdom Metazoa; phylum Chordata; class Mammalia; order Rodentia; family Castoridae; genus Castor; species Castor canadensis. The sequence goes on from NC_133403.1 coordinate 46,328,567, forward strand.
GGCAAGGGGCAGCTTTTGGCCTGGGCTCTGTGGGCTGCAGGCAAAGAAATGGTGTTGCGCTCAGTCAGGCAGAAGCCTGGAGATGGGACACGGGGTGTTCAGGGACATTTTGGAGTTGAAATCTTCAGTTAGTGGCATATTGCATGAGGACAGTAAAGGAGGACATGAAGCATGGTCCTCCTGATTCCTGCAAGGGGACAGGCTGTGGCCAAGCATTAAGTGGAAAGAGGTGTGTTACTTACCCCAGACTTGCTAACTGCACTCCACAAGCCACCCCGGGAGCCTCAGGTGGACCCTGGACTTAGGCACTCACTGCTGTGTTGCAAGTGACTCGTGTCACAGAAATGCAGTCAAATGTCTCTGAAGCTTTTTCCAAGAAAAGCTGAGCATCCTGCGTGTTTGCCTGACAACCAGGAGAAAAGTGCGTCTGCCAGAGATCACAGTGTGCGTCCCCTGCCTAGAGGGTTCTGAGGACAAAGGAGAGGCCAAGGCTCTGTGGGAGCAAAGCGAGGCCATGCTTCAGCCCCAGGCACTCTCAGTGCTGCTGTCATGGTCACAGCCACCAGCCAGGCCACGTTCCCGCCATCTCTGCTCCCATGCTCACCTGCAAGCATGTTTGCAAAGAGCTTTTGTTTTTTTTTTTTTTTTCATTTTTCTTTTATTATTCATATGTGCATACAAGGCTTGGTTCATTTCTCCCCCCTGCCCCCACCCCCTCCCTTACCACCCACTCCGCCCCCTCTCTCTCCGCCCCCCTCAATACCCAGCAGAAACTATTTTGCCCGTATTTCTAATTTTGTTGAAGAGAGAGTATAAGCAATAATAGGAAGGAACAAGGGGTTTTGCTGGTTGAGATAAGGATAGCTATACAGGGCATTGACTCACATTGATTTCCTGTGCGTGGGTGTCACCTTCTAGGTTAATTCTTTTTGATCTCACCTTTTCTCTAGTTCCTGGTCCCCTTTTCCTATTGGCCTCAGTTGCTTTAAGGTATCTGCTTTAGTTTCTCTGCCTTAAGGGCAACAAATGCTAGCTAGTTTTTTAGGTGTCTTACCTATCCTCACCCCTCCCTTGTGTGCTCTCGCTTTTATCATGTGCTCAAAGTCCAATCCCATTGTTGTGTTTGCCCTTGATCTAATGTCCACATATGAGGGAGAACATACGATTTTTGGTCTTTTGGGCCAGGCTAACCTCACTCAGAATGATATTCTCCAATTCCATCCATTTACCAGCGAATGATAACATTTCGTTCTTCTTCATGGCTGCATAAAATTCCATTGTGTATAGATACCACATTTTCTTGATCCATTCGTCAGTGGTGGGGCATCTTGGCTGTTTCCATAACTTGGCTATTGTGAATAGTGCCGCAATAAACATGGGTGTGCAGGTGCCTCTGGAGTAACAGTCTTTTGGGTATATCCCCAAGAGTGGTATTGCTGGATCAAATGGTAGATCGATGTCCAGCTTTTTAAGTAGCCTCCAAATTTTTTTCCAGAGTGGTTGTACTAGTCTGCATTCCCACCAACAGTGTAAGAGGGTTCCTTTTTCCCCTCATCCTCGCCAACACCTGTTGTTGGTGGTGTTGCTGATGATGGCTATTCTAACAGGGGTGAGGTGGAATCTTAGTGTGGTTTTAATTTGCATTTCCTTTATTGCTAGAGATGGTGAGCATTTTTTCATGTGTGTTTTGGCCATTTGAATTTCTTCTTTTGAGAAAGTTCTGTTTAGTTCACATGCCCATTTCTATATTGTTTCATTAATTTTGGGAGAATTTAGTTTTTTAAGTTCCCTGTATATTCTGGTTATCAGTCCTTTGTCTGATGTATAGTTGGCAAATATTTTCTCCCACTCTGTGGGTGTTCTCTTCAGTTTAGAGACCATTTCTTTTGATGAACAGAAGCTTTTTAGTTTTATGAGGTCCCATTTATCTATGCTATCTCTTAGTTGCTGTGCTGCTGGGGTTTCATTGAGAAAGTTCTTACCTATACCTACTAACTCCAGAGTATTTCCTACTCTTTGCAAAGAGCTTTTGCATGCTGCTTTCTGAACCCACTGAGAACGCTAAGGAGGAGGGAAGAGCAAGGGGTCTCTCAGCTCCCCGTGTCCACCCAATTCACAGGAACTTGAGGTCCACAACAAAAAGCATTTTGAGGCATCTCACAAAAGGAGAGTCTCATAAGGTGAGAGTTTAGCAAGCATTTATTTTAGCAAAACAGGACAAAGGAGGGGGAACTAGGACAGCGAGGGGGAGTCATCTCTTGCACGTCCCGCGCAGGGACTGGGAGTGAAGAAGACTCAATGGTCGTTCTCATCCAGGTCTTTATACTCTCTGAGCTAGGGGACTGCACGTGGCCATGTCATCTGGAAACCCCTAATCCTCAGAGACAATGGATTCGGGCTGGGTCCCTTACCCAAATATGGCCAAGTAGGGTCTTGTTATTATTTCCAAAACACAGGGATGTCGTCAGGCTTACCCAAAACATGGGGACCACTGGTGTGAGTCTCAGGACTTCCATTGTGGGCATCCCTTTAATTCTCTCTCTACCCATGTGAAGAGTTGCAGCTTCTCACATCGACAGGAGAAGGTGGATGCAGACTCTTTGCACATCTCTCTGTTCTTGTAACTTAACATCGAAAAGGTGATGATGGGAGGAGAGCTTGCAGCTCTGACTTCTCAGTCTTTACCTCCTGGATCTGCTTTAATTCCTGAGTCTGGTCCTTTTAATATTATATAAATATAATCTGTACAATAGATTGTATTATGCGTATATATTTAATATATATATAACAGACATATGCCTCATCTATCAGTTATTAACTATCAGTATCTTTATCAACAACCAGAGAGCCCTCCCTAGCAATTACCAGCCCTGTCTCCTGCTCGCCCTGGCTCATCTGCTCGTACTTTTCTGCCTCTGGGATTGCAGAACCAACCAGGAGGAGACAGTGACCCCGTCCCACAGGGGGACATCATCTGCCAACTGAAGGAAGATCTGCTTCCCCACACCAATGCCCTGCTGAAGCACTGGACACTGCAAATGAGCCAAGACCCATCAGATAAGTGCTTAGTGGCTGAAATGTTCCATGAGGACACAATTCAAGCATAGTGCTATGGTTTGAATGAACCAGAAACTGAATCTCTCCCTAAAGCTTCAGGATTGGGAGGTAGGGCCTGAGGTGAGTGGTCGTGAAAATGGAGTCTTAGGACCCCAGGCCCAAACTCCTGGGATTCCAGAGATGTCAGGTCTGGCCATGTGCCCCTATGTACCAAATAAAGAGTCAGTAATGGCAGAAGTCAGAGAAGGTTTGTTACACAGCACAGGGAGCCTTGGGGAGAGCTGAAGAAAGCATTAGCCCATCTGCAGCCATCTTCAGGGTACAGACATGAGGTTTAGGTTTAAATAGATAAAGAACTGGGAGTGAGGGAGAGAGAGACAGAAAATGATTAAGCAGTCCTGGTCATAGGTGGGTTTCCATGGATTATTACCTCAGTCCCAGCTTTGGGAAGGGTTTTGAAGAGCAGTCTGGTCAGGATAAACAAGTCATTGTTGCCTGGCAGGAGGTCTCTCTTTTGAGGCTCTGCTGTTCCCTGTTAGGGGCAGTTTCCTCGCTCTTCCTTACAAACTTGTTATCAGTAGCTGTTCTTCCTGGATTCCCAGGAGGCTGCTAGGCAAATGGCTCAGGGCAAAAGACAGCTACAAAGTGGAGGCAGGACACCAAACTTGTCTCCTGCTTTTATAATTCATGGGCCCAGATAAGGAGTCAGTGCTTTTCAGCAAAAGCAATCACAGTACATGTTACAGTAGGGTCAAGAGGGCCCTCGTGAGTGGATGGATCCCATTATGCAAAGGCTGGAGGCTGTGAGTTCAAACTCACCCTCTCTCACTGCCTTGCCCTTCCATGTCTGCCACACGGTGATGCAACCACACGACATGTGCCAGATGTGGGCCCCTCGATCGTAGCCCTCCAGCCTCCAGAAGCATCAGCCAAAGAAACTTCTATTGTTTACAAATTGCCGGTCTTGGGTGTTCAGTTAGAGTAGCAGCAAACAGACAAGACACGTAGCATTTCACATCTCTGCAGAGCAAGTCACAGGAGATCTATGGACTCCACATCACATGTTATTCAAAGATGTGATTGGAAATGTCACCCAAAAGTAACACACTCAAGTCAATAAATACACTCAACACCTCTTAAGCAAAGGCATTTTTTTAATTTGAAAACTGGGGCACATTGATTCGTGCTGTCAGATGGTCTCAAGTGAAGAAAAATTAAGGAAGACAATACTTGACTGTCATTCCGATGCCCTGAAGTGTGGCTCTCACTCTCGGTGGGGAGGCCTGAGGAAGGCTGTGTGGTTGCATCTGCAGCTCCTGAGGCCCGCAGGGGAGGGAACCCCACCCTGAGGCTGCACCTGGATTCTCCTGCTGTGATGAAAGTAGGATGAAAAATTCTCCACGGTGAGAACTCCTTCACTGAGCCCAACTTCTGGGTCCTGGTGCATCTAATAATAAAATCTGTTATGTAATACATAAATGTGAAATGATAAAGCCACCTGCTTTGTCTCCAGTCCTAGAAATGGGAGCGTCCTCTACATTCCGCATTCCATCTCTTTCCTCCAATCCTGGGCTTCTGTAACCTTGTGACAACTGCCTGGCATCACCTGAGGCAGCTTCTGTGTCTCACAAGCAGAGGACACTGCTGACCCGAGACTCTGAACCTATAGAAAGTCTATTTCCAAAATGCAAGCCTCCACTCCAGGGCGCCACGCCAAAACATTTGCTCTGCAAACACCCATGGGAGGGGGCTAATTAACACAACACAATGCCACAGTATATTAAACATCACTGACACAAAATGTACAAACAGTTCTGCTGGGTTCCATCCACAAATGGCCACCTAAAGGACAGACAGATGTCCACCATGCCCGACAGTGGATCATGCCCCTTCCTCCTGGCTGGTTAGCAGGATGGTTGTGCCTCGTGATTTCTCACACACAAGGCAACAGGTGTACTTCAGTTTGCCTCTTATCTCTTCCAAAACAAAGTAGAAACAGAATATCAAAATAAACCCAAAGCAAAAGATAAAAGGAAGAAAACATCAATGAAATTGTAACAGAAAATCAATAAAACAATAAGTTGGTTCTTTTTCTCCCCCAGCTTTATTCAGATATAATTATATCTGAATAAAATCACATCTATTTATGTCATTCAGCATGCTCTTTTCATATATGCATAGTTTGTGGAAAAAACCAGTTGACTGAAAAGATCAATGAATTTGACAAAGCCTAACAAAACAGAAGAAACAATCCATCACTGTCAGGAATGAAATGGAATATTTTATGACCCTATATTGTCTAAATGTTTTTCAGACCCTACAGACCCAAAAAGGGCAGTGAAAGACCAATTAAAAACCTACATACAGATTTCACAGTTTACAAAAAACACGCCAATTCCCCAAAAGGCACAAATTATCCCAAGTCACCCAATATGAATGGGTAATTTGATTGTCTCTGTAACTATTCTAGAAATTAAACCTATAATTAAATATTGCTGGGAATGAAATTTCCAGGGATGCCCACTGGAGTATTCTACCACAGGCTTAGATAAGAATCGACATCAACTTTAAACAGTGTTTCCAGAAAATAGTGGAGGAGAAGCAGTCATATTCACAGTCACTACCTGAGGTGGAATTGCCCTGTCAGAAGGGCAACAGAGAAACACAACAGCACAAAAAATGAAACAAAGTACCAATGCCCTTAGTGGATATGGACAGAGTATCAGCAAGTGGAAGTCAGCTATCCCTGACCACAGAGATCCTCCCATGGACGTGTGAAAATCCACTAACAGACTAAAGAAAAGAAGGGCGTGATCACATCAACTGATTCAGGAAACAGCTATGGAGCAGGGGACTAAAACACTCGAACATATGGGATGGGTGGAATGGATGTAATAGGATTGAGGACACTTGCAAGGAAATGTCTACAATGTCACATCTGTCTCCCAAGCACATTGGGTGACTCCTTCACCATTTTCTTGGCAAGATCACAGCCCCGGAGTCAGCAAGCATTTCATGAACATGAATGTGGTGCCCTGAGCTGCCGGAAGCAGGAAGCAGTCACACAGGCTCTGGATGGTGCTTACCAAACTGGGCAGGAACAAAGTTTTTCAAAGCAAGTAGCCTGTTGACCTTCACATTAGCAGAAAGTTGGTCACTCCCTTCTACTGAAAAGTAGAATGCAGTGTAAAAAAGAGTTAAGATTAGGATGCAGCCAGCAAAAATTCATGGTTCATTCTGGCTCCCTGTGCTGCTATGGGCAGAAGGCATGGCTGCACTTGCCATCGGCAATTAGACGGGATGTGTGAAAGCTAGACCATCCGTCCCACTCCCTGAAAAAGTGCCTCGTCCTCCTTTGAACACACCCTCAACACAGAGCCAGGCTCCTGGTTGCTGCATCTGACACTAGAGATTCCCCTGGTCTCAGGTGCCCTTGGTCCAATGTCAGCACTCAGGTATGGATCTTGCAGCCACTGGGGGCTTTTCTGCCAGATCAAGAGGACAGAGGACATCCTGTGGGAGGGGGATGTCAGCTCAGGCCATGCCACCACCATCATCAAAGATTCTTTATAGGATCACATGGAACTCCGGCTCAAAGGAGAGAAGCTCGCCTGTGTGATTAGGCAGCTGGCAATGAGGTACGAGCCTCACCTCGTAAAATTGAGGGGGAAATGTGTCTTGGCAATTCTCGGGAATGAAGGGGAGATTATTACAAATAGGCAAGAAGGGCGCTCAGCTGGAAGCTGGCTTGCGGTTTAATACTGAAGTTCAAATTATCAAGACAGCCATCCTTTCTGGATGAAATTTTCAACTCCTTGTTGAATACCATTTTCGTTTAGGCTTTGATTCTGGCATCTATAAGACACAGCAAGAGAACTAAAATAGAATCCCAGCCACAATAACAGGCAATCTATTTGGGGCCCAGCAGGATGGCCCAGTAACAGAGGGCCTCACAGTCACAGGCCTCAAATTTCAGCTCTCACCTCGTCATCTGTGGCCCTGGCCAGTGCACTCGCCTCTCTGAACTTTGCTTCCCTGACTGAATTGTTGTGGCAAACACAGGAGAGGTGGCGTCTGCCTCTTCACCTCCCAGTGTCCACTCCTTCCCTTCCTTAAAAAAGTGCCTCAGTTTCCCTCCAGGCAACGACCCCTCTCCTACTCAGTCTCCGAGCTTAGAGCTGACTCCGTCCCTGCCTCAGGAACAAGCCCTTCATCCTGGTCTGAACCAGCAGCACGCCATATTCCTCAGGCTAGGGTGACCTCTCAGAGACGAGCACAGGGCCCAAGAGCATCCAAGAGATGCAACAAGGTTCCCGTGGAGGACGTGGTGACAGAGGCTGGAGTCTCTGCTGGACACCAGCCCTGAAGGACGAGGTCCCTGGCTTAGAATCTCCTTGAGGGGAAAGACTGACTGACAAGGGAGCCCATCCCAGGGAAGAGGGTAGAGATGGAGTCTAGTGACAGCAACTATGTGCTAGGTCAAGCTGTACCTGAACCTGTACATGGACTTTTCAAAGTGCATGTGCCAAAGGAGACATCTTTTGTTTAAGATGCTTTAAGTTCAGTTTCTTATCATTTATAACCCAATCAAAATATCCTGTCTGGCACATGAAGTCCAGATATGCTGGACTGAGTGGCAATGACATAATAGGTACTCGGTCAGTGTTTGTGGGATGGTTTGGGACTGGGACTCTGCATTAGAGTCCCTAAGGTTCAAATCACATGAGTCATCCAACCATTGTTTGTTTCTTCCCAAGTCTGGGCCCAAGTGACTCCCAGCTCAGTGACAGGGACCCTGCTCAGTGACAGTATAGGTGCCCCCTTCCCAAGCTGGCTTCTGCCACTTACCAAGCCTTGATGCTGCACCCTCTCTTCCCTCCTTAGGAACTGCCATTTCCCTAAGAAATCATCTTGCACGTGTCCCTGATGACACTGCACTGGGTCCTGTACGAGGCAGGCTGAAGAGGAAGGGTATGGAGGCGGTATGAGGTGCCTCTGTCAGGCTGGGGATGACACCATGTAACCTATAGTCACTTCTCTCAGTGACCACCTTCCTCTCGGCCCACACTTCCTGCACACAGAATGATCTGCTCCTGGATCCTGAGGACAGATGGCCCCCCTGCCTGGGAGAGGAGCTCTAGACAGTGACCTCAGCTCAGCAAAAGCTGCCATCTGCAGATGCACACAACTGTGTCCACTTTTGGCCAAGCCCAGCACAATGGCTACCCTGAATAACAGCATCACTTGTGTCTGTGGAGACTCAAGCCTGTCTCACAGTCACCCAGCTGGACACAGCCAACACACAGAGGCAAACCCCAGTCTGCGCACCTTCCTCAAAAGGGACAGTAAATAGCATTATTGTTTATTGGGGGTCAGACTCTATCTTCAGGACATCCAAATGCAATGGGCTTCTTTCCACCCTCTCCCAGAGAGGAAGTGACCATAGGGGGTCATCCAGGCCAGCCAAGCATGGACCTCCAGGGATTCTACATTTTGATGACATCAGCAATGATGGACTTGGGTAGGACCTGGCCCATCTCTGTGAACTCAGAAGCTGCATATTGGGCCAGGAGTGTCAGAGATAAATGGAGCCTGGATCCTAGAGTCACCTGATTGACCCCACTGACTGGCACGAGTGAGGAGTGTCTGCCGCACCAGGCCTCAAGGTGCGCCTTTAGCTGCAGAGTGAGAGTGGAGCTGTGCAGCAGGGGAAAGACATGTCTCCATGGGGACCACTGCACTCCATCTCTTCCACATGGGAGCCAGCCTGGAGTCACCTGGCCTCTGTCCTCCAGACATCCTCAAGCCCACACTGGGCTCAGAAGAACCACCCGGCCTTGTCAGATCAGACTGGATATGAGGGATCAGTGCCAGTGATTAATTCCACCTTCCAGTTGAACTTGCACTCCTAGAAGTTCAGTAGCATTGCAGGAGCTCACCGGCCAGTGCTTGTCCCTCAGTAGCACTTTCCAGAACCCTTGTCCATCTGTCCATTTTACCCTTCAGCCCCAAGCCTCTTAAAAGCTGGATCTCAGAACCTATGTGTTCTGAGAGTGTATGGACTCTGAGGTCTGACTTGCTTTTCTCACCCTAAACAGAAAAGCTGTTGAGACTCTCCCTCCCTCTCAAGGTGTCCCTGTTCTCTCAGTGGTTTACTGTGTGTATCCCTGGCTCTTTCTATAACAAGGAAGACAGAAGAAAAGGCATCTCATGACAGATGCCATCTTACACCTTTTACACAGGGGTCCACTCAGCCATGCCAACACCCATGTGGTTTGGGATTCCAGTACTTCTAGCTGTCTCAGGGATGGTGTAGGCATGTGCTCCCAGAATTCACATGGATTAGCAGAAAGTCTGTCCTGAGTCTCCCAATAGCTGTCACCCTCACCAAGTGCACACACACTATTTGGTACAGAGCCTTCCTGAAATACTCTGTCAGGCAGAGATGATCGATGTTCCAAGTCCCTGAGCCTAGAGAGACCCTGCAGCGAGGGTTTGCTGTGACAGCTACAAGAACCAGAGCAATGGCATCTCTTCCCAATGTCACTAAAGCAGTAAGCTGTCAGGAAGGCAGATTGGTTTCTGATACAAACGACACCTTGGTCTCAAAGTGACAACTCTGAGTCCTGGGCAATAAAAAGCAGTAGATTGATGTCATTTTTTTCCTTCTCCTGAACTTTCTGACCCTTCTGTCACTTCTGTGAAAGTGAACAAGTTCTACTTTCCTGGAGGATAGGAAAGTCTAAGGCCACACTGGACACTGGTGGTTTGCCTGTGTGGCCTCTGCTCTCTCTTTTGAGGCATCTCTGACCTTCCTTGTGGAGCCCTTGCCCTCCAGTGTTGGGTGTTGTAACTTACTGCCAAGTCAGGGGTGGATTTTGACTCAGGCTTAAGCCAGTCAGCGTACTCTGCATCTCGTCCCACCCTAATTCCCCATCACAGAGACTGGAGAACCCTGTATTTTTTCAGAGGTTGCTGCTACAAGCCAAGGGCTCCTAGAAGGAGCCCTTCTTCCCTAGAAGGGAAGATGGGGGTCCTTGTTGCACCTCTGAGCCCCAGATTGCTCTGTCCCCAAAGCAACTCCCCCACTCCTCTCCTGCATCGGTCCTTTCCAGGATGGATTTTCTGTCTCTAGAAATCCAGAATCATAACTCAAGGTCAAAACCCGAGCAAGGTCACGACACAGTCTCTCACCTAGCCTGGAACTTCTGCTGCTGTTCTGGATTTCAGTACAGTGACCTTTGAGCAGACAATTGCATGTAGAAATTAACAAGCAGTGTCCACTTTTAAAAAGAATATGCACTTGTTAGCAAAATAAAAACGGAGTTGTTGGAGCAGAGTCTGAGCTAGCGAAGCAGCAGGCTGCTGCTGAAGGGAATGGGATGCCTTCTGTGCATCTGCCCCCTGTGTTTTTATAGGTCGTGGTCAGAACAACCCCACAGCCCCTTCTCTGGTGGGGGACTGCAGCCTGGAGAGGTGACAAGTGACTTTTAAGTCCCACTGCACATCTTGATGGAAGGAAGATTCGAATCCAGAGCCAACTGCCCAGAGGCTGCAGCTCAGTGGCTCTGTACTGAGTAGGAATCTGCAGACTCATCAGACGGTCAGCATTCAGAAGCACAAGGGAAAACCTAGGACGTTTGTGACCCAGCACCTTTTCCAGTTGCCCATCACTTGCCCTGGAAGCCCATGGTCAGTGGAAGGGTGGTCACCTCAGTCAGTCTCGGGTAAGTCATTAATTCCCATGGGGAAGGGTGTTCAGAAGAATGACTGCATTTGTAAGGCATTGGGACACATCTCAAACCACAGCGCTTGTCCCGAGGCAGGAAACCAGGAGGAATATGGGCATGAATATGAAGGCCCCACACCTGCCCTGAGCCCCAGTGACCGCCACAGCTGCAAGGTGCTTCCTGACACCCAGAGCCAGGCTCGTTCCCAGATGGTGAACTCGGTTAAATCTCCATTACCATAACGCTGGTCTGGTCCTGCAGATCCCACACCTGGTTGACACTGCTCAGAGATCCATTAACATAGATTCTCAGACTCCCCTTGGACATCCACGAGTCTAGAGCTCATGTCCAGCAGGCGCAAAGGAGCAGAGGTTGCCTTCTACGGGATGCGGGACGAGTTCACGGATACTTGTGTTTCTGGATTTTAAACACACTCTCTCTCTCTGAAGAGAATGGGTTGCTGTTAACCCTGGCAGGTCTTAATGCAGGGCATAACACAGGCCTGACTTTCCTCCACCCTTTACCCAAAGCACACAAAAGCATCTCAGAGAGAGCCCTGGCTGTTTGACAGAGGCACAACCTCAAAGCAAACCATGGTGATTTGGGAATTGGGGGCACTGACCACTCAGACTGCAATCAACTCCACTGTCCAGTCTGGACCACGGGGACCAGGAAGAGGAGGTAGATGCCAGGATATGGTTTCCATGGCAACAGTTTTACTGCCGAGCACTTGGCCGAGGGGAGGGGCAGCCAGGACTCAGCAGCATCTGGACGATGGGAACGGAGAGGGGGAGGGGGAGGTAAACGCCAGGATGTGGTTTCCATGGCAACAGCGATGCCAAAGTGCACGTCCCTGCCTGAGGGGGGGGCAACAAGGTTTCCGCCCACCTGCCATCCTCAGGGAAGAATAAACCTGCATGCCTGGTTGTTCAGTTCCCAAGAGAAACTGAAACATAGTGAATCTTAGGTGGAATTTCCTAGTTGGTAGCATTTCACCACTGACTCAGATGTAGAAGACACACACAAGCCAGGCACAGGCCACTGCGTGCAGGAGAGGACCACCAGCAGCTGTGCCACGTGAGCCATCCTGGGAGGAGCCAGGGAGGAGGGCAAGTCCAAACTCCACTGGCTCAGGAGCCTCCATCAGTGAGCTCTACTGTCACCTTTCTCTCCATCCAGCTCCTGTGTTTTATCTGGGCTCAAGTGCCAGATAAACACACGTGCATGCACACACGGCTGCACACACACAGAACCATCCTCTCCTCACCCGGTGGCAGGTGGCAGGTACAGGGCCTCCCGTTCCACCAGCCGAGGGGCTCAGGCTCAAAGCCTAGGGGTGACACCCGAGATTGTAATTGCAACCGATAAGGGTAACAATTCAATCACCATCACCGAGTCACACTCCATCCCCTGAGGTTTACATTAGGGCAGTGAATCATAGTGAGGGGTTTCTTTCTTTTATCAGTGTACATCAAATATACATAGCAACTCTTCCAAGCATGCACACGATGTATTTCAGTCACACCCCTCCATCACCCTCTTAATCCATCCCCCTTCTTCTTCCCTTTCACCTCCCTACTTGGCCTCCTCTGTTTTCATGACTTTGTTTTTTTCCCCACTAACTTTCACAAATGAGAGAAAACACGCAATCCTCGTCTTTGTGGGACTGGCTTATTTCACATAACACGAGGATCACCTGTTCCATGCTTTCTCCAGCGAGCATCATTTTCTTCTTCTTAATGGCCGAGTAAAGCTCCATTGTGTCCTTATCCATTTCTCTGTTGATGGGCGCCGAAGCTGAGTCCATAACTTGGCTATTAGGACTAGAGCTTCAATACACATGGTGTACAGGCATGGCTAGTGAGCTGACTTCGATTTGGGGGGATATATTCCCAGAAGTGGTAGGACTCGGTCACTCTGTTTTTAATTTTTAGAGGAACCTCCATACTGATTTCCGTAGTGGCTGAACTAATTTACATTCCCCTCAGCAATGAATAGCACTGCTTTCCCCCACATTGATTTGTTTTCAGTAACTGGGGTAAGATGAAAGCTCAGTGTAGTTTTTCTTTACTTTTCCAATAGGGCCTCAAACTTTTGCTCAGGGGAAGTCACAGACCGACTAACACGGGGGTGCACAGGTCTGAGCCACCAGGCTAGCCTCAAACCATGGTCCTCCCTATCTCAGCCTCCCAAGTAGCTGGGATCACAGGCATGATGATTTGCATTTCCCTGATGGCTTTCTCGTGCGTTTATTGGCCATTCCATTTGTACATCCTCTGAAGACTGTCTGCTTCCATTACCCATTTTTTGATTGGATTATTGCTTTTTTTTTTCTGATTGATTTTGTGAATTCTTTATGTATTCCAGATATGAATCCCCTGTCAGATGAATATCTGGCAGATTCTCTCCCATTCTGTGTGCTGTCTCTTCACGCTGGGGATTGTGTCCTTTGCCATGCAGAAGTTTTTGAATTTGATGCAATCCCCTTTGTCAATTCTTGCCCTACTTCCTGAGCTATTGGGGTCCTCTGTAGAAAGCCCCTGCTTATACCACTATCTCAAAGTGTTTGCCTCTAGGAGTTTCAAAGTTTCAGGTTTTACATTAAGGTCTTTGATATAATTTGAGTTGACTATGGAACAGGGTGGAAGGGACAGGGATCTAGCTTCAGTCTTCTACATGTGGATATCCAGTTTTCCCAGCACCATTTGTTGAAGAGACTGTCTTTTTTTTCTGATATATATTTTGGGCTCTTTTGTCAAAAATCGGACATCTGTATCTTGATGGGCTCATTTCTGGATCCTTCTATTCTAGTCCATCGGTCTTTGAGTCTGTTTTTGTGCCAGTACCATGCTGCTTTTGTTTCTGTGTCTCTGGTTGAAGTCAGGTACTGTGGCACATCCAGCATTGCTCTTTTTGCTCAGTATTGCTTTGGCTATTTGGGGGTCTTTCGTGTTTCCATGTGATTTTTTGGGGATTTTTTTCTCTTTCTGTGATTTTTTTGGATCTTTTTTTTCCTCTTTCTGTGAAGAATGTTGCTGGAATTTTGATGGGTATTGCAATGAATTTGTGTATCGCTTTTGGTAATAAGGCCATTTCAATAGTATTTGTTCGGCTGACCTGTGAATATAAGAGGTTTTCATACCTTCCTCTACAATTTCTTTCTTTGCTGCTTTGTTGTTTTCATTGTAGAGGTCTTTAATGTCTCTGGATAAGTTTATGTCTAGGTCTTTTTTTGAGCTGATGGTGAATGTGATTGCCTTTCTGACTTCTTTTTCAGTGAGTTCCTTGGTGTATAGAAAAGCTATCGTTTTGTATGCTGAATTTATATTCTGCAACTTGCTGCAAGTGTCTGTCAGATCTAAGGGTTTTCTAGAATATTTAGGGTCTATTAAGTATAGGACCATTTGTCTGCAAAAAGGAAATAGTCTGACTTCTTTCCTATTTCTATCTTTCTCCTTTATTTCTTTCTCTTGCCTTATTGCTCTAAGAATTCAAGCACTAGATTGAATAAGAGTGTTAATAGTGGGTACCCGTGTCTTGTTCCTGATTTTAGAGGACATGTTTTCAGTTTTTCCTATACAGTATAATGTTGGTTTTAGGTCTGTCATCTATAGACAACTTTTAGTGTGTTGAGGGATGAATCTGCTCTATTAGTTTCTTTGGTCCTTTTATCATGAAAGGATGTGGATTTTGTCAAAGGCTTTTTTTTTTTCATCTATTGAGCTGGTCATGTGATTCTTGTCCTGTTTGTGTTTATTGCTTTGCATATGGTGAACCAGGGTTCCTCCCTGTCTGTGACCCATCACTCACTCACTCAGCAAACGTTCTCTGAGCTCCTCCTGTGTGCTCGAGAGAGAGCAGAGAGCAGAGCTGACGGTGTCCGTCATGTGGGGTCAACACCCTTGTGGGGAGGAAAACAAAGCCATCTGGTGACCCACCAACTCTTGATGCCCACTTGCCACCGACTCATAAGTAAGTCTGTGGCCCCTCGGGGTGTGTGGTGGCCTTGGGGGACAAATGTGGCTCACGTAATAAAAAGTACTCCACTATTTCTATCTGGTGAGCCTTGGAGGAATGGTGACAAATTTGGCAGGGCACAACACACCCTCCTGTCTCACAGTGTCTGCAGTCTGAGTTCCTGGCACCTCCAAGTGGCCCTTGTCCCCTGTCTGCCAGGCTGGATCAAGGTGCTGTCAGTCTGCTTCTCAAAGATGCTCCCTGGGGCCGTTCCCTCACCCGCCCTACGAGACCTCGGCAGAAGCTACCTCCTTGCAGCTGTGAGATTCCAGCACCTTGTGCCTTCTTTTCCAGCAAGGGACAGCCAGCCTTGTGCTTGGAGCCTGGCACAGGGAGGGCCTAGACCATTTTATTTACTTTCTAGTAACCATCGTTGGTGTTGGTTAGAACACCCACAAGTGGCCTCTCCCAGGGCTGGAGTTCCTCATGGCATCATGGCTCAGGTCAAGATGGAGTTGGACACTTGCTAAGGAGCTTTACCTGCTTAGGCAGAACCCACCCAACACAAGTTCCACTTCCATTAGCTCAGTGAGACCATCGGCAGCCTGGATCGCACCTGAAAATCTCTTGTCAAAAATAAATGAATGGATAATCCCTCCCACACTCAAGAGCCTTTACGTCAAGAGAAGAATGAGATTCATTCTACCATCTCTGTGTCTAGTCCAATCACATAAAGCATGAGTGCCTCGTAGCATCCAGTGTGTCTCCAGGGCAACTCTCAGGTCCTCCTGTGCACACAATGGTTGCCCAGCACCAACACGGGAGTCACACCAACCCAGAGGTCTGGTGAAGGGCTAGAAGCACCTTCTTCACCCTCTTTCGTTTCTTCCTCACCCTTGGGGTTCTTCAGCTCCTTCCCCTTTTTGTGTGTAGACTATAGATTGCAGCAGTGTGGAGAGTGACTCCCATCACAGCAATTCAGACAAGTTCCACTCGGGGATACCAGCTTGCAGTCACGCCTCCCAGGACCACAGCATTTTCCGATTTCTGTCAACACCAGTAGGTTTTGGTGACTGATGTTTGTTTGCTTACTTGTTCTTCTCCTGGCCACCATTCTCTGGGCAATTCTTCACGATGGGTTTTTTATCATCCACAAGGTTGGCATTTTCTTTGTTTCATTACAACACTGAGGGGTAGAAACTCTGCTTTAGGGAACCTAGTGACAATCTGTGCCCTGCAAGGACCGTTAAAATAGGTGAACAAAAAAAAGCTAAAGTCCTGGATTAGTAAAATTGCAGCACGAGGTGAACATTTCCTGATTTGGTGTCTGAAATGGATGCGTTCTAATTAAAAATGCCACCAGGATGCGGGGTGTTGATTTCTCTTCAGGCGCACACAATGCCGGCTTTATTTTCACTGTTTTATTTGTGCTTCGTAGGAATCCTTCTGGCGGACAAATGAGGAGGAAATAAAAACACATTGGAGGCACTCGTGTCTTGTGACCACATTAAGCCATCCTGGGAACTAACAGTTTAAAACCGATTTCTTACTGTTTGGAATTAAACAAATACCTTCTTGTCAACATTTACTGCCCTGGTCTAATTTCTATGTCGTTTCTATGGAAATGGATAATTTATGTGAGGATGCAATGCCCGGTGTGACTTGCTTGTTTTTTAAGCCCAGCATTGGATTTTGCCTCTTGCATCCAAGCACGTCTGCGCCAATGGGTCTTTGGATAGAGCAGGTGCTGCGGGTGCAGAAACGCTACTACCGGTATTATCGGCAGGTTCCAGCCACAGCCAGCGAGGACGTATTCCTTCGGGGATCTCCACATTGGAACTCTTTAGGAGAACTGAGCAGGGCGTCCCTGTCGGGCCTGGCCCACGGGTTTTGCATTTCTGCTGTGAGCAGAGCCACAGGTGAATGGTTGCCTCCTCAAGGAAACCGGGCTCTCCCGGCTCTCGCTCAGCCTGCGCAGACGTCCTTGGTGCCTGCAGACAAGGTCGAGATGAGACGGCTTGTGATCAGAGAGCTCCAGCAGGAAGTGAAGGCAATCTTTGTCCCTTTTGATCAGGGTTGGGGCTGATCTGGCCACCTCTGAAACCTAATTTGTGCTCTGTGGCCTCAAAAAGCAGAGACTGGGGTCAGCCCGGAGCACAGCTTGGGCGAATCCTCAGCACAGG
Organism: Castor canadensis; assembly: GCF_047511655.1. Classification (NCBI taxonomy): domain Eukaryota; kingdom Metazoa; phylum Chordata; class Mammalia; order Rodentia; family Castoridae; genus Castor; species Castor canadensis. Next base: position 46,345,494 of record NC_133403.1, read on the forward strand.
CAGGGGGCCTGGAGGGAAGCTGCTCTTAGTCATCCACTCTGGGTCAGCAGCACAGGTCACCCCTGGGGAAGCAGTTGCTTACACTGGTGCTATGATCGTGAGAGAGTTAGACAGTGGGTCCAGCCGGGAAACTCAGAGCAAGATAAATTACATCGGCCTTTAATCTCATGACCTTAAACAAAGAATAACATGAAAGAAACAGCTTTGCCTTGCCTGATGGACAGCTGACCAGACGCAAAGTGACAACGCTGGCACTGCTGATGGAGGACCTCTGTCTACATCCATTCTGATAACCAGTTTCAGAAATGAACCTTGTGCCTTTTGGCCTGAGAAGGAAATGAAAGCCTCCTTCCAAGGCCTGGGAACACCCATAGGCAACTCTTGGTCCCTTGGGAAGGGATTATCTTAAGGAGCCAGGAACTCTGGTCACCCTGCATGGTTCCACATGCTAGACATCTGTGAGATGACCCCATGTCTAGTCCCCCTCAGTGGACCAGAACTGTGGTGTCACCTGACACAGGCAGACTGCCATGGTTCATTGGAGTTGAAAGTCTTGTCTCACGCTGAGACACCTCTTGGACGGAGGAGCAGGGTGTCTTGAGGGCTTTGTTGGGGGGGGGGTCTTCTGCCCCAAAGACAGAGCTGCAGAAAAACCAGAGCAACAGAGGTGTGGTTTGGTAGGAAATGCCCCTAAATGGCTCATGAGTTGAAGGCTTGTCTCCAGCTGGTATGAGAGGTGATGCATCCTGGAGACCTGACCTCACTGTTGGATTAATCCACTGACGGATTCATGATCGATGACACATTGGGAGGTGGTGGAAAATAGAAGGTGGGGCTTAGTTGGAGAGCAAAGTCCCTGAGGATGTGCCCTGAGGGTTATATTTTCCCTGTCCCCTTCCTGTCTTACTCTTTCTTCTTCCTGGCAGCCATGAGTTGAGCAGCTCTACTCACTGTGCCCCTCCGCCATGTTGCTCTGCCTCACCACAGTCCCATGGTAGTGGGGCTAAGTGACCATGGACCAAGACCTCTTGGAACCATGAGCCAAATAAACTTTCCTCCATCCAAACTGTTTCTCTCAAGTATTGGTCAGAGCAAAAGCAAAAAATCTTACTAACACAAGGGCACAGTAACGCAGAGAGGATGGCACAGGTAAGTTGACTCTTCCTGACCCCCTTGAAATTCTTTCCTTTCCAGTCATTAAACTTTCTTGGGTTTCCTTCCATGTCCCTGAATACTCTAGGGTCCCCCCGCTCTGCTACCTTCTTGTTTTAATGGTCCTAAATGCAGAAGTCCCTTCACACTTGCAGAAGTCAGCCAAGGATGTCTGGGCTGCACCCCATCCCTCCATCCAATGGGCTCTTCCCTCCTATCAGGGTGTCACACAAAAACCTTGCCAGTGTCCCAACTAGCCAGTGTTGAGGCTCAGAGGTCCTGTCCAGGGGAGGGTGGACTCAAGATCTCTAAGTCCCTTTGAACCAGCGCCGGAGAAGCTGAGGCACAGAGGACTGTCAGGAGGGGCAGGCTGTGCTGACAGGCATGAGGAAGAGGTTGGTGGACCCAGACAGGCAGAGGCTGAGTTGAGGCTGGCAGACTTGCTGGGCAGGGGTGTTTCTCAGACAGGGGCATCATGGCAGACTGGACAGGCCACCCAAAAAACCTGCTGCAGGGTGAGCAGACATAACAGGGTAAAACTAGAGTGAGGCTAAGGGGCCAACATGGTGTGTGGTGCTCAGGTATGAACAAGAAAGGCAGAAAATGGCAGGGAGGGAGCAAGGAAAGGAAGGAAAAAGAGTTGTGAAGACACCAACTCTTCCATTCTCTCATTAAACATGGCTCTAAGTCTCACATCCTCTGCAGCCAACAAGGGTCCTGTTGTTCTGGGAGACCCAATGTTTGGGGTCAACTCACTAACACTGTGAATCAAGACATGCAGGCTTGGCAGCACAGAGGCCCAGCCTTGTTACTCAGTTCACCCTGACTGTTCCTCACACTGTCTGTGGTACAGCTGGTCATGGGCAATGGGGTGGACAAGGGGAATCCCTGTCCCGGTAAGGAGAACTTAGCAATCTGGGCCTGGTGCAAGTGGAGTAAAATGCAGCCTGCTCTCAGTTGGATGGAAACAGGCTCTGAGGGGGCTGAATCCTGGAAGAGGGGACTTAGCACTAATTCCTGACCCCAGCAGGGCCCATTTATATCTATTATCACAGGAGAACACTTTTCTGATCAATCACCCAGCAGAGAGGCCTTCCACATGATTCTGAATGGTATCGGAGCAAGCCTCTGGGGCTATTCCCACCATGGACCGTTCTCCATCTGGACCTCACTCTGGTGGCTGACATCATGGGGGTTCACTTCCCCTCCACTTCCTTCCCCTCCTTGACCACAAACAGCCACCCTTCCCCATTCTCCTCTCCTGATGAGTCTGAGTTATGACACTTTTAATTAAATGGCTTTGCTGCAGGCACTCCACTCCCAAAGCATTCCTTCTAATCGCTCATTTGGGGATCTGATATGACGCTCCCTTGACAGCCGCCTGTGGCTCTGATGTTAGCAGAAATTAAATGTCTACATCCATATATCTACACATGCAGGCGCACACAGGACCCACGGTTCATCTGTGCTTTCGTCACAAGCTTTACGCACATCCATCATCCCAATTCTCCTCTGATCCATCATCCAGCAGACTCTCTTCTGATCCATCATCCTATCAGGGCTTTCTTCTAATCCATTATCCCAGCATGGTTCACCCTGAATCCATCATCCCGTCCAGGGATCTCTTCTGATCAATCATCTTAGCAGGGTTATCTTCTGATCCATCATCCCAGCAGATGCTCCTCTGATCCATCATCCCAACAGGTTCTCCTCTGATCCATCATCCCAACAGGTTCTCTTTTGATGCATGATCCAGCAGGTTCTCCTCTGATCCATTGTCCAGCAGTCTCTCTTCTGATCCATCATCCCAGCAGGGCCCTTTTTCTGTGGACAGTATTGTACTTGGCCGTCCTGTTTATTGCTTGGCTCTATGCAACCTGCCCCCTGCTTTACATAGAACATCGGCACTTGACCCTCGGTGTGGCACATTCATCTACATAATGAGGAAGCAAGGCTAAAGGTCATCCAGCAGCATATCCTTCCACAGTTGGACATGAGTGACCAACCCTGTCAGCTGAAAGCCTAGAAACCATTTCATGGTCCTTGTCAGTGGAATAGAATCCAGTGCTACTGAATGTCCCAACAGGTTCTGAGAACCCAGAAGTCCACGAGGTCCTGCGAGACCTCAGTGCTGCAGAATGGATTCCTCATCACCTGCCCCTGCCCTGAGGCTGCCCCGGGCAGAAGATAGGCTCCAGGGCCTCCTTCCACTTCCCACAGAGCTGTCCCCAGGAGTCCCAGCAGACAGTGGCTGTCAGCTCACAGTGGGTGGGGTGGTCTGCACCTGCAGCTCACTGCAGCTGTGAGTGTGGCCAAGTAGTAAAGGGGACTGGGCACTGGGGTGACCTCTAGCACTGTGGGCTTCACCATGCAGTAGCACTGTGCAGGGGATCCAGGGTTCCATCTGTCCCTTGGATTCAAAGTGCAGGTCCCTTGGCTGAAATTGGGGACACTGGTGTGGTTTGAATATTCCTTGCCCCAAATCCATATGTCTTGGTGAGTAATCAAGTCCCCTGGTCACATACTGACCTGTGACCTCAATAACTGTTTTGGGAAACCCTCAGGAACGTGCTGTGGTTCTGCTTTTTTTTTTTTTTTTTCTGAAGCCCCTGTGTCCAATTCTAATTGCATCTGTTATCTGGATCATCCACTCACTCACTTGTTCATCCAAAAGCTTTTTTGGATGCCCTGGCCCTACAGGCACAGAGCTCAGTCCCTGCTCTCACAGGACTCTCTCTGTCCCGAGGAATCCGAGGACTCCCAACAGGAACACAGCAGTCAGGCAACACTCTCTTGAAACATCGGCTCACACAAAGCCCCAGGACGGTCAGCCACGCACAGCTGAACTAGCAGCATTCAGCCAGGGCTGTATCTCTGGTCCAGATGGCGGGTCGTCTGGTCATCAGGGATTTGAGAATTGTGGATACCACTCCTCACAGGACAGCTCCTTTGGGATAAGCATGGCTGTCTCCCAGGAGTCCTTGGGCACAGTGGAAACTCCCGGGGGGGCAGGAATGCTTGTGTGAGGATGTGCCTGTGCTTGTGTGTATGTATGCATGAGCACGTGTCTGAGTCGTGTGTGCACGTGTGTTCACATTTGCGTGTGCTGTGGACGGGTGGGCCCATGTGCTGGTCCATTTCCCTCCTTCCCTTGCTCTGGCTCCACTTCAGGGACCTAAAACCACTCTTTACAACCTGCTCCTGGCCACAGCTCATGAGCAGAGATCTAGTGGGGACAGGTGGGGGAGGGAGAGGCCAGGGCACATCTCCCTCCTCCCTCAGTTGAGCAGCACCTCCGGGGCGATGCACCCTGTGCCCCTTCTGCAAAACAGCTCCCACCCTGGGCTCTGGTGAACCTCTGGACCCAGCTCTCCAGCCCTGGGCTCCTGCTGCTGACCTCAGGTCACCTCTTGAGCCCTGGGAGGTGTTTTTGTCACTGGTGTGTAAACTGGCAGGCCTTTCTCCTGACTGATGTGCCTGACTTCTTTGACTCCTGGCTTTGTCATAAGAGAGTCTGATGGAAGGGAGTAAGTGACAGAGAGGAGAGGGTTGCTAGTGCTCCATTGTCTGTGGCAGGACTCCAGCGTTTCAGTAAACTGAGGCCAGCAGGGTCCTGATTCCATGGGACCACAGACTGTATCCTGGGAATGGAAGTTACAGGGACAGAACAGCTGTTTGAAAGCCTCATTCTTGAAGAGCCTGTGGACATCCTGCGGTGTTGGCCATGTGGACAGCTGCAGCTCAGCCTGAGGCTGTCCCCAACCGTGCCTTGGGATCCTTGCCTGGGCCAGGCTCTGTCCTCAGGGGAGATGCACACAGGGCCCTTTTTGTTCTGGGAGAAGGCGGAAGTGAGACAGCTGCACAGTCAAACCACTCTGGGTCAGATGCCCTCCTCCCTAGGTCAGCCCCAGGACAGCCAGTCACCTCTCGGTCTAGACGCTGATTCTTAGCCCTTTCTGGGGAGAAGACACAAGGTCCAGGCTCTCTGCATTGGAAGACATTCTCCCTCATTCTCCCAAATTGCTGGGCTGGGCCCCTCGTGGGAGTGGCCACAATTACCCATTCACTTGCATTGGGCAATTTCTGGTCTGGCCCTGGAATGGAGCTGCTATGAGTAGTACAGGTGTGGCCCTGGGGCCAGGGGAGCAGTACCTGCAGTTCCAGGGGACTTTCAGAACCTTCCCGCAAGGTCCACTAACCTGCCCCTCCCTGTCAGTGTAGGAAAGTTCCAGACTCTCCAGACTCTCCACAGTCCCCAGGGGGTTCCAAACGGAAGTGGAGGCTGAGGATCGGAGCTCTGAGCTGTACGAGTGGAGACAGGTGAGCGCACACACACACACACACACACACACACACACACACACATGGGGTGTGGCTCCAAACTGCACACACACAAACACCTGTGCACACACAGTTCCTGCAGCCACAAAAGACATCGCCCCATTCCTGGACAGAGCTCAATCTGCTCCCCTGGACCTCCTGGGGCAGCTACCTGGGCTCTACCTGGCCCCTGGAGCTTCTATCTTAGAGGATGGGAGGGCAGGGCACCTACTCCCCATTTCATCTGCACAGGCCAAGGGACTGGGGCCAGTGGAGCGGATGGGGCTGCAGCTGGGCCATCTTGGAGGAGGGGAATGTGAAAGGCCCTCAGAGAGGCACACAAGGCTGCCTTGTTTGGAAACAGCCTCCTCTGAACTCGGGGTTTCCCCCGACAGAGCAGGACCTGGTGGCCTAGACCCAGGTCAGATAGTGGCTTTTGGGGCTGGTGTGGGGGTCATGGTGGGATCTATTTCTAGCTCCAGCCCACTGGCAGCTGGGAACATTGAATGAGGCTGTTTCAGCATGAGGCATTTGCCCTGCAGCTGTGACCCCACTAAGGCCAAAGGGCCCTGTTCTCGGCATGGGAAGTGGGGAGGGCCCAGCTGTGAGAGGGGACATGACTGAGGCTTCAGCACTGGCCAACAGGCTCCCCTTAGAGACCCTGGGGGCAGAATGACTTTCCTCCACCACCTCCCATGGCTCCCCATGGCTGTGCAGGGTGTCCACACCCCTCCTTTTCTGGGGTTCACCCCTTGGTCTTGCCCCTCTGACTTCCTTCCCCAGGCTTCAGTCTGTCACTACCCCTCTGTCACCTGGCTGAGATCAGCAGCCTCCCACAGACTGGGCAGGACACTGCACTCTGAACCTAGTGCCCAGTGCAGGCTGAGGAGGGTCCACACTCAGCAAGGACTGGCCCTGTGAGTGCACAGGGGGTGATGATAACAATGACACCTGCTGCAGGCAGCTGTGGGCCCCGAGTGCCACCCAGGCTGGAAAGTGCTGGCCAAAGGTCCTGGCTTTGGGGATGCAGTGGACACCTGCTGGCCCTGGAGAGGACGTGCATCCAGGACCATCAGCAGCTTCTGCCCCCTGGCCCGTCTTCAAATCCCCTCCATTTGCAGCTGGGGAGCAGTAGATCCACTCAGCCTCTTTGGGCCTCAGTTTCCCTCTCTGTAAAATGGCAGGGCAAAGCATGCAGGTGAGCCTGGTCAGGATAACGAGGATAAGTGAGTGGGCCCCTGTGCAAATGCTGAGGCCAGCTCCAGGTCCCCTGAGCCCCAGGTCCTGCACTGTCCCCCAGGGTCAGTGTAGCAGCAAATGTTCTCCCTCCTCCTCCCAGGAGTCACAGAGGAGAAGGGCGAGGGAGGCAGGCCGTGCTCTGGGGACTGTGTCTCACACTAAGTCCTTGCTTGTGGCTTTGATGAGAGGTTCAGGTGGTTCTTCTAGGTCCTGGTGAAGAGGGTGAAGCTTGGGGACTCGGGGGACCTCGGGTGGGGTACCCTGCCTCAGCTGCTGACCTCAGGATCTGGAAACCACTGTGTAAAATACCCAGGGGGGGGGACACAGGACGAGGACAGCCCAGCTCCCCAGGTCTCAGGAGGGGCAGCACGGTGGGAGGCCCTTATCTCACAGCCCACCATGGCCTCCTGCTCTGGTGGCTCACGAGCTGACCGGGGAGCCCCGCCACGGGAAGGTGCGGACAGTAGGAGGGGCAGGTGGACTTGCTGACCTTGCCCCCACTGAGACTGGGCCTTCCTGTGTCACCATGACAACCATTGAGCTCGTCCGTCCTCCCACTGCCATGTTCCTCAGCGGTCAGCGTGAGGATGCAGCTGGCACAAAGTCTCTGTCTGCAGCAAAGTGACCCATGGGGAGGTGAGACCTCAGCTCAGGCTCATGGCACACAAGTAGCCTAAAGAACCAGCAGAATCCGTGCCCGATCACTGCGTCTCAGTGTGACCCAGGCTGCTCTGCCCCGGATGCACAAACACCCACATCCAGACTCTTCTGCAAGGCTGCAGGTTGGGCTCAATTGTCAGGACTCTGGGAGTCAGAGGAACCCCAAACCAGTGCAGGCACAGGGCAGATGTAGTGACACACACAGGACGGACCAACTACAGGCATCAAGGGACCCTGAAGCTCAGACTCGGGGCCTCAGGCCTGGCCTCTCTATTCTCAGCACAGGTTTTCCTGTGTCCATGGCCCTCAGGCCAGCATCTCCTCAGGCTGAGTCCAACTGTGCCCCCCCACCACCAAAATGTCCCTGGCCACAGGAATGGAAAGTCCCAAGTCACCACAGGCCCGAGTCACATGACAGCACTGGCTGGGCAGGGTCAGCCCTACCAGGCCACAGGGACAGAGTGGGGAGGTGGAACTGCAGGTCACCCAGGTGCTCTACCTGAAAGGGACAAAGCTCCTCCCTCGGCTGTCCCTGTAGGACCCTGGGAGCCTCGCTCTGGGTCTGTGAGGTCCTTGGGCAGGATCGGGCTCCCCCTCCCAGTGCCCAAGACGCCCTCTTAGCTTTCTGTCCTGAGGCAGAGCCAGAGAGCCAGGCCCCTGACAACCCACACGGGAGGACAGCAGGCTGCACCCCACTTCCACGTGGCCAGGATGTGGTCTGCCCTGTCCCAGGCTGCAGTCCATTTTTGTCACACGTCACCCTGGGCTTGTTTTCTGAGTGACTGCTCCTCTCTGAGCTGAGAGGAGACCCAGAAACAGGGCTCCCGCTGATTCCTGCAGTCAGCCATTAAAACAAACTCCACACTGCTAATGGGCTTTCTAACTGGGGAGTAAATTTATGTTTGGGGTTTCTAAAAACACAGTGCTCATGGGAAAATCTGAGCATCACTTGGCTCCCTTACCCTATTTGGTGACGTGGGATTGTCTTCAGTTGCAATTACACATGGGGTCCTCATAACCTTGGGAGTCTTAGCCCCCTGGAATCCTGGCCCCACTCTGTGGAAGGTGCACCAGACCCCATGTATCTCTCCTGTACCTGGGCTGCCATAGAGGCACTGCCACACGCTTCCACACACCTGCCCTCCCGTGTGCCTCAGGACTTGGGGACACAACCCCTTACCTGCAGGTGTCTTGACCATTTCAAAGTCACAGGCCTCACACTTTTCTGCTCTGGAACCTCCTACGAGCATTTTGAGACTCCGTCTGCCCTCACATTTTTGAGTTGACATTCAATATTTTTTTATTTTAAATTTAGACACCATAATTTCAAAGGACACAATTCCACCTATGTGGTAAATAAGACATTTCTGCTCTCCTCAAACCCACATTCTCCCTGCGTTCCACTTCTCCCAGAGACACTCAAACATATGCTACTGATTGCTACAGCTTCCTTCCCTATGGTGGGAAGTCTCTGTCCCTGTCTCTCTCTGTCCATCTCTCTCTCTCTCTCTCTCTCTCCTCTCTTTCCCCATGTATATGACTGAAATCTCCCATCCAACTGCTAACCAAGCCCAACCCTTCTTAGCTTCGGACTCGGCGGAGATCAGGCGTGTTTAGGATGGTAAGGCTGTTGACATAGGACCGAAATCTAAAAAAATAATTCCTGTGTCCGAAAAAGCTCCAAGTGTTAAAATATTCTTCGGGATTGAGTCATTATTGAATTATTAGTAGCTGATGATTTATCAAAATAGCACAAATACTCTAAATACATATATACATATGTATACAAATATATATATTTCAATTTTATATGATGGACTTTACATAATATTCCTTTCAATAGGCTGACGGAGATTAAGGGTCCAGCCCAGCCCAGTGTCCTCTCTGGCCACTGTCCCACAGGCAGAAGCAGCAGCAGGGTAAAGCGCATCAGAGCCGATGTAAGAGTGGGCGCTGCCTCTGTTTGGAGTCCTGCACTGTGGGCTGGCCAGGAGGCCCAGGCTTGAAGCTGGACGCCCTGCCCTGCGCAGCGCTGCCCCTAGTGTTGGGAAGAGGAATGGCACCGGGGACACCAGCTGGGAAAATTGTCGCCCAAACTCAAATTCAACCTTTATATGCTGAAGCTGGCCGCTCCCTGGCTGCCCCATCCTTGGAGGCTCCACACCCACTGAGGACACTGTCCACCTCTGTCCATCCTGGCCTTCTGTCCTCCATGCCACATGTCCCTTGGACGTGGCTCCTGGGAGGTCTCAGAGGACCTTGGCCTTCACAGGCTCCTAAACTGAGCCCACAGCCTTCCCTGAATCCCACAGGTTTGTCAGGAGGACGTGACTCAGTCACTCAACTCCAGCCTGGAGGACATCGCTGTGACGTCGTTTTCCCTCTGTGGACTCCAGCAGTGCAAAGGTCACTCCTGACAAGCAGGTCCCCCGTCCCTCAGCCTCACCTCCCTCCAGTGTCATCGTGCTGGGGGGTTGGCAGCTGGACCTGATTCTCACACGGGGGTTGGGTGGGACGAGGCTCTTGCACATCCTGCTTTGTCCTGGAATGACGCGTTTTGGAAGGCGTTTCCTGTCAGCAAACACGGCCACCCCATCTCGCCCTGTGCGTGGTCTTTTCTGTGGCCTGGCGTTGCAGCCTTATTTGCTGCCCTGCAAATAAGTCCTTGGATGGGACACGGTGGGCGCCCCTGTGGGTGGTGTGGGAAGCCCACCCAGCACAGCTGCGTGACCCTGAGTCTGTCTGCTTGTCCTGGGACCCCACCTCCCCGCAGCCCTCGTGCCTGAGCTCTGCATTCTGTCCCTCAATTTCCAGAATGTCAGGGACATGGGATTGTGCCGTGTGGAGCCCCGGGCTCTGGCTGTCTTTGCTCGGTGACACACACCAGCAACACCTGCACTGTGGTGCACACCCACCTCTACACTGCTAAGTGGTGTGCTCTGAGGGGCTGAACCATCCTGTGTTACCAGCCCTGGGCTGAGGGACATTGGGTGACCCCAGTACATGCAGTCACAGGTCAAGATATCCCACACATGTACGTACGGCTCTCATGTAAGTAAAGCTTTTCATTCCACAAGAGCCAGAAGTGGGAGGCGGGCTTTGAATCACCAATGTGTTTAATGTATAAGAAATAGCCGGGCATGAGGATGGGAGAAAAAGAACCCTCATACACTGCTGGTGGGAGTGTAAACTAGTGCGGCCGCTATGGAAATCAGCATGGCGGTTCCTCAAAAAGCTAAAAATAGAACTACCTTGAGTCTGCTGTACCACTAATGTGCAAATATCTGAAGGACGATAAGGCAGCGTACAGCAGAGACCAGCACAGCCGTGTTGATGGCAGCACCACTCACAGTAGTCAAACTGTGCAATCAGCCCAGCTGCCCATCAGCAGATGGGGTTCACACTACACTGCTCCCACCACTCAGAGCATCATCTCCCCAGCCGGTGCCACCACAACGACAGAGGACTGCAGAGACTGGAGCTGGACGACCAGGATGAGCAGGACGTGTGTGGGATAGACAGGGATAATGAGGAGGAGACAGAGCACGCCGAAGGGAGTCCTAGGGGGTTATGGCAAGCCAACATGATAAGGACGACGCAGAAGAGAACAAAAGGAGATGCTGAATTCCAGAAGTACCAAGTCCAGCCCTGCATCTGATTCCCAGGAGATTAAAATTCCACAGCCATCAAACACAACACCATCTGGCAGCAGAGTTCAGCCAGGGCAGCCCAGGCATCCCGCATCCCCACACAGAAGCTGCAGGATACCAGAGAGCATGGAGCTGCTGTCGGTGTCCCAGGGCCCGGCTAGGAACAGTGAGAGATTGCAAAGTGCAGGCACCGGTTCTAGGACTCACAGACGGTACCCAGCTGAATGAAGTCCTAACACTTCATGGTGCAATCAACCAGCCAAGAACAGTGTGCGTCAGGAACCATATTCTCTTTTTGTGTGGGACTCCTTGAGCAATGCCGACACGCTCAAGGATTTACACACATCGTTAAATGAGAATGACTTGGAAGATATGACAATTTACTTTGACTATGTGCCTGAATTCCTGTTATGGGCTCAGTGTCCCCCAGGCTGGCTCTTACAGTAGCACTGTGGTGTCCTGGTGTCTTCAAATGAAAGATTAGTAGGGTTTATATGAACCATCCCAGCAAACACCTTGATTTATGACAGTGTGAAAATGAAGGCAGGAACCAACTTGTGTTCAGAAGAACACAGAGAGGTCACGCCTATGATCCTGGATACTTGAGAGGCTAAGATTGGGAAAGGGCAGCCCCAGTAAACAGTTCACAACACCCCATCTCGTCCAATAACGGGTTCAGTGGCACACATCTGTCATCCCAGCTACATGCGAGGCTGAGATTGAGAGGAGGGTAATTCAAGGCCAACCCTTGGCAAAACAGTTCAAGAAACGCCATCTTACTGGGAAAAATCTAGGTATAGTGTGCGCCTATCATCCCAGCAATGGTGGGATGGGAGGCTTGTGATCCAGGCTGGTCTGAGCAAAAAGTGAGACCCTATCTCCAAAATAACGAGAGCGAAAAAAAGGCAGCGGGGGTGGGGGGGTGGGGGGGCTGGAGGTGTGGCTCAAGTGGTAGAGCACCTGCCTAGCAACTGAAAAACCCTGAGTTCAAATCCCAGTACCAGCCCGGAGATGTAACTCAATGGTAGAGTGTTTGCCTAGCATGCATGAGGCCCTGGGTTCCATCCCCAGCACCACAAAAAGCCAGAAACCCTAGTACCAGCAGAAAGGAAGAGGGGGAGGGAAGGAGGGAGGATGGGAAGAAGGAAGGAAGGAAGGAAGGAAGGAAGGGAAGGAGAGGAGAGGGAGGGAAGGAAGAAGAAAGAAAAAATTGAGATCAAAATGGGTGTTAATAATCCCAGAAAACTGATCAAAGTGAATTTTTCCACTTGAGTAGAAATATGACAGTAGAGTACAATGAAGCTTTGCAGACTTCTAGATGTTGCAAAGACTATGGGTTTGAGACCATGGGAGCCAAAAGATACCAACACAGGGGGAGCGTTAACCAAGTCGCCTGAGCAGCTTCAGGTACGGATGGATGAAGAGCACGCGATCGTTTCTGGTGGAGAACTCCAGAGAGGAGCGGGCTGACTACAGAGCTCTGCACGCTCCGCTCCACAGCCACGCTCCCCCTACACACCGGCCTCGAAGCTGCCGGATCCCTCCACGGTGGTCACACCGAGACGCCCTGGTGGACCTCGTGACCAGCACATTCATCACAGCTAAGCTGAAAGAGCTGATGTAGTCAAAGCACTGGGTTTGATGGGAAGCAAGTCCTTCTTGGAAAAGCTCGTTTAATTCAGCAGATGGAAATTTCCAGTATTATGGGTACAGCCAGCGGTGTTCAGGAGCAGGCTTTTGAAAAGGTTGGACTCATACTGTAGGAGATGGACATGTTGACTGCTAGGACTGCCAACATTTGTCCCCATTTGTTATTAAATATCCAATTTAATGACTCCTGGAAGTGCCATTCCAAAGAAGAATGAAAGCACAACCTAAGTGAAGTCAAGGTAGTTGGTAACAACCAGAAGACATGAAAGACACGCCTGTGACTAACAGTACCATCTCTGGCTAGAACGGTAAAGCCCATCTTTTCCCGCTGTCTTCCCACCTGTGGGAGGGACGAAAGGGTGCAGAGAACACAGTCCTCTAGCTTTCAAACTTTTGGCTCTCTTGGTGAAGACAGCGTATTTTCCACTCTCTACAAATGGGACTGTTTTTCCATGGACACAACAAAAGTCACATCCTCGTGTAAGGAAATCTTTGCTGCTGCGTGCAGGTGAACAACTGGGCTCTTCTTTATTAAGTGGTGCTCTATGTGCCCTGCACTCTTGCAGGATCCGTTTGGAAACCTCTTACCTGACACCACTGGGAACGTTTATGACTGACAGATGGTGAATGTTTAACTCTGGGACAATATGAAAATACACCCATGATCTACTTATTACTCCATAAGCAAAACTGTGAGTCGATACACACAGACATTTGTCTTCCATCTTTAGCAGGCTGGTGGACAGTCTCGTGTATTCGCAACAAAACCAAGGCTATGTGAGGAAAAGGAAATGAAAACTCTAAGGCTTGAAAAAACTTGCACTCAAAAAAGAAAATGTAGTATTTATACACAATGGAGTATTTTTCAACCCTAAAGAAGAATAGTTATGTGTACCATTTACAGAAAGCATGGAATGGAATTGGAGATTGTGCTATGTGAAATAAGCCAGGTATAGAAAGAAAGACTGATGTCACATGTTTTCTGTCATGGGCCTAAATCTAAAATATATTTACAGGAATGTAGATATGGGATTGGTTGGGGGGAATCAGACCAAAGGGGAGAGAGAAAGGAGGCTAATATTGTATCTACGTATGAAAACAGCTAAGTGAAATCCACCAAAAACTGAATGAACAGGCAGGGGAGGGACACAGGACAGGAAAGAGAAATGGAGAGAGAGGGTGAATGGGATAAATGAGCAATAATACATGTGTTATGGAAATGCCGCAATGAAACCTTGTACCATTAACATGCAGCAATTTCAAAAGGAGATAAACGGCCAGGCAGCTGTTCCCATGGCATGCTCCAAGGCACAGCCGCATCAATGTGGTCTTTGTCTTTTTTCTTTTTTCTTCTTTCTTTTTTTCCAGCTTGTCCTTGATCTCACCATCCTCCTGGCACAGCCTCCCAAATGCTGGGATTACAGGCACACTCCACCACACCCGACAAGCTTGCAAAATTCCTTAGGCAGAATGTCTGTGTGACTTTTCCAAGTTTTACAACTTGGGTTCTTCATTTTGTTTTTATTGAGTGTTAAGGGGTATTTATATATTCTGGAAACCAGTCCATTGTCAGATATACAGATTGCAGACAAGTCCTGCCTGTCTGTGGCTGGTCTTATCTTTCTCTTAATAGTGTCTTCTGCAAAGCAGAAAATTCTAACTGTGATGAAATTCATTATTTTTTCCTCTACAGATCATGCTTTAACTCTTGCCCACCCCAAGGTCACAAAACTGTCTCTCCTTTATGTTTCTGAAAGATTGTAAACTTTTATTTTGCATTCTGTCCTTGCTACATTTGAGACAGCTTTTATGTAAGGTCTGGGGTAGGAATTGAGGTCGCCGTTTTGTGCATGGAGGATCAACTTGTACAAGGCCATGTGTTGAAAGCACGGTGTCCTTCTCCCTTCACTCGCCTTGGCAGGCAAATGCATTTCACGCTGTGATGGGTAACTCAGAAATTAGCTCCAGTCAGCACACACTTCTTGTTATGGTTTGAATCGAAATGTCCCCCACAGGCTAGCGTGGTGACAGCTTGGTCCCCAGCTGGCAGCAGTATTCTGGGGGGTGGTAGAAACTTTAGGGGAAGAGAGCTAGCTGGAGGAAGTAGGTCACTGGGTTGTGACTTTGAAGGTTATACCTGGTCCCCGGTCCCTTCTCCCTTTTTGCTTCCCAGACACCATGATGTGAACTTCTCTGCTCTGTCACACCCTTGCCACCACGATGGACTGAAACCTCTGAAACCCAAAAGCAAAAATAAGTCCTTCCTCCCTTAAGTTGTTTGTGTCAGACATTTTGTCACAGCGATGCAAAGGTAACTAATACAGAAAATCGGAACCAGAGAAGCGAAGAACTTACTGTGACTGTACCAGACTCCATGGTTTGGCAGCCTTTGGAACAGGTTTGTGGGAGGAATTTGGAAAAGTTTGTAGAAGTGGGCTACAGAAAACCTACAATGTCAACGGCAGAGCTGAAAAGCATTCTAGTGGGTCTCAGAAGACCAGATATGGACAGAGAGGACAGTGCTCCTGAGGTTTCAGACGGGAGCAGGGCTCCATTGAGAATTTGAATAGAGGCCATTTGTGTTACAGTCTCTAAATTTTGAGCCTATCTTGAGACTTTGCGAGAGGCTGAATTTAAATGTGGCTGGCCGATTAATCTGGCAGAGGAAAACTCAAGACAGCATCGCACTCAGCCTGGGGCCCAGTGATTGCACACTTAATCCAGTCAGGTTTTACGTGAGAATCAGGAGCAAAGAGCAGAGAAGATTTGAAAACTGTCAGTTGGGTCAGAAATCCCAGTAAAGCTGGGCCAAGGAAGGGAAGGTTTCTGAAGGGATTGGAGCCATTGAAAAGAAGCCACGTGGTTCTCACAGAAAATAGGAAAGAGGCCTGAGGGCACCTCAGGGATTGTCTAGACCCACATCGTCCCAGGTTCAAGAGCACGAGGGCTAAATGCACTGGGAAGACTTTTCCTGGAGAAGAGAGAGCTCTGGGGGCATCTGGAGGCCCTGCTCTAACAGGTCACCTAGGAATGTGGTCTCCCCAGGATTCATTCCACCATGCTTGGCTGTGAGGCCCTCAGAAGTCCATGTGGCTGTGGTCCAAGGGGACCTGCCACCTGCTCAAGCTCAGAGCAGACCTTGGTGTCGTCCACATGATATTGGTTTGGAGGCATACAGCAAGCAAGAATTATAGGGTCATGGAGGCTTCCACCCAGATTTCAAAGGAAGGACTGGGAGTGGAGTGCAGCACAGCAGGGTTGAAGTCCTTGTGGGCTGTCCCTGACACAGTCGTGTGTGAAGCCTAAGCTGCGGTGGAGACCTCAGAGTGTTGGAGACTCCAGGGATGTGGAATGTCTACTGAGGACCGCTCCCGGCGTCAAGCAGACTCAGTCCCAGAGAAAAGGCCATGTGGACCGCAGCCTGCAAGGCCATGGGGTGGACCTGCCCAAGCCCATTGGAGCCCACATCAGAAGACCACATATCCTGAGTGCTGGAGCTACAGGATTTGGTGTTTGCCCAACTGGGTTTCCATCTTGCTTTGGTCTGATCCTCCCTTGCTGTTCCCCTCTGAGCCACTTAAGGAATTGGAAGGTTTGCTCTGTTCCATTGTTGCTTGGACTTACATAACTGCTCAAGCTCAGAGCAGACCTTGATGTTGTTCATGTGATGCTGGTTTGGAAGCATACAGCATGCAAAGTTACAGGGTCGTGGAGGCTTCCATGTGCCAAAGAAAGGCCTGAGAGACCACAACTTATATGACAAGATCAGTGTCCCTGCAGGCATCCCCTCAGAAGGTAAGCCTTCCAGAAAGTTGGAGATCCAAGAACATGGGAGGTCTATCAAGGATAGCTGCTGGCAGGAATACTAGCCCGAGAGAGAGGCCATGTGGGCTGCAACCCTCAAGACCACGGGGTGGACCTGCCAAAGCCCACTGGAACCCATATCAGGACACATGTTCCAGTGCTGGACACTGAGCTACAGAGTTTAGTGTTTGCCCTGCTGGGTTTCCATCTTTCTCTGGTCTGATCCTCCCTTGCTATTCCCCTCTTCCTCTCACTCTTGGAAAAGGAAGGTTTGCTCTGTTCCATTGTATCTTGGAAATATATAACCTTGTTTTGGGTTTTACAGGAGCTCACAACTGAGAGATTGCTTGGAGTCTCAGAAGAGACATTAGACTTGATCTTTTGAAGCAAGTTGGAACTGTTAAGACTTTGGGGACTCTTAGAGATGGACTGAATGCATTTTCCATTATGGGGCAGGATGTTGTGATTTGAATGTGAAATGTTAGCCTTGCACAGAGCCAATGTAGTAGCCGGTGAGGTTTTATCCAAGGCTCGATTACTTCTAATTGAATATGGAATGTTGGCTGGCAGAGTGGCTCAAGTGGCAAGAGACCTGCCTAGCAAGTGGGAGGCCCTGAGTTCAAATTCCAGTGACAGAGAGAGAAATGTCCTTTGCAGACTCATGTGTTGAATGCTTGGTCCCCAGCTATTGTGGCTGTTTTCAGAGGTGGAGCCTAGAAGGAGGGAGCAAGTCAATAGCTCATGCCTTTGAAAGCTATTTCTGGCGCCACACGTCCCTTCTCTCTTTCTGCTTCCCAGCTACCATGACAGGAACTGCAGTCATGCAGCTCCACACCCTCCCCACCATGGGTGGACTAACCTCTGAAACCCTGAGCAAAAATAAATCCTCCCTCTCTTCAGTGGTGTCAGGAGTCCTGTCACAGTGACACAGTAGTGGAACACACTTGTGGAAGAAGTGAAGGCAGACTGGAGACTGGATGGGGCTCTATGGTCCTTAACGTCAGCACACAGGTGAGGAATTCTCGCCCTCTGGGTGCAGTCGTTGACCTCTGTGCGTCTGGAATGCAGTGGGGAAAGGCAGGTGGCCCCAGGAAGGCATTGTCAGCCCGCTGCACATGGCTGTCACCTGGAGCCCACTCACGTCTCTCAGATGGTGTTCAGGCACGAGCATTTTCCAGGCTTCTTGGGGTTCCGGCTGCAGGATTGGTGGCCACTGATCCTCGGTGACCTGGTTGCTAAAAAGGTCCTGGCCCAGCCAAGGTCTGTCCAGGTCTCTGGTTTGAGCAGTTCCTCCCTCCCCAGCTGTGAGGCTGACAGCTGTTCTCAGCTCACCTCTGCTCCGATGCCCGAGCTCCGGCTGGTGGCCTGGGGGAGCTGAGTCACTCCATGGCTCCCTGGGGAGCTGTGATTAGGTTTCTCAGGCAAAGAGTGGATGAAAGTGGCATTTCATGACACAAATGAACTTCCTCTTTCTCTGCAGAGCTACTGAGCGTACCTAAGATGCAAATCGAAGCCAGTAGAAGGAAGCTGTGTGTGTGCAAGGGACGAGCAGGTTTGTGTTGGAGGAAGCCCCGCTGCTCCCTGGGCGAGGGCAGTGACTCTCACGCTGTCTGTGCTGGGCGAGGCTGGCTCAGGATGGCCCTCAGCAGGTGCAGCACCTGATGGGGACAGGGGGAGGGGCCCACGGAAGGACTGGGGACAGCGTTCAGTATCCTGAGTCATCTGGGTCCTCAAGGGGAGCTGTGTTTTATCCCAACTGTCCAAGCAGCTGCCTTAGTCTGTCCCCCTCTTGGCTTGGGAGAGTTCATGGCCAGTGCCGTGTTAGAGGTGCTGGACCGGCCACCGCTGACTCGTGTCATGATGCCTTCGTCCCTGAGTGTTTGCAAAGGTCACCGTGGGACTGAGACACGAGCATGGGCAGCTGGGAAGAGAAAATGAGAACTAAGAAGTCACCTGAGGTGTCACGTGGACTTGACTGCCCCAAAATTACAAGTCAAAATTAGTTCTCAAAATTACCACGTATGCAAATGGTCACCTTTCCTCCAGAGCAGCTGGACTGGGACAGAGCTGTGACACTGGTCACTGTTTCTGGTAAACAGACACCGTGTTCTGCTGCTCAGCAAATGAGAGATGGTAGGAGCGAGCAGCTCACTCCAGCTTGTCCCCTATGCCGGCCATGATCACGGGGCTTCCTGCCACCATCCCATGGGTCAGGGTGGCGAGCTCTGGGCTGACCCCACAACAGAACTTTAGTGTGGAAACCATGAGGCTCAGAGAGGTACAGGACTTACCCCAAGGTCACACAGCACAGCACAGGGCCACACGTCACACCAGGCAGTCTAGAGTCTGCTCTGTCGACAATGTGATGCTGTCTCTAGCAAGGCAGTGTGACCTGATGGCCAGGGACCCTCACACATCAGGCACCAGGGAGCTGCCTAAGCCTCAGCGAGGGGCAGTGTATTAGTTACCTTTGTGTCACTGTGACAATTTACCTGACAAAAGGAATTTTTATTTTGTCTCATTGTTTCAGAGGTTCCACTCCATGGGGAGGACAGAGCAGAGAGAGAGAGAGAGAGAGAGAGAGAAAACTACCATGGTCTTGGACCCTTATAAAGATTTTACCATGGGCACAGAGAAAACTGCAGGGGATGCAAATAAACAGAAAACTTAGAAAAACAACAACAACAAAAATGATAAATACAGGCAAATTAAAAAGTTCCAGAGGGAGGAGACGGCCATAGCTGCACACACCTGGGCTCCACAGGGAGCACAGACACAGGCCTTTGCTGCTGCTGTCCACCTGGTCCATCTCTGCACTTCTGCCTCCTCTGCGTGGTTTGGCCTCTGCCTCTCAGAGAGCGACTTCCCTTGCATCCCTGGTGGTCACCAGTGGCTTCAGGGGAAGCTCTGTGTGCACAGGTGGGGCTGGCAGTTGGGCCCCTTATGGATGTCCAGGTGGCAAGACCCTTGATCACAGGGATTCCACATTCGGTGCCAAGGGTCTGTCCTTGGGGCTGTTTATTTCCCTCTTCTTATGTGTCCTTCCAAAGACAGCCTATGCCACAGTCTGCTATCTGACTCCATTACCGTTAAAAATAGTGCCACGCCCCACACCAGGTGCTGCATCTTGCATTTTACGCTGAACGGATGGATCCTGGTGAGCAGTCCATAGACTGCTTTTTCCCTTTTCCCTTTGTCCCCGGTGGCATGGATGCTCCAAGATTTACAAAATCGATCACCTGTTGGCAGCCATTTTAACAGCTTTTAGGTGATGGTAACACAAATACTACTTTAAAGAAGTTTGCACCTTGCAAGGTAAGAACCAGAGTTCTGCTGGACCTGTAAGTGACAGTGTCCGTTCCAAAGGTTGAAGGAAAGTTTGGAGGTGACGATAGAGAAGTCTATTACCTTGAATGCATATGTCCAAAAACTGCCACATTAATTACATGAAGTTCTGTACATTGATTTTGCCTCAATAAAGCTGTTTTTAAAAGAATCAGCATGCTAAAAAAAAGAAAGAAAGAAAACATGTTCTGTCACACAAAAGGGCTGCTGGAGTGGCTCAAGTGGTAGAGCACCTGCCTAGCAATCATGAGGCCCTGAGTTCAATCCTAGTACTGCCCAAAATAACAAATGCTCTCTCTACCCCCAGATGTTTTAGTGTCAAAATAGACTGAGGGCTAGGAAGTCTTCACAGTTTCCAAGGCCAAAGGAGGCCAAAGTTGGAATCCACTGGAAACTTGCCTCAGCCCATGGACCACCAGTCCACAAGCCCTGCCCAGACTATTAGCAGGTTCCACCTGCTGCAGCACCAGTCCCTGTGATTCTAAGTGAGGTGAAGACAGATTTGTGCCTCTTAATGCTGGGCAGATCTCAGCCTGAGGGAGTTGCGGGGAGGGAGTCCTCTCTGGGTTCAGGTGCACGGACAGGTGAGGGGTGGAGACAGGACAGGCTGAACAGAGGAAGCTGCAATGAGGAGACTTCACTCTTGCTGACTGGCTGGGGACATCAGTCTGTTCCCTGCTATGGTATCCCTAAGGAATGGTCAAGATGAGTGATGACCACTCCTGGGTCATCATTCCGGTCCCTGACCTCACTCAGTTCCTTGCTGTCCCCATCTCACCTGCAGGAGTCTCTTGCTCAGGTCTGGGTGAAGTGCCCCAGCCCTGGAGGGTGAAGTCTCCAGATGGGGTGACAAAAGAGGGTGAGCTGGGGGGTAGAGCCTTCTGGAAGCATCTCTCAGCTGCTGAGCATCCCGCACAGGCACCCCACACACACCTCTGCGGGGATGCTGAGAGCAAAGGAGAGGCTGGAAAGGCTCGTTGTAAACCAAGGTTGTCAGGGTGTTCCCCACTCCCACACTTAGGACCCTTTTGGTTGAAGCAACAGGAAACACAAAGCAAACTCGTGGGTAAATCAGAGAACTCAACTTCCAAAAAAGAGTCCAGAGTAGCTACGGCCTCAGAGTGGCACCAACAGTGTCACCCTGCCCTTCTTTCTCTGCCCACTGTCTGTCTCCACTCCTGGGAAAACTCTCCACGTGGTACCCACACCAACACCCCCAGTGCCAGGCCCATGTCCTGACCAGTTTGGAAATTTATGTAAGTCAGATTTTTTTTGTTGCTGTGACACAGACAAGCAACTTAAAGGAGGAAGCTTTTATTTTGCTCACAGTTGCAGAGGCTTCAGTCCATCGTGGTGTGGAGGACATAGCGCAGAGCAGCTCAAATCATGGTGACCAGGAAGCATGCCTGTGCTGGGTGGCTGTCTTCTTTTATCCCACTTTATTCAATCTGGGCCCCCAGCCTATGGGATGGTGCCACCCACATACAGGGTGGGACTTCCCCCTTAGTCAATCCCCTTGGAAATGCCCTCACAGTCACAGGCAGAGGTGGGCTTTACTAATCTCTTAGGCTTCTCTCAACACAGTCAAGTTGACAGTCAAGACTTACCATCACAAGTTCACACCCCTTGTCAACTTCACACCTAAACACATCACCTTAAACAATACTTAATCTCTCAACAGAGACAAAAATGAAGTCGTAACTCTGACTAACATAATTATCCTGCATACAACCAAAAGTCCCCTATTTCCTTCCCCAAGGTCTCACAAAAGTTCAGCATGAGATTTCATGTGAGACTCAAGGCCAACTCTTAGCTGTGATCCCTGTAAAAATCAAAAAACAAGTTCTGTAAGCTCAAGATACAATAGCACAGAGTGAATATTACCATTCCCAAAAGGAAAAATGGGAGCATAGAAAGGCAGGATGGGCCCAAAGCAAGACTGAAACACACCAGAGCAAACATCAATTCCTATGGCTCCGTGTGCCCATCCATTGCAGGGTTTGGCAGCCCAACCCTGTGGCCTCACGCCGTGCAGTCCAAGTGACCTCTCTCCTGGCCAGGCTCTGCCCACTACCTGCAGCTTTCTTTGACACGTATTCCACGTCCCGGACATCTCTAACTTCCTGAGGTCTCCACTGGCTCTTCAGCTTCACCCTCACAGTTTGACACATCGCCCTTTCGGGGGCTGCCTTCAGGGATCCTGGCTCTGCCACACATTGCCTGGCCTCCCAGACTGTACCTTGAAATATGAGTGAAAGCCTCCATGACCCCTTAGCTCTTGCACTCTGTGTGCCTGCAAAACCAGCATCACATGGACACTGCCAAGGTCTGCGGGAAGCTCGAACCGCAGCTGGGCTCCCCTGGACCATGGCTGCAGTGGCCTCTGAGTGCCTGAGCGATTAAATGCAGGAAAACACTTCCCCAGGTGTCCCTGTGCAAACAGGGAGCCCTGGAGCTCTCTTCTCAAAGCAGATTTGTTCCAAAGAGTTAAAACCTTTACACCATTGAGCCTGGCTAATTCTTGAGACACCCTCAAGTCATCTTTCCTAGTCTCTCAGTGAAAAGTACTTGGCTTTGTTTTAACACCCCAATCTCTTCTGCTGCCTTATTTTCCTTGGCCCCAACATTACACGAGCTTCTTTTATGGGAAAACTGCAAATATTTTCAAATCTTTTCAATCTGCTTTTTTTCCTCGCAATTCTCGTTGTAGACTTGGCTAAAATTGTCCCGGAATCATCAAGCCACAGCTGAGCTGCTTTGAAATTTCCTCCACCAGATTCACTAGTCTGTTACCTGTAAAGTCAGCGCTGTGTAAAAATCTCAGGGCGTGGACAAAATGTGGACAGCTGTTTGCTACCATGTAACACTCCTGGCTTGCGGTTTAATTCCCAGTAGAGCCCCTTTCCCATGGGAAACCTCGTAAGCACAGTCCTCACAACCTCCTTCCTATCAGTACTGTAGCCTCCTAAGCTTCCCCCACAGCCACCCACGTATCTCTGCCTGTGGGGTCTAGACTTTCTGTGGCACACATCTCCAAATTATTTCCACAAACCAATTTCAAAGGCTTCCAAACCACATCACCTGTTAAAGTCACAGCAAGAACCCCAATTCTCTGGTACTGATTTTCTGTGTTAGTCAGACTTTTCATGGCTGTAACAAAATACCTGACCAAAAAAAAAACAACTCAGAGGAGAAAAATTTGTTTTGACTCAAGTTTTGAGAGGTGTCAGTCCATGGTGGTGGGGAGCATGTGGTGAGGTAGAAAACTCCCATTTAAGCCCTCACAAACACAGCTGAGGTCTGTTTTACAAACCTCCTAGGCACTTTTCAATCCAGTCAAGGTTAACCATCTCAGGTAGACCCATCTCTTTCCCAGCCCTTCTCATGAACCCCAGATCTGGGTCCGTCTGGCTTGCACTGGCTGCAGCTGTGTCCCTCAGATCCAGGTGTCTTGGCCAGGGGTGAAGGAACCCTGATTGGCCAGGCCTGGTCCGTGTTGAACTCTGGAGCTGGGGCGGCCACATGACCTGCAGTTTCTGGGGGAACTCGGTACACAGTCGGCAGAAGAGGAGAGAGAAGACATTGGGACACCATAAGAAGCAGGTGTAAGGATGCCAGGTCCAACAGACTGGGGTTGACGGTGAACCCCTTCCCCTGTGGGTTTTCACTTTCTAACAGTGTCACCAAGAGGAGAGGCTGCAACTTTGGAGTTTGAGGCACAGTGCAGGCTGCAGAGGAGAGAAGGGGCCTGGAGTCTCCTGTCCCCAGGGCAGCTGACCTACTGAGTCTGAGAGTCGCCCTGGCAGGGAGCCTGCAGGGGCTATGGAGGCCTGGGGCTCTTGCTGCACCAGTGTCCATGGAGAGCGAACCAATCAGAGCAAAGCACAGGCTGATCAGGACGGGGCATGGGATTTACGTATAGGATGGAGCACGGAACACACAGAAGGGAGCTTAGTCCATTCAGCATGGAGCATGGCAATCACAGTGGACACTGCCAAAGGCCCAGGTGGAGTTCTGTGTCCAGCTGAGGATCCGTCCTGCTGCCACACTCCCCAGGCCACCTTCTTGTCCCTCCACCCCAGGCAGTGGGTCTGGAGACACAGATACCTCGAGGATCCAAGCTCAAGCCCACTTCTGCCTGCACAAGAGCTCACTCAGCTGACACACCTGTGGTGCACAGAGGGGCAGGAGCCTGGGCTGCTCTGGATCTGTCTACCTGTGTCACAGCCCAGGGACCTCAGGCAGCCGCAGGTGACTGTCCGCTGCTGATCTGGGGTGGAGAATAGGACTAACTGATTCTTACAGACAGGGATGATTTAGGAATGACCCCAGAAGCTGACAGTGTAACTTGGGGTGAATTAATTTTTAATAGTCAGTTGACACCTATTGTAAAAGATGAGTACCCCTCACTGGTCCTTCTGTGTCTCATCCCTGAGACTGAGTGGAGGACATCACTTTAGATGCAATACGATGTGTAATTCCTGGAGACTTTATGACTCTGTGTTTCAGTTTATCATCTGGGGACACTTTTACCGCACTGTCTGATGCTCCCTGGGTGTATTCAGCTCCTTGTTGGGCTCTGGTAGAAGGGAACGTCCATGGACATGTCCTTCAGGGGTGTCCTAAGCTGACTTAAGACTCAGGACCAGACACGTGCAGAGGACAGTCCAGCCAGTGGTCAGAGCCCAGGCCTCATAGGTGAGTCCACATCCTGGTGTGGCCCTGGGAGGTCCCTCGCTGCTCAGCTGTGGTTCCCTCCACTGCACAGGAGCAGAATTGGCCATTTGTCAGGGAACCACTCAGCCAGCACCCTTCACCCCAGTGCCCGTGCAGCCTACCCAGTCCATAGGGTCTCAGACCCTCCTGGGTCCAGTGGGACCTAGGGTGTGGCCAGGTCACAGGTAATTAGCACACTGCCCTCCCTGGGACATGATTGGCTCAGGCACAGGCCAATCAGATGCAAGGAGACTCTGGGAGAGCCCCTCTGGCTGTTCCCATTGGGTATGACCTGAAGTGGACGTGGACCCAGGACAGCTATATGGGGAGCAGGGAAGAGAGCCTTCCTGAGATTGGGGTCAAGCACTGCCCAGGGATGGACCGAGACCATGCTGGTGCATTCATGGTACCTGAATGCACCCAGACCTGAAACCGGCTTCCTCCTACATTCCTGTAGATCAGCCAGCCCATTCCCCTTGAGGTTTAAGTCAGGTAAGGCTTCCTGGAGGAGGGGGCCACATGGGGGTGGGGCACAACCTGTGATGGGGGGGTGAGGGGCAGATTCTCCATCCCCAGGGCACAGGTGGGGTCTCGCAGCCTCGCTCTGTTGAAACTTTAGCCTACGGCTAAAGATGCTTTTCCCTGAAACTGGGAATGAGTGATGGAAGTGAGGGCAGGTTCACTGCCCACTGGGAACGAGGCCAGGAAGAAAACACCATGGAGACCCAACATGTGCCGCCCATTTGCATATAATTTGCATGGAGATCTTAGCGCTCCTCTCCTTCCCTCAGCTCCCCCTCCCTTCTTGAGGCCCAGCTCAAAGGGGCCTGGTCCTCCCACATCTGAGGCCTGGACACAGTCGTCATCGCAGCACAATGAGTACCTAGGGCTGCTTCCTACCTTAGGGCCATCTCCTGATGGGCTCGGGGGCCTGTGGGCTCCTGGTCTGGGAACCACCAGCAAGCCCAGTGTCCCTCCTGGAGCCTGGCCCTCTGGGCCCTCCCTGCTGAGTTTAGTTAGCATCCATCTTGCTTTGACTGATCAGGCCCTTGGCATCCTCTGCGTGAGCTGAGCCCGAGGAATGCAGGAGAACTGTCACCCCATCAGGGCCCACGAGAATCCCTGGCAGCTTTTAGATGCTCCAGAGCCCAGGCTGCACCCACATGAATTCCATCCGAGTCTGGGGGGCTGGACCCAGGCCTCTGAGCTCGATGTCTCCAGGAGTTTTTCAAGGGCACCTAAGATGGGGGCCCCGTGCCCTGGACCTCCCTGCTCAGATCCTGGTCAGACACCAGCTGTCTCACAAGGAAGCTTGTTGGGTACAAATTGTCACCCTAACCCCTGAACCTGCCTGTCAGCAAGACCTGCGGGATCCCCATGGACTGAGGGGGAGGTGTCCACTGGGAGCTGACTGCAGGGCCTGGTGCAGGCAGCAACCAGAAGGACACCTGTGGGATCCTGAGGAGGGCGCTGGGGTCCTGCTGAGAATCTCAGGCAGGACAGGGCAGTAGGAAGGACTACCAGGGCTTTCTAAAAGGTGGCATGGAGTCCTAAATTGGGGTTAATTCACTGGAAGAAAGGAGATGGCCTTTTCATGGAGGTGGCTGAGCTGGGTTTCGGGGGAAATCAGATCTTCTGCTGAGTATCCAGCAGGGCAGCTGCAGGAGTTCAGGGCTAGGGACAGGAGCCCAGTGCAGGGGCAGATGTCCAGCACCAGGGTGGATCAGCTGAGGTCATGGCTCCAAGATGGACTGGGAAGCATGTGACAATGACCCTGGGTTCTTCATCTACAGTGGAGAGAAACCTGACAATTCTTCCCCGGATGGAAGTGTGCAGGGAGGTGCCAGTGATGACACAGGCAGCCACGGAGGCTCAGCAAGAGGAGCCTGAGTGACCCTAGGCGAGGTGTCATTGTGAGTTTAATTGAATGCAAGTGAATCTAACCCTGCGTTGTGATGACTCGGATTGGGGATGAAGTCCTGATTTACGAACCTTCTGTTCTGCAGTAAACAGACCCACGGTGAAGACGATCCTGACACTTGTAACCACCCATGACTGATGCGTCCACACAGGGATGAGAGGAAGAGAGTGACAGGCACCCTCAGTCACATCTCTCCTTAAGGAGTTCAGCCTGGGGCACAGCTCAGGCAGGGCAGAGTGACATTGACCCACTGTGGTGCTGAGCATTTGGTCATCGCTGGGGACAACAGAGTGAAGCAGAAATGGGCAGCAGGAGGCCAGAGACTGGGCTACAAGGCCCTGCAGTGCAGCCCTGGCCATGCCAGCCAGCCAGGTCTCTGCCTCTTCCAGAAAGACACTGGGCTCCTCTCAGATGCTGAACCCACAGAGAACCAGAAATGGGTCCTCTCCTCCCTCCTGCTGAGGTGGGTGGCCGCACTGAGGGATTTCACTGCTGCTGCTGTTATGAAAATCCTGGCAGCTGTGGGGATTTGTGTGGTTTTTCTTTTCAAAAGTAGTCAAAACAGAATGCGGGTTTATTATGCTTGGACCCAGCCTGGCTTTCTAATTTAGACAGACTGCAGGTGGATCACCAAACAAATGTAAATGAATAGATTGATAAGTACGTGTGTGACATACGTCCATCCAGGGAACAGAATGCAACCAGCACAGTGAGCCAGCATGGACCATGCAGAGCCAGGGAGCAGGGCCAGAGCTCCGAGGACAGAGGGGACCTGGGCTGACGTTGCTGCTGAGGCCCTGGAAGGAGGTGGAGGGGACATGGGTCTAGAGTCTCCTGGCAGCAGGTCTCTATTTCAGGGATCCTTTTCAGCCTCTGGTTTGGACCCATTGTTTTATTCTATCTCCTCCTTCCTTTACTACAGAGCCTGACTTTCCTCAGAGCAACACAGGTCTCAGTGGCTCCTGAGTTCCCACACCCTGGGTCCTGTGGGCCACATCTGTGAGATGGTCACTAGGCATGGTCCAGTGGTCCAGGTGTGGATGGATCTGTGACATCTGCCAGGTTGTCCCTCTGGATGACAAAGGATGAGCTGTGCTGCTACAGACATGGGACAGCAACACAGGTCTCCACACGAGATGACCTCTAAGCCACCCCTTCCCAGCAACCGCACTGCCCTTTACTCTCTCTTCCCAGTCCATCAGCCCCAGGGGATTCCTTCTCTTCCTATTCCTTCTCCTCCTCCCAGGGGCATCTACCTTGCAGCAACTCCAGGACTGAGCAGCTCCACAGGCCAGGTGAGCACTGGCCCTGTCCAGGGTGCTGAAACCCACTGTGGCTTCTGGGATGGGGATGGTAAGCAGACCTGGGACACCTGGTCATTAGGGGGGACGTGGAGAAGGGAGAACACCTGTCCATGACTCACGCACAGCTGTCGGGGTTGGATTCTACTCCAGGAGGGATCCAAACTCCACCTGCCATCTAAGACACCACAGCCCTGGTGCCAGTGTGACATCTTAAACCCTGCTCCTGCTGGCTTCCTGGGGCACAGAAAGTGATTTGCGTTGCAGTTTCTGCCCCTCAGAGGTGACTGGGAGCCACTGGGCTGTGGGAGCTCAGACGTCCTCTCTGAAGACTCGGGTTAGCTCACTTCCCAGGAGAAAGACGACCGAGAGCTATCCGTGTTCCTCGTTTTGACTCTGCACTCAGTGCCCATAGACTGAAGTCTCAACACAAGTGTTTAGAGACACTGACAAGTGGGTCACAAAATCCACCTTGAAGACAAAGTGTAAGAACAGTAAAGAAGGGGGAGGAGGAAAGAAAGGAGGAATGGAGGAAGAAAAGGAAGTGAAAGCGGTGACCCCAGATTTCAGAGTGTAACAGATGAGAAGAACATGAAGGGACGGAGTTGACACGAGTAGAGCAAGTAGATCGGCAGGACAGACGGAAGGGCCAGAAGCAGCCATTTGCACAGTGAGTGTAACACACCGTGAGGAGCTTCCTGGAATCTGTAGGAATGGGCGGTTACACATGGTGGTCACTCACAGGTCTATTCTGCAGAAGATGTAAAATTAAGCTCCTACCCCACACTGTTCCCCAAAACTACTTTCAGATGGACTTAAGCACTAAATACAAGACAAAACTATAAAACCTTGGATAAAAATATAATCTAGAGATATACAAGACTTTAACAAAAGATAAAATAAACACAGAAAGCTGAAATAAAGGACACACAAGCTTGACTACATCAAAATTTAAATTCTCTCCTGGTGAGGTGTTGCAAAAAAAAAACTTTTATTTTTCTGTAGGACTAAAATTACTGCTAAGAGCGTAGACAAGAACTTGCAGAAAACATTTACAATATATAACAAGAGATTCATTACGAATATGTAAACACCTCTGTATAATCATGAGAAAGAGGTAAACAGCTGGCGCGAGGCCAGGGATGTAAAGCAGCCATTCAGAGGAGCGCGATTACAAACTGCCGACAAGCTCGTGAAAAATGCTCCCTTCAGTAGGAATGGTGGAAAAACACAAAACACGACAGTTTTCACAAACCGATCGACAAAATTGAGGAAAATGAACTATCAAGAATAAGCAAGCATGTGCTCACAGTCCGTCCCCACTGGGTGAGGACACGAGAGTGAGGCTTCTCTGGCAGTCAGTCTGAAGAATCTGCAGATACGGGGGCGCCAGGTCCACGTCTGGACCCCTGGAGAAGAGCTGTGCATGGCAAAGAGGCATCCACTGTGATGCTGCTGAGGTGGTGGAAACTGGAGGGAAAAGAACATTAAATGTCACTCAGAGGAGACAGGTGAAACCAGGAGGAACCAAAAAGTGACGGCTCACCTGGCCAGGACTGGAGGCCCCTGCTGGTGCTTGGTTCAGCCTTTGCTGGTGATTGAGGAAAGGCTTTGTGCTCTGGCTGGAGGAAGGCTGTGCTCAGGGAGACTGAGCCCAGGGAGGCCGTCTGTCCAGCATGGGGTTGACCACAGTGTAGACAGTTGAGTCAGAGAGAGCTGCCATTGGGCAGGGCCCAGAGACTTCAGTGTCTTCAGACAGCTCAGCCCCCAGTGGGGTGAGGGGCTGACACAGGTGTCAGGTGACCTGGTGACATGCTCTGGGGTCAAGCCATCATAAGAAATGGTGCAGTGATTAGTTGAGACATGCCACAAGTGTGTCCTCGGATATTGGTGGTCAGCCAGGGCCTCCACACAGAACACTGAGTGATGGTGAGGATAGGGAAAACTGTGGCCCTCTCCTGTCCCTTGCACAGAAGCCTCTTACAGCTGGGGTGCTGAAGTCCCTAAAGCTTGCTATGCAGATTGAGCTGTGACAAATGCAGACTCCCCCGCCTGCTTCCTTCACCTTGGTCCTTCTATGTTTACAGCCCTGAGTGGACCAGGCACCTGGTGCCCAGAGTAAAGACTCCATCTCCAGCCTTCATCATGGCTCATGTGACCAAATGGCCCATTTCAGGGCAAGGCACTGGGAGTACAGTCTATGGAGCCACTTCCTGGTCCTTCCCTGACAGGGTGACCCCTCCCCACATCTCTGGATGAATGAGGCCCATCCAGTGTGGTCACCATTGCTCACCAACCAGGATAAGGGGTCTGTGGGCTTTGCAGTCAGAGCCATCCAGGCGCTGAGTTCTGACTTTTGAATTTAATCTTTTGTCACATGGGCAAGAGGTTTGAACTTCCATGGTGTGAAATAGGAACAATGACAATGGTGATGATGGTGGTGGTGGTGGTGATGGTGATGGTGGTGATGGTGGTGGTGGTGGTGATGGTGATGGTGGTGATGGTGGTGATGGTGGCAATGAAGCTCATGCTGGGACAATAGAGATGGTGATGATGGTGATGTCAGTGGGATGATGGTGGTGGTGGTGATGATGGTGATGATGGTGGTGATGATGGTGGTGGTGATGGTGGTGATGGTGGTGATGGTGGCAATGAAGCTCATGCTGGGACAATAGAGATGGTGATGATGGTGATGTCAGCAGGATGATGGTGGTGGTGATGGTGGTGATGGTGGTGGTGGTGATGGTGGTGATGGTGGTGGTGGTGGTGGTGGTGGTGGTCGTGATGGTGATGGTGGCAATGAAGATCATGCTGGGACAATAGAGATGGTGATGATGGTGATGTCAGCAGGATGATGGTGGTGGTGATGGTGGTGATGGTTGTGGTGGTGGTGGTGGTGATGGTGGTGATGGTGGTGGTGGTGATGGTGGTAGTGGTGATGATGGTGGTGGTGGTGATGGTGATGGTGGTGGTGGTGGTGCTGCTGATGTTAGTGAACACCATTTTGATAATGGTTTAATGGTAATAAAGATGGTGTTGACCAGGGTTATTGTGAAGATGATGCACAAGATGGTGGTGATGGTGGCTATGAAAATCATGCTGGGACAATAGTGATGGTGATGATGGTGATGTCAGTAGGAATGATGGTGGTGATGTGGTGGTGATGGTGGTGGTGGTGAGGATGGTGGTAATCGTGGTGATGGTGGTGATGGTGGTGGTGATGGTGGCGAGGGTGGTGGTGATGGTGGTGATGGTGGTGGTGATGGTGGTGATGGTGGTGAGGATGGTGGTGGTGATGGAGAGGGTAGTGGTGATGGTGATGGTGGTGGTGATGGTGGTGGTGATGGTGTGATGGTGGTGGTAGTGGTGATGGTGATGGTGATGGTGATTTTGGAGAGGGTGGTGGTGATGGTGGTGAGGATGGTGGTGGTGATGTGGTGGTGATGGTGGCGGTGATGGTGGTGAGGGTGGTGGTGATGGAGAGGGTAGTGGTGATGGTGATGGTGGTGGTGATGGTGGAGAGGGTGCTGGTGATGGTGAAGATTGTAATGGTGGTGGTGATGGTGGTGGTGATGGGGATGGTGCCTCACCCCCAGAAGGAGGCTTGGTGAGATCATGATGGGGCTCAGAGCTGGGCTGGGCCCACGCTAAGTGCTGTATAAATGTACTTATTATTGTCATTTCTGTACCTCACATCACGGGTACATGTAGGAAACCCCCACCCCAGCAGCCATGGCTCCCATTCTGAGCTCCCTCTTCATGAGGCTGAAGCTCACTCCCCTTCAGAGCCCCTCACTGAGCTTCTGCAGGGGCCAGGACGGGTCACAGGTGACCTCCCTGACCCTGTACCCCAGAGGCCTCCTTGTGCGGCATCCTGGGAAGGACCATGACACAATGGCCTGTGTCCCTATAGAGGCCTTGGTCACTGGCACTTGCGCAGCACTGGACTGAATGAACACCCATGGCGGACACTGGGTGTCCTGGCTAACAAAGCCGCTTTCTGTGCCCCTCACAGGAAGTTTCCCAGGGGAGGCTGCAGAGCTCTGCTGACAGAGGTGGGGCCAGTGTCCCCAGCGGTGTCTTCACCCGAGTTCACTGGCATGACTGGGCAGGCAGAAATGCCACCGACCTGCTGTGTGGGGTGCCTGGCTGGCTGGTAGCGAGGTGGGACACCTTTTCTTGTGTCTAAATGACCTTGACGTCCCCTTCCCTGAAACGCCTGTTCTGATGCTTTCCACTTTTTCTCCCAGGTCATCTCCTGCTGTCATCCCCCTCAGGAGCCTCCTCAGGCATTGCCCTGGCCAAGTCCACACTTAACGGGAAGGCTCCACAGGGATCGGCACTGCCAACCCAAGCTTGCCCCCGGGGCCAGCATCACTCTCAGCTAAAGGCTCTTGGGTTCCTGAAATCCCTCTTCTTTCTAAAAAAACCAGAGCCTTCAAAACAACTCAGCTCTCCTCGAGTCCCGGGCAGCTCTGAACCTTCTCTTCTAGGTGAGAAGGCAGCAACGCTGAGCTGTACAGACGTCGTCTTCAACCGCCCTGGCTCCATCTGATCTCCTGAGGCCACAGACCTTCTATAAAGTCACTCGTGTTTCCACCTGTGTCCTTGACGTTCCACACCCCAAATCCTATGCTCCCTAAGCTGGGAAGTCCCACTAAGCCTCTGGGTGTCTCCTTATTTCTGCGATGGCCCTGTGTGTGTAGAGTTGAACATTAAAACGGTGTGTGCTTTTTCACCTGTTATTCTGTTGTTAGCAGTTTAATTCACAGGCCCTCGGGGACGAACCTAAGAGGGTAGAGGAAGTGCTTTTCTTCCTGCAGCGTTTGCAGTTCATTTTCTCAGCTGCGTCTCCAGGCTGCTCACCCCGCAGGCAGTGGGGACTTTTCACTAACTTGGTTCTGGGTGAGGGTTTGCAAAAGCAGAGCCCAGTCTAAGCAAACCATTTCCATCTCACCCCATGTCAACACGTTCCTTGAGATGGCTTTAAGCTGGAGCGTCGTTGGCTGTGCTGACCTGTGCAGAGTTGGGGGAGAAGTGGCCCCTCACCCCCCCCTTTGGAGTTCAGCTCCATGTGGACCACAGGTGGGAGGGGGCACGTGGGCAGAGGCTCCTGAAGAGACCACAGGGCAACTGGCTGCTAGGAGGGTTGAGCTGAGTTGAGTGGGGGCCCAGAGCGCAGCCATCTCCCCGAAGGTCCTCACTGTCCTGAGTGTCCCCTGAGCCACTGCAGCTGGGCCAGGTCTGGAGGAGCAGCCACTGGACTCATGGGCCCCCGTGGAGGCTTCCTTGGTCTCTTGTGGCTCGAGACAGCACCCCCCGACCTCCTGCTTTCCTCCCCTGCCTGGGACACCACCCCCCATTGAGTCAGAAGACCCTGTGCAGCCAGTGATGGCCACGCAGGCAGAGCGTTTGTGAGGACCTGTGGCAGGCGCGGCTCTGCCACTTGCTCATTAGTCACCCCACTGAGCAGCTGTCAGGAGCTAGAGGTGGGTGAGGACGTGGATCCTGGCGTTCACGGAGAGGAGACAGAGGCTGTGGCCATTGTGGCCGTGTGCAGCCCCGTCTGCATGAGGCTGTGCTCACCCTGCCAGCACCCTGTGAGCTCCCAGTTCCTAGTCGGGGTTCTTCTGGCCACCTTCAGGCAACCTCCAGGGGAGCCACAGAGTATTAGGGGTCACTGGTGATTTTCATGGGAGTCAAAACTCTCATATCTGCATTTAAGCTGTCATTGGAAAAGATAAACACCAATCCTAAATTCATGCTAATTACATAGCATTGTCATTTGTATTACTTAAAACTTCATTAAATGGCAAATAAAGAAAGCCATGGTGAGTGGAGAGAGACCAGGAAGACAGACAAAGCCCCCATAACCACCTCTTGCCTGGAGTAGCAGGGCTTCACGATGCACCCTGCCCTGGTCCCTCTCGTCCTCCTTGGCTGCAGCCCAAGACACACCACACCCAGCCCTGTACAAACTCTCGGTGGGACCTGATACATCCTGGACTTGTGTCTCTGGAAACCTCACTTCCCTGAGACCACTGAGCTGGCCACATATGGGGAACTGGGAAAAAGCTGTGTCCCTTTGAGTCCCTCAGTGATGCCGAGGTGCCTGGGGATGGGGCTGGTGGAGCTTTTGGCACCTGGGGGGTTGGGCGGCTGGGGCATCTCAGGGCCTCTCCATTTCCTACTCCTGCTGAGGCCTCCAGGGGACCCAGGGCTGCAGCCCCCAGTCAGGGAGACCTGTAGGAGGTTGGAGAGGCCCCTGGGGCTCCTGCCAGACCCCTGTCATGGACACCTGTTCCCAAGGCCCTGTGAGCCAGGGGAAGCCCTGAACACGGGTCTGAGGACCCAGGTGAGCATAGCCAGCAACTCCCTGCCCTGCCCTCCGTGCTGGGCAGGCCCCTGTCTGCAGGACAACTGCTCAAGTACACCTGGAGTAGTCACCAGCCCTCCTCTCAGGGGGTCCGCCCTCCCCACCTCCCTGCCAATCACACTCGTTCTAAAAACAAATTCCTGATAAAAACATTGTGACAAGCCGAGGACTGATGCACATGACGCTGATGAATTAGAAAAGAGACTTGAAAAATTTACACCTCAGTTCATCCCCGCAGAAAACGAATGGGTTTCTCAGGCTCATAAATTTTCAAAGAATTTACTAAAAACAAAATTGCAATCTTTAGAAATGTTCAGCTCCCACACCTTTGAGACAAAAACTTACTGTCCTCAAACCAGGACAGAGCCAGCCCTGCCCCTGGTTTCACCCAGAAGCTGTCACCGACGATCGTGAGGGACCTTGGCACTGGCCAGGGGTCAGTGGGTGGTCCTGTGGGTGCCCAGGCTTGATTCCTTCAGAAAAGAAAACCTATCATTCAAGAAGGAGCAGGGGAGAGATGGCAGGCAGGTGAGTCGAGAGGGGGCAGCCTGGCCCTGTATGTGTGGGGGCCACCCAGCAATTTGCAGCCACCCCCTACCTTTCAGCACAGCGCCTGGCATCCACTCTGGTTCATCCCTAAGACCCAGCACAGTCCACATGTCACTGGCCGAGGTTCCCAGGGCCAGAGGTTCACATTAGGAATGGATTCCATGCCTGTGATTATGGAGGCTGCAGGCCCAGGCAGCCAACTGGGCTGTTCTAGTCCCAGGGGTGACATGTTTTATTTTTTGAATGTCGCCCCCACACACATGAGCACAACCTGCATGAAAGTGAGGAGCTGCATCTGTCTTATACAAGGTTGAGTTTCTTGTGCACAAAACAGGGGCTCCACGAACCCCTGAGTGAGAGGGTGAATAACTTCAGGGACGAGTGAGTGAGAGTGAGTGATGAGTGTCTCTCCTGCTGCCTCTCTGGTCTGTCTGGTGTCACTTGGGGGTCCCTGATTCATGTCCTGCCCCACAGGACTCAGGTCCAGGTGGAGGCCACGGTCAGGGTACCTGGCCCGATCCCTGCACTCACGAGAAGCTGCCTCTGGGCACAGGGCAAGTGTCAATCATGTCACCAAGTGCAGCCCTGGATGCAAGCGAGGTCACAGCGTAAATACTTGAACAGCGCACAGGTCCCCAGGGCCACGAGTCACAATTCCCGCTCTGAAGAGCTTTGATGTTGTAACACGGAATGTCTTGAGTTTGAGGTTTAGTTTTCGAGGAGCCAGGTGAGTTAGGAGCAGGGCGGCTGTTTTCAAATTAGGGGGAGTAGCCCCCCTTCCATTTCTCGGTTGACTCCCCTAACACGGCTTCTCCACGTGACCTGGGGCTTCGTGGACCTCCTAAGAGCAGCAGTTGATCTTCCAGGTTTAAGATTGCAAAACTGAGGTCACCACCGGCCACCGGCCCAGTCCCTGGAGTGTGGGCCTCCCTGGGAACCGGCTGTTCTGGGCCTTCCAGGGTCAGGTCAGAGCAACGCCACATGGGACCACATGGACTGTCCACTGGGAGTCCAGCAGTGTCCTGCAGTGACCAGCCCTGGTCCTCCTGGGCTCCAACACGGGACGGTGTGGCTCAGGTTAGAGGCTCTGCCTGCTTCACGGCTTCACTGCCCGCTGTGACTCAGGTCACCATGGGACACCTGGGGACACATTAACCTTCTGAACTGCAATTTCTCTCCCAGAACCGAGCACACTGGAAGGAGAGACAGAGAAGTGGTCTTGGGATCCCTGCCAGGCCTGATGTCCGTCCTCACCGACTGGCTCTGCTCACTCTTGCTTCTCTGCTGAAGGAGACCCTGCCCTGCAAAGGGCGCTGAGCTTGGGGGCCTGTCACCTCTGTCCAGGTTGATTCTAAGAGCTCTGCGTGTGCAAGGGGTGAATGCCGACCCCTGAATTACTGAAAATTTCTCTCAAACTGGCTGAGCTCAAGGCAGTGTGCTGGTCACACTGGTCCAAGCTGTGGGGCAGGACTCCGGGGTGCTGACGACAGTCCTGCCCTGCTCTCCCTGTCTCTGATTCTCTCACCCTCCTCTTTATTTGAGGCTGAGCTGCTCAGGGACACGCATCTGGAACTCTACCCAGTCTGTCTGTCCATCTGCCTGTCTGCAGTGCCTGGTGCTCACACTGAGGTGGCGTTGGCAGCAATCACGTCCTCACTGAGCATCTGTCTCCCGCTTGTGGAGGTGGAGGTGAGAAGTCACACTGATGTTCCGTGTGTGAAGGACGTGACGCTGTGCACTCAGGAGGAGTCTGACGTCATCTTCACAGAGATGAACAGACTGGCCAGAGTGCAGGGGACACGGGCTCCTGAGTCCATATGGAGCCTGGATAGCTACACCTGCTAACAAAGCAGCAATCTATGAAGCAGGACAGACAGCAGTGAGGAAAATCCACAGTAACACAGCAGCAGATCTCAGCACCGCTCTTAAGAAGGTCAACAAGGAAAGAAGACCTAACCACACCGTTAGCGGCTGGACCACACAGACACACCAGCACATCCTCGTCAGCACCAGACTGCATGTTCTTCCTGGGCACACACTGAGCATTGTCCAGCAACAACAACAAAAAATCCCAACAAATTTAAGAAGATTGAAGTCATGCCAAGAATATATTCCCACCACAACAGACTGGAGCTAGAAACAAAATGTCATGATCTTGTTCAGACAAAACCCCCAAATCTCCACTAAAATCCTCTTAGAGAATATGCACATTCAGCAAAGCTGCGGGATGCAAAATCCACATGGGAAAATCAGTTGTGTTTTAATGCAGTGACAATGAGCAGTCCCCAAAGGAAATTAAAACAATCCCATGTACAATGGCACTGAAAAAAATAACATCCACAGGAATGAACTTAGCCAAGGTCAGACATTGTATGCTGACAGTTAGAAAACTTACCACCGAAAGAAAGCAAAGAAAACACAACTAAATGCAAAGGAATCTCAGGTTTATGGATTGGAAATTTGGGTGTTGTTAAAATGTCATACCACTAACTGATTGACCTATGCAATGCAATCTCCCTCAATAGCCCAATGGCATATTCTGCAAAAATAGATAGGAAAAGATCCTAAAATTCATATGGAATCTCAAGGGATCTTGGAGAGCCAAAACAGTTCAGAAAAGTGCCCTGAGTTTGAAGCATGCTGCAAACTTACAGTCATCAATACAGGATGATACTGACATAAAGAAAGCTATCAGATCAATGGGACAGAAAAGAGAGCCCAGATGACATTGGGAAAGTGCCAAGGTCATACAATTCAACAAAGGTCAGACTACTCAACAAATGTGACTGGGGAAACTGGATGTCCAATACAAAAGTGTGAAGGTGTCTCTTACCTCACACATATGCAAAATTAGATGTCATAGACTGGACACCTGACCATAAGACCCCAAACTGTGGAACCCCTGGGAGAAAACAAAAACGTTCGTGACTTTGACTATGATTTCTTGGTTATGACACCAAAATCACAGCAAAAGCGAAAGCATGTAAC
Organism: Castor canadensis; assembly: GCF_047511655.1. Classification (NCBI taxonomy): domain Eukaryota; kingdom Metazoa; phylum Chordata; class Mammalia; order Rodentia; family Castoridae; genus Castor; species Castor canadensis. Next base: position 46,383,165 of record NC_133403.1, read on the forward strand.
TAGGGTTATATCAAACTTTAAAACTCCTGTGCAGGAAGGAAATGATCAATAGAGTTAAATGTCAACCTACAGATGGGAGAAAATGTCTGTAGACTATATTAACATCCAAAATGCATAAGGAACTCCTAACTCAACACCGAAAACCAAACAATGCAAATTCAAAATGGGCAAAGGACTTAAGCAGACATTTTTCTAGTGAAGTTATACAAATGGCCCAGGAATATTAAAAGATGCTCACCACCATTAATCAGTAGTAAAATGCAAATCAAAACCTCAGTGAGCTATCACCTGGCACCCGTTGAAATGGTCATTACTTACACACACACACACACACACACACAGAGAGAGAGAGAGAGAGAGAGAGAGGATGCGAGGAGGGGGAACTTCGTGCACAGCTGCTCAGCTTGTAAAACAATAGTACAGCCACTCTGAAAACCAGGTCAGAGGTCTCTCAAAGTCTAAGAGCAGGGTTACCATGTGACCCAGACATCCCACTTCCAGGTATCTCTCCAAGAGCCTGATGGCAGGACCTCACAGAGGAATTTCACACCCGCATTTCACTGCAGGGTGATTCACCAGAGCCAAGAAGTGGGGACAACCTAAGTGTTCTTTCAGGGATGCACAGACAAAGGCAATGCACTGTATGTAATTCAAGGGACTGTTACTCGCTCTTCAAAAAGAAGGACTGCACAAGTCCACTCACACAAAATGTCTAAAATAGTCAAACCCTTAGAAACAGAGCAAGAAGGGCCACACTCCGCCTTGTCGGAGGCCTGATGGACCTGCCCATCTGGGTCTCCACTGCCCTGAGTGTTCAGAAACTCATCAGGGGATCTTTGCCAAGTTGCCAGACACAGCCTAGGGGTGGCAGATGTCTCCCCACTGCAAAGTTATTGGGATGCCTCTGGCAATCAGAGCCACTCTGAGAGCCAGGAAGGAAATAGCTCCCCTTTCAGTCCAGTCTGCAGGAGCAACTTGCAATCAGAAGCTGAAAATCCTGCAGAAAGTCCTTCTCCACACTGCCCAAACCACCATGCTGCGTTCCTCATGCTTAGAGGTGGCCAGAGAGCGGCTGTGTTCAGGGTTAGCAGTCCCTGCTCCTCCTCCCCACCTCCACTCATCTCCAGTCCCTGTCCCCCTCCCAGCCCACCCCACCCCCGCTGGCTTCCACCCTCCTGAGAACCAGGTTGGAGCTTGGTGCCAAGTTCTATAAGGACTCTCTGGGATGTGTGTTGTCCCCCTCCCCCCCATGTCCCTGAATTTACTTCCCCCATCCCATCCCCCAGATGACCCTGGCTCTTCCTAGATAAAACATGTCCAGCTCACTCCATCTCAGGGCCGTTGAATGCACTGTTCGCTATGCAGGAAAGGTCACCGTCCTCCCACAACTTTGTCACCTCATCCAAGCATCTTCTCCTTGTCCCTTCTGTTGGTGCCAGGGGTTACTTTACAGAGGAGGTTCAGGGAGGCAGAGGGTGGCCAGCTGGCTTTTCATTGGTCTTCGAGGTACCATCTCTGGTACCATGGCAACAGGTGCCATAGCAACTCACACACAGTTCTCCAGGCTGGCACAGGTGGAATTCCTGAGTTCAGACTAATTTACAACACACTCATCCTGGAGAGTCAAGGTCTAAGCCACTTTGAACATGAGACTCCATTGCCCAGAACTGGTCCGGCGACAAGCGTCTCTGAGAGCTGCCCTCAAATGGCACAGACATACTCTGCCCAGCCCCTGCCCACATCTGTGGTCACTGCCACCTCCAGGGCCTCATGCTTAAGGAGGCAGAGCAGCAGCCTGACCAGAAGGCACAGGTGTGGCACATTGGTTTCTCATATCTAGAATGTGTTGGGACCCAGAGCCTCTCCTGAGAACCCACACTCAGTGTACCAGCTTAGAAAGTATGTGGGGTGGTGCAGGTCTGTGGTTCTCCTGGGGGGCAGGGGCAGGCTGGACAGGGCCCCGGTATGACCCTATTAACCAGGTAAATGCTCAGAGGGGATCTGGTGTGGTTCTGGGTGAGCTGAGGGTCCAGATGACAGAAGGTGCTGCTGAGAGATGCAGCCAGGAAAGGGGAGAACAGGGAGGGGACACATATGACTGCAAGAGCTGCAGGCTAGCAGCTCCCTGGAGGGGCAGATCCTCAGGGTGGGGGGACACAGACAGCCCAGCTGGTTAGGGCTCAGGCTGGGGTGACAGGTGGATGGTGTTGGGTGTGGAGGACACAGAGGCCAGTATGGGGGGAGAGGTAGAGAGACCTGGAGGACGGGGTTGAGCCCAGAGCAGGGGGAGGCCAGGGAGGGACTAGGGAGGCCAACTTGAGGGAGGAAACGATAGGAGAGGCTGAGTCTGGGCTTTTTCGGTGTGCCGAGAACAAGGCAGGTGGACGAGAGGGCACGTGGGTGTCCTGGACACTGTCTTCGAGCTGACCAGGCAGCAGGATCCACTCCTCAGCCTCCCCAGCCTCAGCCTGAGTCTGTCTCTCAGTGCCTCGAGGTGGCACAGGTGGGATGGGGTGGAAGCAGAAGGGGACATCCCGGTGACCTCACAGAGAACAGCAGTGCTGTGAGCACCACTGACAACACAGTTGTTACCCACATACATTGAGTTAGGGAAATGTCACCATGGCCACCTGCACAGAGCCACCACACTCACTCCTACCATGCAGTCGTGAGACTGTGACCTTGCTTGTACTTCAGGAGGGTCAGCTGAGTCTGAGCCACACAGCTCAGGCCTGTGCACCTCTGAGTCCTTCCCATCCCGCTGCCCAAGACAGGCCTCCCCAGGCCTCTCCCTGACACGCCAGCACCCAGAGGAGGTGGCCGCCGGTCCCCAGGCCCGGCCACAGGGCTCTTCCTTCCTCTCCCCAGACGCAGGCCCAGTCCAGGGCAGCAGCTGTGGTCCTGGGAGCAAAGCCGCGTGCAGTGTCGTGAACACATTCCCTCTTGGCCTCCCTCGCCTCGCTCTAAAACACAGGGTGAAAAGAGCCTCAGCATCAATCCTGGCCACGAATTGCAGCAAACTGCAGGAGAAATAAGGGCCGTCACGTCTGAGACTCCGGGGACTCGGGCCCTGAGTGATGGAGCCGGTCGGGGAGGTTTGTCAGGAGTTGAGTCACTGCCCGGGTCATTACTCTGAGCCCAGAGTCCTGGGCTGACACTGACAGAATGAGGGGACGTGTGGCAGGGAGGCCCGGGTCCTCCCCGACATCCGGCCTGAATTAACCTCTGCCTCTGCCAGCCAGTGTCCATTTCTGGTGCTTTCACTAAAGACCTGACCCTGCTCACCTGGACGCCATCACCCAGTGGACGAGCCACAGGTGCCACAGAGCCTCCAGGCTGACCTGCAGTCCCCGAGAACCAGGGGAAAGTGGACAGCCTGGTCTGACCATCCAAGGCCAGGAACTCTCCTGACTGACACGTGGGAGGAGTTGATGACACATAACCCAGTCTCCAGAAGTGAACGACACATGACCTGGTCCCCATGTCCACAGACCCCAATAAAAGCCTGAGGTCTTGGGGCCCCCTCTGTGCAGTTCGGTCTTGAGCCTGGCCGCCCTCCTGTCTGGAGGGGGCACCTCTGCTTTGCTGTCGCTTGCTTTACATTAATAAACCTGCTCACTTCCTCTCCTTGGTGTCTATCCTTGAGTTCTTCCTACAACCACACCAAGAACTTTCTGGCCCACCGAAGGTGACCCAAACCAGGTGGCAGCAGGACTGGTGCGGGCGCTGTTGGGGAAGTCCTGTGCTCTTTCTGGAGAGCACGCGAGTGGGAGACGCCACAGCACGAAGAGAATGGCCTGCGATGGAGGTCAACTCACGGGATGGGACAACTGAGGCGGGGAGAGGAAGACAATTGTCCTCAGAGACCCTGGAAGACACATGTGGCTGTCACCAAGTCTGGGGTGGAGAGCCACGTGGGAAGTGTCTAACAGGACAGTGGGGTCTTCAGGAAGTGTCTTTAATAGGGGACCCTGTGCCGGCCCCTCCTCTGCCCTGCTGGTCACAACATGAATGTGAGGGCTGGCACCTGTGGCACCCTTGGATGGTGACGGTGACACGGTGACCTAGGGGATGAGGCGGCCTCAGGAGACCTGGGTACTAGAGGGCTCATCCTTACTGATGTCCTGTCCACGTTAACTTCTGCTTCCGTCAGCCCGTGTCCATTTCTGGGGCATCCACCAGAGACCTGGACCTGCTCACCTGGACGCCATCACCCGGCAGATGAGCCACAGGTGTCCACGGGGCCTCAGGGCTGAGATGCTGGCAGGGTGGCTGCAGAGGCATTGGGACGCTGTGAGGCTGCCCAGGGCGGTGGTGGCCACTCCACTGTTGGTCAAACCCTACAGCCATCATTTTGGAGGGTCCCCTCCATCAGGACTCGTCCTGTCTGGAAAGGAGCCGAGACACTGGTTGGTTGTCCCCGTCACTTTCTGTGTGGGAGCGAGGAAGCTGTGTTCTCTCACTGCACTTTCAATAGAGCTTGAAATTAGCCTAATTAGGAAATATTTATTCATGATCAAAGGGATGTCGCAGAAAACCTATTCAATCTCGGCAAACAGCCCTCCCTGTCCTTGGAACCAGGCCCGGGTGGGCGTGCCAGACCCCAGTAATGAGGCCACTGCAGAGTGATGCCACCCTGCCTGGCACAGCTGGCCCTGTGCCTGGCCTGTGATGTGATGTGGTCAGGTCCTCACCTGAGTGACCAGGGAGAGACAGGGATGACCGCTGCATACCCTGCCTCAGGGTCCTGTGCCTAGAACCTGACCTCTCAGGATCCTGTGTGGAGCCCGAAGACACTGGGTGCCAGGCAAAGGTGGAGAGGGGACAGGAAGAGGACACTCAAAGTTGGGTACGGGAGCAGGAGGCCTGAATCCTGCTCACCTGGACGCTGTCACCTGGAAGGATGAAAGGAGCCTCTAGCAGGGATGTCCCACTGCCTGGGCCCAGGCACCTGGTTTGCTCAGGAAACCTGCCACTTCCTCCCTGTGGGCAGCCAGGCACATGGAGCCTCTGCTCCCTCTGAGACACCTGCTGGCTTGGGGACCTGTGAGCCCAAGCTGCACCTGGCCGCAGAACAGGAAAATGCTGAGTCTCCCCAGGAGACCTGCTCTGCTTTTAAAGGACCAAGGAGTCCACAGCTGGGGAGATGCAAAGTCCCCTAGGCCATGAGGCCACAAGTCCCATCTTGAGTGTCCCAAGACCCCGGGGCCCTGGACAAACACAGCCAGGTCAGGCAAAGGGAGACAGAGTGGCCGGCCTGCCCCCAGGAGGTGACCAGGGGAGAGCTGCATGTGGAGGGAGAGGTCAGCCCAGACAAAGGGCGCATCCTTTTGTTCTGTGACCTGGTGTCATCTCTGTTCCCAGCCGTGTGAGTGAGGCTTCCAGAGTGACAGAATCACCGGAGGGTGTGTGTGGCTGTTGTGTGGTGGTGTGTAGTTGTTCATATTGTGGTGTTGTGTGGTGATGTGGTTTTGTATGGCGTTGTGTGCTTATTAATGTGTGGTGTGTGACATGGTGTGGTGTGTTGTCATTTTTTGTTCCATGGTTGTTCCAGGTGTCCAGGACAGGCACGGTGTCTCAGCAGAACTCTGTCATCCTGCTCCCTGTCCCCAAGGCCCTCACACCCCAGGACACAGATGGGGCTCAGCCACAGGACTGTACATGTCCAGCAGGAGAGAGCAGGGCCACCGCCTGTCCTCATGGCTCCTCCTCTCATGGGAAGGGGAGTTCACCTCATGACTTCTTGTCCACTACTGGCCAGAACTGTGTCCCAGGTCATCCAAGCTGGGCAGCTGGGTGCTGTCATTGGGGTCCAGACTCCTGGTGGGTGTCAGGATTCCACTGGGTGGACAATTGTGGAACTGAGTGACAAACATGCTTGTCTGTCACCAGTGTCCTCCTTCAGGACTTGCAGGTGCCATCTCAGGTGTCCCCTTGGGCACCTGAGGTCTCACTCAGTACTGGGCACTGAGAATCCTCTGGTCACTGGTCATCTGCTGACAGCTCTTGGTTAGGACATCTCCATCCTGTCACCCCATCCCACTGACCACGTAGTCCTGCCTCTGGCTCCCACACTAGGCCACACTGTGCTTCTGACACCCCCACAGCCTCTCTGCTCTGTGGACAGGTTGGGCTGGACTGAGAAAGGGCAGAAAAAGTGCCTATGGCCAGCTCTAGGCAGGATGGATGCCCACCACACTCCTAGTAGAGACCCCTATCCATCTGCGGGTTCCCAGATGGGAATGTGCCCATCACCAGGGCAGAAGCAGGGTGGGGAGCTGCATGTCTGGTGCCATCCTCCCTTCCTGGGCACCACATGCTTCTCTCCTGCACTGTGGGCCAGGCCAGCTCTGCCCAGACTTCTGCACCTGTTTCAGACTCCAGACCTTCCACTTGAGCACAGGAAAATCAATGCCAATGTGGTTGGAAGCACCGAAGAGAAAGTCATTGGTGTCAAAATGCCTTAAGCCTTTCCTCAAATAGAGGTGAAACAGGGTCAACAGTTGGCAGCCCAGCCTGGGAGCAAAGTGCTTATTCCCCACCACAGGGTGGCCACCATTCTGTCTCTCATGTCAGGCCCAGAGCTGGGGACCTGGACTGACTCAGCAGCCAGGGACGTCTATGCCTCCTGGAAGGAGCAGGCCGAGCTGACCACACTTGGCTCTGCCTGGGTGCTGCAGGGCCCAGGTGACTCACGCCAGGCAGAGTCCTCAACTGCAGGGTACAGGTGGCCCTGAGTCTGGAAACACAGGCACTTGATGTCATTGAGAATCACTGAGCCAGCCACAACCTGCAAATAGTGACATCACAATCGCAGCTGCTCCCCTCCTTCCAGACCCCTAAGTCACTTCCAGGTAGCTTCCCAGGAGTGAGAGGCTGAGGCTGAAGACAACTCTCCATGAAGCTTGAGGCTGGGGACACTCAGTGCCTTGCTGGTGATGTCCAGGGTGATGATGGTGACACCTGCAATTGCTGGGCCTGTGACTATGTGCTCCAGCGAGTTTAGCAGTCCAAGTAGTCCGGGTTAAGCTCTGCTGTCCATCATCTCCCAAGAGCCCCAGGAATCTCCTCACCCTCTGTGCCTCAGTTTCCCCCTCCATAACACAGGGGCGGCAGCAGTGTCCTGGTGAGGGTGATGCAGCTGGGCACCACTGCTCTGTCCCCCACTCAGGGAGTCAGGGCTAGGTGTCTGCTCTGCCAGTGGCCCCCTTCACGCACAAAGGCTCTGGGTTGGGTGTTGAAGTCTGTGGATGACTCCTTGAAGTTCTTGGTAATTTTACCTTTAAACTTGTTTAGTGAGTGAAGTTTGATGGGGTTTGTGCTGAGGGCTTGGAGCCTCTGCTCTCTCTGTCCCCCCATTGCAGCCTCCCCACCTCCTGGGCTTCCTGTCCCATTCCTGGTCTCCAGGCCCTGAGGCCTGGCCCTCACCAGACCCCTCTCCTGCCCTGTGAGAAGCAGTCACCAGGCTACATGGGGGTTGGGGCGGGCAGGGGAGGCCGTAGCCCACCCTCCAGTCTGGCAGGTCCTGGGGTCAGGTGCTGGGGGGCAGTAGGGTCGGGGTGGATGAGAGCATCAACCAAACCCCACACTGCAGAGCAGGCTGGTCCCTGTGTAGCTCCTAAGGATCCCTGCCACGTGTTTCCAGTTACGAAGTGCCTAACCCTGGAGCATGTCACCTCTTCCAGGGTGTGTGATCCACATCAGGGGTCACAGAACTTGTGGGTCCAGCACCCTGGGGACCCCACGAGCTGTGGTCAGCTGCCTCACTTTCTCCCCATACTTATACCTGATGTCAAAGGGAACGGGAGCCACAGGAACTCTGCTGGCACCTGTGTGTCACCCAGGCCACAGCTCTGGTGAAGGGACAGCTGTGTCAGCACCAGGAAGATCTGGAAAACATCTCAGGAAACCTCTACCCCTACCACACGCATCTGACACCACCGTCACCTTGAAAGTGCTCAGGTGAAATCTGTTCCCAAACCAATTTTCTGCTCCACGGTGTCTGCCTCTTGAGCACGTGGTATGGAGAGGAGTCAGGTGCATCTGTGGGGAGGCACTTCAGCTTCAACTGCATTGTTCCATGAGGAGAGTGAGGAGCCCAGTTGGAATTTCAGAGAGAGATGAACTTGAGAACAAGGACAGGCATGGTGTTGATGAAGCAGTCTCAGCTATAGAAATGGCACTGTAGAAAAATCAAAGGGAGGGCAAAAAGGTCGCCCCCCATTCTGCATGACATTTTTTCCATGTGTGAAAAGGAGCCTGCATCCATGACTCAATGCATCTCATGCCTGCACACAGAGAACCCCCACGGCCCAGCAGAAATTCTCAACCTACTCTTCCTTCAACCCACCCAACACACAAGCAAGGGTAACAGTCACCTTCTGCATGTTGTCCCCAGACATGGGTGACTCTAGTGAAGAACCAAGCTGACCAGGATGTCAGAAACTGTTGCTGTCTGTGAGCAGCCCCAGGAAACATTATAGATGCAAAAAAGGGAGAGAGGCAGGAGCAAAAGTGGCAGAAAGACACAGTCAGGTCTTTTGAGGGGAGGGAGGTGAAGGTCAATGCCATTGGTGCAGGAAGGTTCTGGTGCTGCCCAGAACTCTCTCCCTCCCCACTCCTCCACTCTCCTCTTCCACCATTTCCTCTCTGCAGAGGGCAGGGTTGACAGCTCTGTCCTGGTTCTCTCTAACGAATGTCCAGAGATGTATACCTGCTGGGCAGAAATGCCTCATGTCTGCAAGGAGGCATCCTCCCCTGGGCAGACCGCAACCCATGTCCACGGGGAGAGGACCACGGCTCCCTCACCTCCTCATCTGCTCGTATCCATCCACTAGAGAAAAAATAATAACACAAACCAGGATCCCTTGGGCAGCACCACCTGTTCTCTTATCCAAGCAGAATAGAAGTCTCTAGCCACGTTGGAACTTAGACATTTCTAGAACATTCCAGTGTGTATTGGAGATGCTGCTGGATGAGTTCCCAGCCTCACTGCTTTTCCCCGGGATCCAGGGTCCTCTCTTGGGAAAACCAAAGTATGATGTCCCTTCAGTCAGCACGGAGGACAGTGCCAGGGCCCAGTCAAATACCATGAAGGCACAGGGAGGGAAATATGGAATGGGGCAGGACAAGGGAAGGGAACCACTGAGATCCGTTTCTCAAGACGCTGAAGTTCAGGACCCCACTCTGAGCCACACTGGACTCCATTGCGGAGTCTCAGCTGGTTTGATCTCACATCTAGATGTATAGATGTACTGGATGTGCACCTAGTTGAGGGACAGCAGGGTCCCAGCAGGGTCCCACCTGAGCCAGACTCCCCAACACCATCTTCCTCCCCTCGTTCCTCCCTGGTGCCCTGCCTCTCCTGCCCCTGCACAGCTGACAGCGTGGTAGTGACCAGGGTATGTCCCCATGGGTAATGAGGATCAAGGATGCACTTTGTGACTCCCTTTCAAAGAACAAAAAAGGGTGGAGAAACCCTCAAACACTTTGGCAGCAGGTGTCAAGGTCAGCATCATGGGCGATGGGCCAGTTGGTAGAACGGACCCTGGACCCCCATATGAGGAGGACACTCTTCAGTGCCCCACAGACCCCACCCAATCCTAAGATGAACATCAGCAGATCACAACTGAGGGCCTCCCACAAAACACTGTCTAGTCCTCAAACCTGTCGTGGTCATCACAGACAAGGAGAGTCTGGGAACTGTCACAGCCAAGAGGAGCCCTGGAGACATGACAATTGAGCATCTTGTAGAACCCTGGGGGCCCTGGGACAGGAAAGGCACAGAAGCTGGTGACGTGTAAGGTGTGGTTAGTGATGGTATTGGGATGGGCTCATGACTGCAACATGGGCAGGCGCCCTGGTGACATCAGGGAACCCAACCCTCCAGGAAACCCACAACAGTTCTACACTGTGAGCTTCCTTAAAGACACAGAGCATGGCGGGAGAGGAAGCACTGTGGCCCCAAAATGTGGCTCCCAATGGGGTTGGTGCTCATGGGACAGGGGACATCTGGGGTCATGGAGCTGGTCATTTCCCAAGACAGCCACAAACTTCACCCAGGACAATATTATGCATTGGTTCTATGATTTTTGTGTTTCCATTTTTCACTTTTATCTCCCCAAAATTAGATTAAATACTATTAAATGGTATTCTGTGGGGAAGCAAAAAACTGCATCTTTGTTATTTTGACCACAAAATCTCCCCCATTTGACCTCAGAAGGCACAAATAAGCACAAACAGAGACACACAGAAAGCTATGCATACACGTGCGTGCACACAAAAACAAAAACACAAGACAGCACGCTTTGTATTTGTTTTTTTTTTTTCATTTTTCTTTTATTATTCATATGTGCATACAAGGCTTGGTTCATTTCTCCCCCCTGCCCCCACCCCCTCCCTTACCACCCACTCCACCCCCTCCCGCTCCCCCCCCTCAATACCCAGCAGAAACTATTTTGCCCTTATCTCTAATTTTGTTGTAGAGAGAGTATAAGCAATAATAGGAAGGAACAAGGGGTTTTGCTGGTTGAGATAAGGATAGCTACACAGGGCATTGACTCACATTGATTTCCTGTGCGTGGGTGTTACCTTCTAGGTTAATTCTTTTTGATCTCACCTTTTCTCTAGTTCCTGGTCCCCTTCTCCTATTGGCCTCAGTTGCTTTAAGGTATCTGCTTTAGTTTCTCTGCATTAAGGGCAACAAATGCTAGCTAGTTTTTACGCTTTGTATTTGTGTCTTGTCTATTATACAGCCCTTCTCATCGGTACACACACAGCACCCACCTTACTTTTAATGGCTTCGGAGTGCCCCGTTGGATATCTGCTCCCTAATTTACCTAAGCAATTTCCTATCAGCTGAATTTGTCTCAGGCTTTTATTACAAATGGCACCATAATGGGTGTCTTTGTGCGGACGTCCTTGCTCACATCATAGCATTGTTTTTTAATAACTACTTGGTATGCCATGAAGATGACGTGCAATAATTTACAAAATGTGTCCCCAATGCTCAGCCTTCAGATTGTCTCCAAGTTTTCTTCCTTAGAAACAATGCCATATGACATCTTTGACACGCCTCTTCTTACTTTTCGAGATGAGTTTCTAGAAGGGAGGTACTGTTGACATGTTAACCTTTTTTTTTTTTTTTTTTTTGGCAGTACTGGGTTTGTACTCAGAACCTTGATGCTCTACCACTTGAGACATTCCCCTAACCCTTTTTTGCTTTAATTATTTTTCAGGTAGGGTTTTGAGCCTGCCTGGGGCTGGCCTCAGACCATAATCTTCCCATATATGCCTTCTGCATAGCTGGGGCCATACATGTCTCGCCACACCCAGTTTATTGACTGAAATGGGATCTCACTGACTTTTTTGCTTGGAATGACCTCAAACCACAATCCTCTTGATCTCTGCCTCCCACATAGCTGGGATCACAGGTACACACTACCATGCATAGCCTTAAGACTGTTAACCTGAAAGCTACTTCAAGCCCTTTTCCTGAGGACTGAGTCAGGGCTACCCTGCACAGTGGTGCAAGTTGCACACTGTTCCAGGATACCTGTCCAAAAGGAGGAAGAGGAGCCTGAGGAGGAGACTGTGGTCCAGTCACCAGGAATCCAGGTGCCTTTTCCTGGTTTGTACAAAGACTCTGGTTGTAAGCAGGCCCTGGCTGAGCTGTCAGAGAAGGAATCTGAGGTCACAGGAGCCCACAAGAAGCCTTGGGCACGTGTGGAATATATTTGCCATGCAAATGAGGGGAGCTTCATGCCAGCCTTTCCTTTTTCCTCAGGGTGGGGCAGGTAGGGTTAATGCCCAGGACCCTCCTAGTTCTCCTGTCACAGCCTGGCTGGACCCAGTTAGGGTCTTCCCTCCCTTCCCAAGGTGGTGCCAGAATCCAGCTTCCTGGAGCTTTGGCTCTTGTCCAATGTTGTGCTTGGGATCTAAATTCACTTTTTTTTTTTTTTTTGGCGTTAATGGGGTTTGAACTCAGGATGTCACGTTTGCTAGGCAGGCACTCTACCACTTGAACCACTCTATCAGCATGTGGTTCAGATCTGATATGTCCCCCAAAGACCCATCCAGTTAAAAGCTGGGTCCCAGTGCAGCAGTGCTGAGAGGTGAGGGGCTGGAGGTGAATGGATATGGTCTGACCTCACCAATGGATCCATCCGCTGATGGGTTCACAGCTTTGGGCTGTTGCAACATGGTGGAAACTTTGGAAGGTGGGGTTTAGTAGAAGGAAATAGAGCATTAGAGGCACATCCTTAAAGCCATTTATCCCCAGCCCCTTCCTCTCTCCTTCTCTCTTTGCTTCCCAGTCACCATGATGTGAGCGACTTTGCTCCACCACATACTCCTGCCATGATACTCTGTCTCACCATGCAACAACAGAACCATGTGACCATGGACTGAAACCTCTGAAACTGAAAACAAATCAGCCCTTTCTCCTTTAAGTTGATTGCTCTCAGGTGTTTTGTCAGAGCAACAGAAAGCTGACTCATACACCAAAGAAGACATGTCCTCAGAGGCTCCTTAACAGAGAGCCCAGGGGCACTAGAGGTCACAACCCTGACCCCAGCCCTGAGCAGGTACTGCATGAACCAACTTGAAGGTCACTACAAATTACAGCCCCAAGATGTGTTTGACCAAGTCCAGTAAACAGGAAGATCAGAGGCTCTGCTGCTTGTTGTGTTGACTCATTTCTGCAGCTGTTTCTGAACTGAGAAACCATGGAAAGGGAAAGTGAAGGACATTTGTTTGAATGGTGAGTTTTTCTTGTGATACTTTTTTCTGAAAGGGTGCTTTCTCTCCCTGAGGCTTCAAAGCTCCTAAAAATAACAGAAAAGGAGAGGAAGAGGGAGGGGAAAGATGAAATAACTGAAGGCTTGAGATATGCTCATGTCTCTACAACAAAAACAAAATACTCCTTTACCAACTGACGCACACTCATTGTACTTGGCCCAACTCCATTTCATTCATCTCCAAACTAAGTTGTTAAAACGCCAGACAAGCCTGGGTCACACCAGACAAGCAGCCATGACGCTTTTATTTCAGTAACATAATGACCGCCAAGCATGGTGCTTGTAATCCCAGCCTTCAGGAGGCTAAGGCAGGAGATTGGTGAGTTCTAGGCCAGCCTGAACTCCATAGCAAGAACCTGTCCAAGAAAAAAAAGTGATGACAGAGCTGGCTTATGTGTGCCAGGATGTGGAAAATGTTCTTTAAAGAAATTCCTAGCTATAAAACAATGCAATACACAGGTTTATGTTTTAGGTGTATCTCTCCAACTGAATTCCCAAAGACAGGGACAGTCAACTCTCACTCCTGTGCTGAGCATGGCACACAGAGCCCCTCCTCTATACCAGGATGGCTCAGGACCAGTGGTGCCCACACTGAAGCCCACTGACCAGGGATCTGGGACCTCAAACAAGCTTCTTAGCAACTCCTTGAAGTGCTGAGACCACATGGCACCTCCTTCCTGACACAGTGAAATGCTAGAGGCTCTGCTCCTGCCCTGCCTGCTCTGCCTCATCACAAGGAGCTCACCACTGCAGCCCCCTGGACTGCCATCTGCTGCCTAGGTCTAGCCTTTGGCTGGCACTGTCTGGATAGGAGCAGGGAGAGCCAGAGGTCTTCTCTCCTTCCACTCCAGGAGGCACCCCCTGCACTATCCGTGTCACCTTGGTTCCAGCTCTCTGAGCAACCCTCTCTTACCACCCCAGTCCCAGTGAACAGAGGGGCCCTCTTGCAAGGTTCCCACTCTAGCGGGTACCACCCAGCTCCATTGGGTGACTCCACTTGCTGACCAGTCTCAGGCTGCCTCGCTTACTCTGCTGTCCACTCCCACAGACCTCTTCAGCCTAGTTACAGGCATCCATGTCCCTCTGTTGAGCCACCTGCTATGGGCTGTTTTCCTGGTTGGTAAACTGCTCCATAAAATGAACTATTATTTTTAAATTAAATATGTTCAGATCCATAGAAAATTACGTGTTTACATGTTTCCCCCATTTGATTATGGTTTAAGAGTAGGAGCAGTGTGAAGTACAGCAGATATTGCTAGTTGGCCCAATACCCATCTTCTCTTCTCTGTTAGTAAAAGAATACTTTATTCAGAAGAGTAAAATGTGTTAGCTAAAACCACAATACTCTCCAATCTTCCTTGCTTCTAGGGGCCGCCATGTTGTCTGCCACTGAACCAAACAGCCAGCTGAGAAACATGGCATTGTTACTATATTTTGTCAATCTGGTCTTGTTCTGCCACCTTACTGCCAGAGACCTCAGTGCCTTCTGGGAATACAATGTGACCAATGTGCATTTCTGTCACTCAGAAGGTTGCTGTCTTGTGAGATGCACTCAAATGCCCAACACAGTCCATCCAGGTGCTCAGTCAAGATGGGAAACTGATGAGCTTTTCACAGGGGGTGGCCTTACACCAAAATTAGGTCCAATGTAGGACTTACTTTCCTGACTCACTATGCTATTCATAGCATCTGCTGAAGGTGTACGAAAATCTAACCAAATTTAGTTGAAAAGCATAACATTGCAAGAAGATGGAGTAGCCTGGAAATTCAGAACCTGAAGACTTGTTTTCGATAATTGTCACACTTGCTTTATTCACTTTTAACAGACGTGATGGTTGATGACATTGTTTCACATGTTCCCAAAAGAAAGTCAACACCCATACAGGTGAGTTGACTTTCCTGCCTGAGGGTTCATGAGAGACCCTGGAAAAAATGGCATTTTTTAATGTAGAATAAAATTCTACTGTTTAATAAAGTGACATCTGTGAACTCTCACACTCACGGTCACATTTTAGATGAATAAGAGGCCCAATAAAACCCTGCAAAAACATGACAGAGTCTAGAAGGGATTTCACCTTTTAAAAATTTTATACCAAAACCAGGTTGTGTCTCTGCAGCCGTTGCTCCCCATGTGGTGTAAGACTTGGGGACACAGGGCAGTGCCTCTATGGTCTCCTAAGAGACCCTCCCTGAGTGCATGTGTTGGCTCCATTGCTAGATGGAGCAGCTGGGTGTCCAGCAACTCCACTCGGGTGGACAAAACCAAAGTTACACAGCAGTGGAAGGGGCACGACTGTCCTGCCAGTTACTGTCACTCAACTCTACCCTCCTGCAAGACTCTGGCTGCCAATAGGAAAAGGGGACCAGGAACTAGAGAAAAGGTTAGTCAAAAAGAATTAACCTAGAAGGTAACACCCACGCACAGGAAATCAATGTGAGTCAATGCCCTGTATAGCTATCCTTATCTCAACCAGCAAAACCCCTTGTTCCTTCCTATTATTGCTTATACTCTCTCTTCAACAAAATTAGAAATAAGGGCAAAATAGTTTCTGCTGGGTATTGGGGGGAGAGGGAGGGGGCGGAGTGGGTGGTAAGGGAGGGGGTGGGGCAGTGGGGAGAAATGACCCAAGCCTTGTATGCACATATGAATAATAAAAGAAAAATGAAAAAAAAAAAAAAAAAACTCTGGCTGCCATTAAAAAGTATGTGTTCCTGTGGAAAGGGTATGAGCAGAAGCTATGGATCAGTTCAAACTACAGAGTAGGGTCGTATAAGCAGCTTCCAATTTTTTGGGGGGATAGGGGGGCAATACTAGGGTTTGAACTTGGGTTGTGTGCTTTGAGGCAGGCACTCCTACACACGACCATATCCCCAGCCTCAAACTCGACTGTGACCCACAAGAAGATACATTTTGAAAATGACGCAGTGTATTACACATATATGTGAGTACATATTCACACATACATGTGTATGTGTACAAACGTATACACAATGCAAAAGTCAAAACGCAGTAGCAATGTACAGCTGAGATGTACCTTTCTCCTATTTTTATTTTTAAAAATTATAGAAAAATGTGCTCAATGATTTTAAACACCTAGACAACCACTGCCCGGCTCAACAAATAGCATGTGTGTGTGTGAGGAAAGTTAAGGACTAGAGAGGAGGGGGATAAGGAAATATGATCAAAGCACATTGTATGCATGTATCAAATGTCACAATGAAGACCCTTGCTTCGTAAAATCAATGTATGCTAATTTAAATAATTTTTAAGCCAGGTGCTGGTGGCTCACACCTGTAATCCTAGCTACTCAGGAGGCAGTGATCAGGAGGATCACGGTTCAAAGCCAGCCCCAGGCAAATAGTTCACAAGACCGTATTTCCAAAAAACCCATCACAAAAAAGGGCTGGTGGAGTGGTTCAAGGTGTAGGCCCTGAGGTCAAGCCCCAGTACCACAAAAAAAATTAATAATAATAATTTTTAAAGACTAGATAGAGTACGTGCAGCATCAGAGGAGACCTTGGATCTCCTGATCAGAAGCCTCTGCCCCTACCCCAGGTCATCACTCCTCACACCATCACTCCTGTGCTTTGCACTCTCACACCTCCCTATGCAGTTCACACCTATAATTCCAGCTACTCGGGAGGTGGAAACCAAGGGGACTGAAGCTTGAAGCCAGCCCAGGTAAAAAATTATTGAGACCCCCCATCTCAACCAAGACAGGTGTGGTGGTGCCCATCTGTCATACCAGCTACATGGGAGGCATAGGTAAGAGTATGGAGGTTCAACCCCTACCCCAGGCAAAACCACAGAGCCTACCTGAAAAATAACTAAGGCAGAAAAGGGAAGGGGCTGTGGCTCAAGTGGTAGAGCACCTGCCTAGCAAGTGTGAAGCCCTGAGTTCAAACCCCAATATCTCCAAAAAGAAAAAAAGACTCAAAATGGTCGTGGAGAGCTGATGAGAGACCATTATAGTGCATTGACAAGCAAATTCGGTTGTTTTGTGACCTGCAACATTTAAAGATAACTAGTTATGACTGATAATATACCAAAACTTACATTTTGGGAACTTTGCACAATTTCTGGGACTCTAACATATAACTCAAAGAAATCTCGACATCTTTCTAACTTGACAATGCCTCCCATGCAAATTTAACACATCGAATAAGCCTAATTACCATTGCTTTGTATAAGGAAAGGGAAGAAATTCTTTTGCAATACACAGGGGCTCCTGGAAACATCCTAAGTTATCTCTGACAGATCAAGAAGACTTCACTTAGAACCTGCTGGGGAGGCTTGTCAGCATCACCAAATATTTAAGACACTTGGTCAAAACACCAGTCACTATGAAACAAGTCACCAAGCAGCATGGTATACAGGGTGAGGGCCGGGAGCCACACTTTTAGAGAAAGACTGAGGTGTTTTAACAAAGACTTAGTTTCTTAAATAATCAACAACCAAGTCATATGAAGCTTGGGACCCTGTTCTGATAAAACATGGAATTTTTGTTTCCTATGTGAGTTACTTAGAAGATAAAGAAAAATCTTTCATAATCTTATCAAAAGCAGTCCAAAAGCAGTCTCCAAGCAAGCTTTGTACCAATATAATTTTGACATTAAGGCTCATCTTTCAAATAGATCCACTGAGAGCTTAGCCAGCTGGACCACACATGAAATTCCTTTTATGAGATGAACATTCTACAACTTCTTACATCCAATCAGTCTCCCATACCATTCCTTTCTCCCAGCGTGAAACAACCGGTCATCCACCTTGGCGGGAAAACTTACTGTTTCCCTTCACGAAAGCACATCCGTCTTACCTTCCAGCTTTCCTTACAAACCACCTTTCCTTCCCTGCATACAGACTGTTTCCCCTACTATCCATAGGGTGTTTTTTTGTTTGTTTTGCAGTACTGGGTTTTGAGTTCAGGGCTTTGCGATTGCTAGGCAGGTGCTCTACCCCTTGAGCCACACTCCCAGCCCTTTTTTGGCTTTAGGTTTTTTTTGTTTTATAGAGTTTGAACTCAGGCTTGAGGCCTCACACTTGCTAGGCAGGCACTCTTACCACTTGAGCCACTCCACCAGCTGTTTTGTGCTGGGTATTTTCAAGACAGGGTCTCACAAACTATTTGCCCGGGGGTAACTTCAAACCGCAATCCTCCTGATCTCTGCCTCAAAATAGCTAGGATTACAGGCACGAGCCACTGGCACCCAGCTTATTTATTTTTTGAATAGTGCCTCGTGTTTGTGCCTGGTGCCGACTGGACCACAGTCCTCCTGTTTACGCTTCCTGTGTAGCGAAGATGACAAAAGCACACCACCATACCCAGCTACTGGTTCAAATGGGGCCTCATAAACTTTTCCACCAGGGCTCCCCAGAAACTCAATCCTCCAAATTTCTGCCTCCCAAGTAGCTGGGATTACAGTTGTGAGTCACCACGCCCAGCTATTATCTGCAGTCTTAATTACCATGTATTAATTCAGATTCTTAACTCTGTATCTCTACTGTTTACAACCATGTGCTTTCCCATAGCACAATCTTTCAATGTGGCCAGGACATGCTTGCTGACAGACCCCAGATGTCTTCAGATCTTCTGTGATAAAAAGCCCAAAGTGGGTAACTTACGTTTGACAGCCAGTGCTTCAGTATGCTATCTTATGTGCAAATGATCTAGATAGCCAATAAATACTCACTATTCAAATTAACTTAGCAAAACTCTCAGGGTGTGATATACCAAATAGATTTGGAGAACTATTTTTTTAAATAGTTCAGTGTATTTAAAAATCATTAAGTAGAACATAAAACCTAATTTGTACCTAGTTCCAGAGAACGGACTTAACTGTTGGTATTTAACAAAAACAGCTTCCCAAGGCACTTAAGAGAAAAGGGCATAGCCCTCATATTAAGCAAATAAAACTCACATTTCAAGCAGATTACACAAAAATTTATTTATATCCATTTTTTCATATTTAGAAAGTACAGATTTAACAAAAGGTAGCCATATCCTTTCTATGTATGAATCTCAAGTATAATTATACAAACAACAAAATTGTGAGTCGGGTACCTGAAAATTCTAGTGTTTAACTCACAAACCTTAAGCCACTGAATTGAATTAGGATCAAAGAGGGTTAAAAGTAAAGGAGCTACTTCCACATTCCAGATAAAGGGAAGAACAAATACATTAAGTTTAACAACAGTAGGTTTAACTCAAAATTTTTCAAGCTTTAACGTTTTTAAGTAGACATAACACAAAACAAAGACGGCCATGATCAAGTTACATCTCTGTAGCTCTTTTTATTGAATGTATGTTAGGCGATCATCATAAAAGCAAGAATTTTTGAAAAGTTAAATTCAATGTTTGGTTGGTTGGGTTTTTGCAATGCTGGGGATCAAACTCAGAGCCTTGTGCATACTAAGCAAACACTCTACCTCTGAGCCACACCTCAGCAGAACACCAGGTGTTTGTTTCACACTTGCTGGATGTCCACAAAGCAAGAGGTACTGCACTTCCTCTTTATGTAGTTTTGAAACGATTCCAAAATTGGCTATGCAAATGGAGTGCAATCCGCGTCCCTGCAGGAACATGACATCACACCTTATCAGATTACATGCAATGGACTCGGGTATATGGAAACCCAAATAATTCTGTGGACACACTGAAAGCGCTAAAGTTGGGCTGCTAGCCTGAAGGTTCTGCAACCAGTCTGCACCTCTCCCTGTGTGTTGCCACAGGTCTGCTGAGTGGGCCACACCATCTCTCTTAAGAACTTCTTGTAGAAAGTTCAACTACATTCTACATCTCTCCTGAAAACTTGTAGAAAAGTCCACCTGGACTTCAAACAGACTCTGAATCTCAGAGTCCTGCTTCCATCCATGAGACTGTCGTGGCTAGACTCTGCGTGAAATGGAGCTCACTCTGCGGTTCATCTACTGAGTGTACTCCCTGTGACATTTGCTCTCCTTATCCCCCCCTCTTTGAGCACTGTGCAGAAAATAAAGTTCTTTTGTATGGCAATAACTCCATGATTTGTGAAAATCATATTTTGGCCATATAAAACACACCTGCATGTTTGTTCTCAAATTGAACTCATACTTCTTTAATCTTCACCATCTACTGGATAATAGAAGCTTATTTGAGAGGCAAACCCAAGTAGAATGAAATTGCGTGTGCATTTATATTTAATGTTGACAACTCTGAAAGCATGTCTATTTCCACTAAGTTTACAATTTTAAACTAGCTTTTATTTACTGACGGTCATTCCAGATAATGTGAATTTTGGGTTAGTGCCTCTGAGAATTTAAGGAACACAGATGCTTCTCAACCTTTGATGAGGTTACAGCCCAATAAAGCCATCATAAGTTGAAAATCTTGTAAGCTGAAAAACACAGTTAATAACACCTACCAACTGAATATCACAGCTCTGCAAAATAACTGGCTGGAAACCATCCTTCAGCCAGAGAGGCATATTTTAACTAGATAGGCAGCTTCCCCATCCAGTGTGGGCTTTGACTAGATTGCTGAGTTAGATGGCTGCCCGCAAAAGTTGTCAGGAATCAGCATGGATAGATAAAGACCAGCTCATCCTATTTGTCTCAAGATCAAAGGACCGACCAGTTAGGTCTTGTGACCATCTCTTCCTGACCATGCTGTTTTGCAGAGAAGAATTTACTCCCAAGGCAGCCAATAGTGTGAATGTGGAGCATCCCCCAAGGACAGGGTCCAGGGCAATTTATGGTATAAAGAAGGGGTCTAAGTGTGAGGAATGGTGGCACACGAGTGCCTAATTGAACTTGTGTCTCCTTGTAGGATACTTATTCAGAAAATGGCAGCTCTGAGGGTGGAGTTTGGTCTCCTGATATCAAAGATCAGATACCTGTGCAGGCCCAAGTGAAGGGTTGGTGGTTTCCACTGGTTTGAGCTACCTCCAACTTCCCAAGAAACAACATAGGCAACCACTACTATCATGGCCCACACATCGGAGGTTCTATCTGTAGCAAAGCTAACAGAGTCCACTGCTTAGCTAGGAGACTCCACAATTGGTGACAAAAGCAAGGGGTTGCTGGAGGGTTCACTCAGGTTTTTCCCCAGCTTCACTAGATCCGTAATTCTACACATCAATTGGACAGTTTCACACAGAGAAGAGGAACAACTTGAATCCAGATGAATCCATGATTCCTTCTTTTTTTTTTTCTTTTGTGGAATTGTTGTTTGAACTCAGGGCTTCACACTTGCAAAGCAGACACTCTACTTCTTGGGCACACAGCCAGTCTGTTTTTGCTCTGGTTATTTTGGAGATGGGGGGGGGGTGTCTCATGAACTATTTGTCTGAGGCTGGCCTGGAAATGAAACTCACCCAACCTCAACTTCCCAAGTAGCTAGGATGGGCACGAACCACCAGCATCTGGCTGACTCCATGTTACCTACTAGAGGCCTCCTATTGGACCCAGCCCAGTTACTAGCGGCCTCATACTGGACCCAGGAGAGTTTCTGTTGAGACTCCCATATACTATTCAGTTCAAAAATGCTCAAATTCATAGAACTCGACACAGGTATCTGCCAGTGGTGACCTCCAAATGCACAGCAGGAAAACAGTGACTATGAAGGGCTCAGTGTGGAAGAAGGTTCTTGGTGTGCTGACAGCCAGCTTGTCTGAATCCAGTGATATATCCTCAGGCAACAAGTTTCACAATGTGCATTTATTACCTACAAATAGGCAGAAAAGGACAGCGGAAGCCTAGCTCTCATTGTGAGCCACTCTGCCAAGGCTCAGAAAGATGGAGTCTTGATTGTGCACTGCACCACAAATATGAAGTCACAAAAAGCAGCCTGCCCCAGGTCATAAACCTTGGGGTCACATGAGTCACTGAGATGAAATGTTAAAGGATATCCAGCTTCTAGGGGAGAGTGCAGAGCTCAGGCTATTCTAGTCAGCCTTTCTGTATCTGTGTGATGCATTCCTGGTACATTCTACACTTAATCTTGAGAAAAATCTTGGAGAAATGAGTCACTCCAAGACTCATTTCCAGAGAACTCTCATGCATAATGAGTACGTATACCTGTTTATCCATTCTTCCAAGGGTTGACATGGCAGGGGGTGACCTCAGACCCCACTTCCGACACCACAACTGTTAAAAGAAAGACTTTAAACCAGGCACAGTGGCTCACACTTGTAATCCCAGCTAGTTGGGATGCCACAGTTAGGATTGTGGCCTGAGGCTGGCCCCCAGCAAAAGCATGATACCCTACCTAAAAAGTAGCTAAAACAACAAAGGCTGATGGTATGCTTTAAGTGGAGCATGCCTGCCTAGCCAAGTGTGAGGCCCTGAGTTCAAACCAGCGTACTGTGAAAAAAAGAAAAACGTCAAAGTAAGTTTACCAGAGTTTATGTGAGCAAATAGTAATTCATGAATCAAGCAACACTCAAAACTGGAAGCTTCAGAGAGCTCAGTTCTGCAACATGAGCCCCAAGTTTTTACAGAACCAACACAGAACAAAGCAGAGAAATTACTTGACTGACTACAGCTAGATGCTTGCCTTATT
Source organism: Castor canadensis (assembly GCF_047511655.1). Taxonomy (NCBI): domain Eukaryota; kingdom Metazoa; phylum Chordata; class Mammalia; order Rodentia; family Castoridae; genus Castor; species Castor canadensis. Next base: position 46,405,501 of record NC_133403.1, read on the forward strand.
TGGGTGGGATCCAGCAGAATGTTCCAAGTTAGAGGTTAGCTGGGACTTTGCTCTTTCTTCTTCCTTTCCTTTCCCCTTTCTTTCTCCTCCCCTCTCCTCTCCTTTCCTCTTCTCTTCACTCTCCTCCCCTTCCCTCTCTCTCTCTGGCAGTACTGGGGTTTGAACTCAAGGCCTCACACTTGCTAGGTAAGCACTCTACAGCCTGAGTCACACTCCCTGGCCTTAGTTGGAAGTTTCCGACTGGTTCTCTTTTGTTTTACTGATTGTATTGAATTGGGTTTTGGTTTGCTTATGCAGAAGCTCCAGTTAGAGACAACTTCTGGCTTATGACCTCCTCCTTGTTCCCTTCAACAACCTACCCCTTGAACACAAGGGAAAGATGGAGGAAGCTCAGCACCCCAACAGACCACAGATGTCTAGAGGCATCCTACATGGAATTTATCCAGCAACCAAGACACGGTATATCCTCCTCAATGACAGCAGGGCAGCCTTGTAGACAGGGAGGCCATGCTTAGCTGCCGGCCCACTCATTCTACAAGTATCAATCAATATTTGGCCCACTGTGTACTGGGCATTATTCTAGGTACTGGGGACACAACAAACCCAGAAAATTCCCTGTTCTCCTGAAGCTAATCCTAGTGGGGTGCTGCACATATGATGTAATGAGAAGTGGTACTGAATTCTACAAAACCAAACAGGCAGAGTCACTTGAGCAACTAGTGAGGGGAATCTCTAGACAATGTGGTAAGATGCAACTAAAATGAGGAAGGGATAACTGAGTTAAACGTAGGTGAGGAGGCTGTCAAACGAATAGACAGCAGCGTGAGCCTACCGGGAAACCAGAAGAACAAAGGTCATTTGGTAGGAAATGCTTATTGCTCAATTTTCAAAAAACTGCTAACATTTGTCTTAGTGTGTTTTCTGTTGCTATAGCAACATACCTGAGGTTTATTTAGTTCACAGTTCTTGAGCCTGGGAAGTCCAAGGGTCAGGCGCCAGCATGTTGAGGTCCTTCTTGCTGCTTCAAATATGGCAGAGGGCATCACAGCATGCTTGGGAGAGTTCACTATTATAACAAACCCACTCCCTCAGTAAGTCAGTAACCCACAAATTCATAAATCTACAAAAGGAATAATCCATTTGTGAGGGCAGGCCCAGTCACCTCTCAAAGGTCTTACCTCCAATACCACTAACCGAGTTACCAACCCGTAAAATCTGGGGGGCACACAAACCACAGCAACGTTCATACGCACCATCTCATTTCAACCCTACTAGCAGAAAGATGTCACTGGCTCGTGGAAAAGGGATCCTAGGCACAGAAACAAGAATTCCTTTTCAGTGATGGGCAGACATTCGGGGATCGACGTCAGGCATGATGGTGTACACACATTATGTGATCCCAGCTAGGCGGGGCGGTCGCAAGCTCGAGGTCAGCTCGGGATCCCTATCAAGACCCTCTCTCAAAATTAAAAGCAACTAAATAAGGAATGGTGGTGCAGCTCGTTCTCGAGTGCTTGCCCAGCTTGCAAGATGGACGCCTAAGAAGTTGGGGGCTTTGGCACTGTGTCCACCAACCCTCTCACCTGAAACTCCCGGACCTGAAAGCCACAGGTGAGAAAAAGCTGCAGCCCAGGAGGCTACATCCACCAAAACTGACACCGCAACTGGGCGCAGTCTCAAAACTGGGTCCACCTGTCACCTCCTCACCAGGGTCCCAGCGCCGCAAATCTCACCACCTGCGAGCGTGCACAGCTCGCAAGTCTTGAAAACACACAAGCAGGCGGCGGTGGGCCAAGACCCCCTCCTGACCTAGAGCTTGACGCCGCCAGGTGACAGGATGGACGCGGGTGGAGTCGCCCAGGTCCCTCCAGGACGCCAGAGTAGCCCTACAGGCCACAGCGGAAGTCGGCGCCTGGTTCCACGCCGCACTTTCGCCACGTTCTCGACAGCCGCCCTAGAAAACAGCCGTAAAAACGAAGAGTCACCCTCGTACAGAAATGCCGATCGTGGAGACTCAAGCGAACGCGAAACCTAAGGTCTATGTATTTTTCCAGAGGCTCAACCAGTCCCCGAGGCGTGGCGAATCTGCCGCCACCCTCACCGGAAGTGCGTCCCTCCTGCCGGAAGTTGCGCTTCCTCCATTTTGTGGCCCGCTATGGCGGCGGTGTTGAGGTTGCGGGCGGGATGCGGCGCCTTTGACTGAGCGGGTAGGCCAGGCGAGGCATCGGGGACGTCGCGCGGCTCAGTAGAGGACCGGTCCGGACGCCGGGGACGCTGTCATGTACGGCGCGGGCGGGGGCCGCGCCAAACCGGAGAGGAAAGGCGTCGCGAAGGAGGAGGCCGGGCCCGGCGGCGCAGGCAGTGGGGGCAGCCGGGTGGAGCTGCTGGTTTTCGGCTATGCCTGCAAGCTGTTCCGGGACGACGAGCGGGCCCTGGCCCAGGAACAGGGACAGCACCTCATCCCCTGGATGGGGGATCCCAAGATCCTCATCGACAGGTCGGTTCCAACCCCTACCCGCCGACCCTCCCGTCCCTCGCCCGCTCGATTCCGCCTGGTGTTGACTTTTGATGGCCAGGACCGAAAGGGGGGTTTCGGGGACCCGGCCGGGGCGGGGAGGGCGGAGGGGCCCCACGTCCCCCGGCGTTCGTGGGAAGGGGACGATGAAACCCGCCCTAAGGCTTGGGCTTGGAGCTGGCGCCGCGCCTGCCGCCGGAGGGACCGACTCTGCCCCCGCGGACCCCGGACCGGGGCTCCCGACCGCGCCGCGGGGCCCCGCTGCCCCCCCCACCCCACCCCACCCCACTCGCCGCCCGCTTGCGGGAGGGAGCCCGGGAGCGCGCTTTTGTCCTCCGAACCGCCGCACGCCGAGGCCCCGGGTGGAAGCCGCGAGGGAGCCGGAACCTTTGACGCCCCGCGAGCCCCTCCCCGCCATAGCATCGCCAGCTGGGGGAGGGAGGGGGCGGGGGCGGAGCTGACCCCGCGCGACCCCTGACCTTGCTCCCCAGGGGTAGCGATTTTAGGGCCGGTTTCGCTGTCTTCCTAAACCTGAAGGGTGGAACCGGGCTGCCAATGTGTTGCTTCCTTTTCAAATCATGCCTGCTTTAGGGAATTACCCTGAGGGTGCCCAGCCTTGGTGGGCCGAGGGGACGGCTAGGGGATCTCTAAAGGTGTCTGATTTGAAAAAGATGACGCTACGTGGTGTAGGATGTTTGCTCCCAACCCCCACCCCGTCCATTACTTTCTTTAAGCCCCCTTTTCCTCCCCCTCTTCCCTGGGTTTTGGGATTTTTGGGGGGGGGGGGTTAGCCGGCATTGGGCAACATTGCTTCTGGGGCCTGGACTGCAGTGCTAACCGTGACCTACCATTAAGCTGTGGAATGTAGTCTCTCCGAGTGAAAGAAGCCCATCGTCTGAAAGGAGTAAACTGGATCTGCAAAAGCCCTGGAACATGACTGTAGGGATGGCCTCAGACTGGCCAGAATGGACACGTTAATGATCACTAGACCTTTTGCCATCCCTGATGGTTCCGTTTGGAGTAGATATAGGAAACACAGACTCCGGAAGGGAGTGTTGCACATCAGATCGGCTCTGGATCTGGCAGTCCACACTCTGCTCACTCAGATGTGCTGTGCCCTTGAACCACTGTCTAGCCAGTGATGTTGCCTGAGATAGTGGGCTTGCTTTCCAAAGTGTTATCGCGACCAGTATTATTAAAGATAGGTGAGCACTGAAGAAGTCTGAGCTCTTTCTACAGTGTCTATGCCACTCTGTACCTGATTTGAGTTAGGTCTCCCAAAACTGGTGGGGAACAAACGTTACACATGTACGTGTGTAATGTTTTTAAATAATCCACATTTGTAAGTTAAGGAGGTTTACGTCAAAGTGAAACTAGTTTTAAAATTTAATAAACGCAATGCCTTGGGTTCCCTAGAATTTTTAAGCCTTTTTTTTCCCCCGCATTAATTTGGTCTCCATTACAAAAGTCAGCATTAATAAGTTAAGCAGACTTTTGTTTGTCAAGTGCTACATTGTTTTTATGACCCTAAATCTGAGTGTTTAAAGTAAAACCTACTAACTCACTCATTTATTATCTGACAGCATCTTCATGGAATCTTTCATTTTAAAAGCACAGCAGCCAGCACTCTTCTTATTAATTTAGTAAAGTAACTATTGGTCCATGCAAGAGAAGCATGGACGTGTCTTCATTTGTGTTATTTCCTGGGATAGAAAGTTCAGAAGGAAAGCTAATTCTGCTCTTCTTATGATTTTGCCCTGTTTCCGGCGGACCTCCTTAAACTGCATGTCTATGTCACTGTTCCTATGTTCCTATGCATGTGTGTCTCTCTGCCACATAACCCAGCACTTATTTCCTCAGCCAAGGGGCTAGGGGCGAGCCTAGCCAAGATTTTACCTCCAATGGACGCAAGTTTCTTTGGTGAAGATCTCCTGAGAGTTCGGGACTAGCAGAAAGAAGCGAGGAAATTTCCACCGTTTGGTTCTTACGGATAGGTATTTATGTATTCGGTTTGTGTGAATGTAAGCTATGATATTTAACTTTTCAGAAAAAAATTACTTTTTTTTGCAAGTGGCATTGAGTGGTTGACCAAACCATACATGGTAAGAACTGCTAGGGAGGTGAATGCCGTTTATACTTTAGAGGGTTTTCTGCCTTTAATTCTAAGTTTTATTGTGCTGGAGAAAGGAGTTTAGATTTGTTAAGTTAATTTGAGTTTAACAGTAGGTGAGATATGATTAGCCACGTTAAATATGTCTGAAAAAGTTGTACATTTATTTGTTTTAATATTTTTCTTATTTTAATTGGTAAGTATGTGTATAGAGTGTCACACACCATCAGCCTGGGCGGTGACTTCTATCTGCTGACCAGCGTGTTCGCATTACAGATACGATGGGCGTGGTCACCTGCATGACCTCTCCGCGTACGATGCTGAGTATGCCACATGGAACCGAGACTACCAGCTGTCTGAAGAGGAGGCGCGCATAGAGGCGCTGTGTGATGAAGAGAGGTATTTAGCCTTGCATACGGACTTGCTTGAGGAAGAGGCAAGGCAAGGTACTGCTCAAGAAAGACTTCCTTCAGCCACAACTTGAAAGTTTTTAAGTATTGAAAAATTTACTCCCATTCATTTTTTTATACTCACTCTTTCTGATATTATCTTGACAGTACCCAGTGGATTGGAAAAACAGGAGTCTTTGCGTTCTGAGAGGACCTCAGGATAGTTTATATATAGAGCCACAAAGAATTTTCCCAGCTTTTGAGGGCATACTGGGATTTGAAAAAAACAAAAACCAAACTCTTTAACTGTTCTTCTTTAACAGTATCGTATGAATTAAAATTGGTGTTCTTGTCTTTGCCTTAACAGTCTTTAATATAGTTCTTAATCCCAAAATTTTCTCAGCAGGAAGAAATTTTCCATAAAACACGTGTATTCTGCTGTCAATGGGTAACCATGTACTCGAAAAAGTACATATCAATAGATACAAAGTGTGCGTTTTCAGAAACATTTTCACCTCAAGAAGAGGTTGAAAAACGTGTGTCATATGCTTTACTGATAGCTACAACTTTAGAAATGTGTAAAATTTTTTCTCAGTAAACTTCCATTTTCGTTAATAAAAATCTCATTTTTGTTCAAGAGGAAGAATACAAGCGATTGAGTGAAGCGCTGGCGGAAGATGGGAACTACAGTGCTGTAGGCTTCACTTACGGCAGTGACTATTATGACCCGTCAGAGCCGACGGAGGAGGAGGAGCCTTCCAAACAGAGAGGTGATGGCAGAGACGTCTGTGGTGCTGCAGATGCTGACTGTAGCATCACCTTGACTTTAGTGGGGCTCCTTTTAGTGGGATGAAGCTAGGAACAGAAAATGAATTGCTAATGGAGGCAGAAGTGGATTCCCATCTTCCTTACACTGGAGCCAAGTGACCTCCTACTCCTCTTTGATTTAGGTCCAGCTTGAAATCATGCTCTTAGATACTTCCAGAGATTCTTCCTGGGGCATTGAGAGGCTAGGCATTGCTGAAATACATTAATGCCCCCATTTCCTCACTTCCTCATATCCCTCCCCAGCTGAAATAACGGCCATCATCCAGTAGAAAGACATCCGTGGAGTTTACCATTGGTATTCAGAAAGCAGTGCAAGACTGTTAATGTCTTATTAAAAGTTTTAAATCTGTGCTTTTTTGGACTAACTCTGAGAACTTTGAATATAAAACTAGTACTATAAAAAAAATCCAAGCTCATACAGTAGAGTAGGAATGTCCCTTGCATTGCTGAAATACATTAATGCCCCCTTTTCCTCACTTCCTCATATCCCTCCCCAGCTGAAATAACGGCCATCATCCAGTAGAAGGACATCCGTGGAGTTTACCATTGGTATTCAGAAAGCAGTGCAAGACTGTTAATGTCTTATTAAAAGTTCTAAATCTGTGGTTTTTTGGACTAACTCTGGGAACTTTGAATATAAAACTAGTACTATAAAAAAATCCAAGCTCGTACAGTGGAGTGGGAATGTCCTTTCGTGTAAGGTAACAGATGATTGTGACAGCCCCACATGCGGCTTAGTGTTGTCAGCAGCACAGATGTGAGCCTGACACATGCAGGATGTGGGTCTCTTCCATACAGGACATCCTGTTTGAACTTTTAACTTTAGGAAGCCATTCAGATATTTGGAAGAGCAAACTGGATCACACCCTACAGTGACTTGTTATTGGAGCCAACTTGATCTGTTATTTGGGGTTTAATTGGTTCCTCCTCAAGTAACAAGTATGAAATGTCTTAGCAGCTTTATTTTAAGACAAAATACTGTCCATCCTTCTGTCCTGCAGCTTCAGGAAGGACCTCCCTACCTCTGTTGTGGTGGCATCAGAACAGCAGGTGTGGGGCAAACTGCACATGTGCAGGCTTTCCTTCTGCCTTCCCACCCATTGCACTCACATCTTGTGGGCAAAAGAATCCCCTGCACGGCTGCTTTGTGAGCTCACAGAGAGGCTTTCTGAGTGCAGTTTTATTCTTACTAAGTCGAAGGCTAGTTGAAGAACTTGTTACTTTCTGCGTTCACTTTTGAACTAACTGGCCCTCAGAGGTTAAGGTGCTATGGACATATTACAGATCTAAGAAGTAAACACCCATTTATTTATCCAGAATAAGTTATCCCTTTGGGGGTTCTGTTGTGTTTAGATCACATACGTTATTTCTGCTTATATCCTTTGTGTTTTTTATCAGAAGGAAGGAATATATACTGTCAACATTTCACAGCTGAAGAATTGAAATATAAAGGGCTCAACATGTCTTATTCAGTAGTTAGCAACAAACTTTAGAAAGGTCTGTTAACTTCCTAGTATTCTGGGTTAGGCATGGGCAAGCCATGACTGCAGGGCCGGTTGTAAATAAAGTTTTATTGGAACATAGCTATGCTCTTTTGTGTTGTCTGGTGCAGGTCTGTTCTTCAGCAGCAGGGTTGAGTGGCTGAGACACCCTGTGACCCACAGTTGACAGTGCCTAATATCTGGTGGTTCATATCATCCACCCTGTTCTAGATGCTGAATCGTTGTCTCAGCATAACTGTTGGACTGAGTGACAGCAAACTTAGTTATAATTACTGAAATTTGAGAATATCAGTGTGACTTAGTTTATCTTCTAAGTATTTGTATGCTTTCTCTTAAAGCTCTCTTTAGTATGTTATTCTTTTCTTTCTAAAACCATGTTCTCAAAACTTTGTCTTACATGCTAGTTTTTATGGAAATTGGGCTCATAAAACTTACAGCTTGACATTTTATGGTTTAACTTGCACTAAAATAAAACACCACACACGTTCACTGTGGTACCTAATACCACTGAGAGCTAAATTCAGTGTTACTTTTTTTTTTTGGTACCAGAGCTAGGTAAGTGCTCTACCACTTATTCCATGGCTGCAGCCCTTTTTGCTTTAATTTGTTTTTCAGATGGGGACATTGTTCTGAAGGTTTTATTTGTTTGTTTTTTAACAGAAAAGGTTGAGACTGAAAGTTTGGAGGAAAACGAGGAACCGTTCATTGCTCCTTTAGGACTGAATGTCCCATCTGACGTGGAACTGGTATGTGTGTCTCTTCATCATTACTGTTTGTTACTCTTGATGCTGCATGTGTGAGAGTGCAGTAATAATTGCAGCAGCTGTTCAGGCACCTTGTGCTGTAAGGTTATCTTTGAGTTAGTAGGGGAAAGCTTGTACCCCACTTGCTTTCCTCTGAAAGAGGAAAAAGTATAGCAAAATTACGAGGCTGGTGCATCAGAGACTTGAGTTGGATCTGTTTGGGAGGGTTATGAGTCCCCACATTTTACCAGCATGAACAGCCACATCAGAACCAGGGGTGTGTGTGTTGTCATCCACATGCAAACCAAAATCAGTGACACTCAGGACAGCCTTGCGCACAGCAAACTGCCTTATTCTGCTTTGCCCAGTCTGAGTTTTGCGGACACACATTTTGTGTCCCTCTGACACGTCCAGCCCACCCTTGCACCAGCAAGAAAAGCCCAAGTGGAGCTCCATCTGTCAAGTGCTTGCCTTTGGTTGCTGTTGGGCTGAGTCTTCAGTGCAGGCCAGATGTCACCACACGGTTTCAGTTCATCTTGTTAAATTACAGCAGTGGTTAAAGCCAAAGTTGAGACTTCTCTCTTCTGAATGTTCAGTTAGGGGTTCCAGGATTCTAGACCCTGTGCTGAGCTGCTTTTTTATGTTCCCTCCCCCTTACAGTGAGGAGTCTGAGACTTGGGAAAGTCCAGACTTCGGTTAATAAATGGCAGGCAGGAACTCAAGACTACGGTCTTAGCTATTCTGCCTTCTTGAGTCACCATGCTTTATGGGGGTTTATGTTTATCAGGGATGATCAAAATATTCTTATTTCAGGCACATACTTGGGAAGGGTTCCCAAGTGTTCATGCTCAGCAAAAAGGTTTTTCTCTGACATTGTCCTAATTAGATTACTCATGCCAGAGGTGCAGGTGTCCCAGGTTCTTGTTTGTGTCCCATGTACTGAATCTCCAGTGCTGTACTGTAGGTGCTGCAGAACCACTTCCAGACAGTGTCTGACGTCTGTCCCCCTCCTCAGCTGTCTCCTCAGCTCTGTGTGGATTTGGTGGCTCTTGGCCTGTTCATCCTGACCTGCATGGTGTGATGAAGGAGATACTAAAGTAGCCCTTTTAGTTCCTTCTCACTTAGCCATCTACATGTCTCTGTCTCTTCCTCTTTTTCCTTACAAATATGAGTAAAAATTTCTTTGGGTTTTGCCTGGTTAATTACTATTTATATTTGCTTCTCCGTTTCCAATTTTATATTATCATTAAAGCTGAAAATACTATCTGAAGATTTGGTGTCTTAAGTCTTGTATTAATATATGTTCTGTGTATTGGAACATAATTGTTCTGAAATAGGCTACTCTGTATGAGAGACCCATTGAAATGAAGCCTTAAAAATCACATTTGCTCCTTACCTATATTTCATGCTAAAATTCACAGAAATTTTTTCAGTTTCTACACAAATAAAGATACCATAGAATTTTGTTGATTTAATTCCCATTATAATATTTAATGGCTATGTATTCTCAGCCAAAATAAACATCACTAAGGTATTCAATAGTCTACTTGCCACCCAGTGGAGAGCTAAAGGAGCCAGTTGTGTAGGGATTTGCCCTCAGTGTTAGAAGAGGTCCCTGAATAGAGAGGCACTGGGAGAGTCTGGAAGCCTGCCTAGCCCAAGGTTGAGTCTCTGGTTTGCCTGCTCTGTTTCCTCTGGTGTCCATGTCAGTGGGAACATTGGTGACTAAACTTGGGATGGGCTGGCTTGACTTACATGGACTGGCACTGCTGTAGTGGACCAGGGAAGGCCGAGTGGGGTGACTGGTTAATAAAGTGGGTACTTGAGGGAGCTTTTGGTTTGAACTAGATATAGAGTGATAACCTCATGAAGATGTAGTACCTGCGGCCTCTACTTTTCTCCTACTCGATACCCGTAGGTACTCGATTACCTCCACTGTAATAGAGCCAGCCCATGCTAACCACGCCTGTACAGCGATCTGACACCTTTAGCTTCAGCTTTGTACAGTGATTCCATGAGTATGTGTTTCAGTCCTGCAGAAAGTAGAAATCTCTTTTCCTCCACATGTGGCTACCCATCATGTGTCCTGACATGATACATTCAGTCATCCACCCTTCTCTTGGACCTGAAGCCTGTCTGTCCTGTCCTGAGTTCCCCACATGCAGGCCAATGGCCTGTCCGCCTTTCCCCTCTGTGTGGATGCCATGCTGGAACCATCCAGCACTTTCAAGTGGTAGAGGGTGGAGAGTCAGTGACTCTGCCCACCCCCTTTCTCACCTGCCTCACTCTTGAGACACCACAGATGGCAGAGATGGAGTGTGAGCCATGATCGATGTCTACTAGGTGCCCAGTCATGTAGACCTGCCTGTTGTCTAGCACTGGATTTTATGTGATTCCCCAGAGCCATTGGTCAGGCATAGGGCCAGAAGTCCTGCTTAGTAAGCCCATTGGAACGTGTTTCTGAGAGACTGCGTCTTTGTTTTCTTTTAGCAAGACCGAGGTTTGAACTCAGGGCCTTCTGCTTGCTAAATAGGCACTTTATCACTGGAGCCACTCTGCCAGCAAGAGAACACATATTTAGAAAGGAGAGAAAAAGCTTGCTGTATAGAAATACTGTTGTGTGCAACATTTCAATGTGTTAAGAGTGAAATAAGAGGCTTAGTAAGCACTTACTGAGCACACACTATGTCCCAAGCATTGGGCAGTTAGTTGCTTAGGTGCTCCTGTTTTCACTTGATGCTCACAGTCACTCTTCGAAGTAGGGACCATCATTACCGCTTTCCAGAGGAGAAGCATTGAGGTGTAGAGAGATTAGGAGGAGCTGCCCCAAGTCAGCGCTGTAGGGTTCAGGCCTGGGCTTCTATTCTAGCCAGTGATGGACTCCAGTGCCCTGAACACCAGAAGCTCAACTCTACTAAGTATTGTCCACTGAGTGTTACTTTCACAGTTTGCATGCTGTGTTGCCCTGAGGTGGAATGGGAGAAATAAGAAATCAATGTGCCCTGTGGAGCAGTTTGTCTTTTCCTTGTAGTGTAAGTCCCCCCACGTCTGGTGTCCACTCTTTCAGGTGCTTCTACAGGCACTTTGTCCTATAACTCTGTGTGTCACTCTTCATGCAAAGTCTCTGGGGCCCTGTGTGTTGCTCTCCTCCTCTGGCTGCAGGGTTTTAATTTTAAGCTTGATTTAGAAGACCTTCCCCACTCCCAAGTAATTGAAATTTTTTTCCTGTTTTTTCCCACTAGTGCTTCTACAGTTTTATTTGTACTTTTGAATTGTGACAGAATCTGATATTTATTTAAGTCTGTAGGCAAAGCAAGTATTTGATTATTTTTTTCTGCCCTGTTGGAGAACCAGAAGGCTTGTGGTGCCCTCGTGTTCCTCACTTATTTCCCATCTTCGTTCCTATGCCACCCTGTCCTGTTCCTTCTGCTGGATCTGAGTCCAGAGAGTCCCACAGCTCTTGTGGGTTTCCTGACCTGTCGCTATCACCCTCCCACTTCTAGTAGTTGCTGTAAATTTAAAGCCATAATGATGGAAGTTTGGAGGAGGGGAGATATCAGCACACCTCCTCAGCTCAGCAGCTTTGCTAACAAAGTGCTTCTGTCCAGGAGCAGATTTGAGAGACATTTCCCTTTTATCAGGTAGCCTTTGTAACACGTGCACACTTACATGTTGACAGGGTTTGGTTTGGTTTGGGTTGGGTTGGGTTGAACTGATTTTGGTGTTGGGGATCAAACCCAGGGCCTCGGGCATGCTTGCCTTCTACCACTGAGGCACACTTCCCACATCCGTGAACTGTACCTTATGCTCTTGTTGTACAGCAGGGATGATCATGAGTCTCATAAATGGGAGAGAATTTACCAAAGGTCTGCATAACAGTGGCACAGAATGGCTTTCTCCAAGCCAGACGCTTGTATCTTATATCTTCTTCATCTTGCCGCATGCTCCTAAGATGCTTTATTTTTTGTGCAGTCATTATTTCTTTGTAAAATTACCTACACGTTCATCTTAGCCATTGTAATCCTGAAACTATATGATGACCAGGCCTACTATTAGAGACCTTGAGACAGCGAGGTGATGAGCCATAGAGAGCCTGCGTTGGGTGGGATCCATTTTCCTTTAGGGTCGTTTTTCTGAAGTGATCATTAACCATCATTGTGCTTATGGAATGTACCGTTTTGAAAATGAGCCTTCCTGTTCAGCCAGCATCAATGACCATCTGCATCAGGGTCCATATTTCATATGCAATGAGCCTTTTAACATGGAACCTAATTTGTCTGGGTTTCTAAATAACTTTAATTAGAGATGTTTATCCTTTTTAAGTGTGAGGGACATTATTTATTCAGAAATTGTGAGAATTAAGCTGCTTATATTTTATGAAGGATGAGAACTGCAATTACAATAAGCATCTTGAACTCTTAACTGCCAATTTTTAATGAGAATAGTTTTCAGTTTTAGTTCCCTGTAATATGCTAGTGTTAATCTCTTCGTTGTTATTAAAACTATTCTGAGGATGGTGATGCATGCCTATAATCCCAGCTATTCAGGAGACAGAGATCAGGAAGATAGCCAGCCCAGGCAGAAAAGTTAATGAGACTCCTATTTCAACAAACAGGCCAGGCATGGTGGTGTGCATCTGTAATCCCAGGCATATAGGAGACATACGTAGGAGGAATGAGGTGCCAGGCCAGCCCCAGGCAACAAGCACAAGATCCTGCTTGGAAAAAAAGAATAACTAAAACAAACTAGGGCTGGGAATATGGCTCACATGGTAGAGAGCCTGCCTAGCAAGTGTAAGGCCCTGAGTTCAAACTCAGTATTGCCCAAAACAAAGTATTCTTGGGTATTTCCTTGCAGGTTTTGATCTAACAAGTTCTCTTTCTGGGCTTGAGGTGGCAAGTGCATGATGTGGCCTATGTGAGGGAAGAAGCAAGGGTTTGAACGCCACCTTCAGTGTCCACTCTCATCTGCTCTGGCCAGACCAGGCTGAAACTCCTTTCCAGTTTGGGACACTGAGCTTTAAACAGGAATGGTGGTGAGCTGGAGCCATAAGCTGGTCTTAGAAGACATGGGGTGACGAGAGTGGCAAGGTGCAGAATTGGGTGCTTGCTGTGAGCTTGGGCTTCCTTCTGATGTTTCAAGGCCTGTGGGGTAGGAGGGGCCTCATGCCTCTTCGAGGGACTTTGAGACATGTGCCCCGCCAAGGAGAATCCGTGTGTGTGTGGATTCTGCACCCTCTCCAGAGGGCTCAGGAAGCCCTTGAAGTCCACTGTCCACTGCTTAGACCAGCTGTGTACAGAGGTGTTGATTTGGTGCCCAGAAAGTCCACAACTGTGGGTACCCTACAGTGGTGGAGAGTGGCCTGCCTAGTGTCAGTGTTTTCTTCCCTCAGATACTGCTGCAGTTCAGAGATGAGCAGGATGTCAGGTCACGGGCAGTACCAGACTTGAAAGGGACAGTAAAACCAGGGCTGTTTTTGTCTTTTGATTAAATCATGTGACCAGTGGGAAAGAGGGCAAACTGATAACATGAGCGTGTGTGTTTTCTCCTAGCCACCAACAGCCAAAATGCACGCCATCATTGAGCGCACAGCCAATTTCGTGTGCAAGCAGGGAGCACAGTTTGAAATAATGCTGAAGGCCAAGCAGGCACGAAACTCGCAATTCGACTTCCTGCGCTTCGACCACTACCTCAACCCCTACTACAAGTTCATCCAGAAAGCTATGAAAGAAGGGCGGTACACAGTGCTGGCAGAAAGCAAGAGTGAAGAGAAGAAAAGTATGTGAACCTGTTCTGCCCTGCACAGACTCTGGGGCCGTGGGGTGGCAAGGGTCAGCTCTGGGGCATGTAAACATCCTCGTCCTCAGATGTAGGGTTGAAAGTGAAAAAGTGTGTGCAGTTCTTCTGGTGAGGCTTGATAATTAGCCCTGCTGGGGCACCACATTCAGTTCTTAGTGAAGTAGAATTAAATATCGATGCCATCCAAATGTGTCTACTTGGGAGACCCCTCTTGTCTTTGGCTGTTCAACATTTCACAGAGAAAGCAAAAGTGCCGTTCTTTGTCTGATTATCTGACCCAGTGTTCAAGCTGTAAGTGAAATTTACATGTCCACAACAGTGAAATGAAAATGGTTCATTGCACTTGGGCTGTCTGTCTGAGTTGGTTTTTTTTTTTAAGTGTCTGTATTTTGAATGATACTCAGGGCCAAGCCTCTCTATCTATGCATGTGTCTTCCACTGAATTTTGTTCTCTTCATCTGAACTCAGGGGTCGCCCACACAGTGCCAGGGATGGAGATTTCTCTTGGTGTTATTTTACTTTTCATATGTCAGTAAGGTTTCTGGGTTTTTTCTTTTTTAATGAAAACAAAAGCTGTTATAGTGCCCCTAAACTAGTAAATGTTAAGAGCAGGCTGTGAAGTGAGTGAAGGTTACGATTCCTTGTCTGGCTTTCCTTGGACAACTTGGATGAGTGTAAGGAATATTCTCAGATACTGGGGACAGATATCAAGAAGTGACCATACGTAGAGCTATCCCCTTATCTGTTTCTGAGTTTTTGCACCAAAAACATACCACCAAAATATTTAATACACCAAAAACATACCACCAAAATATTTTTAATATTTTAATTGTACATGTTTATGGGTTACAAAGTGATAACTTGATCCATGTATTCGGTTATGCCAAAATCTTGAAATGTGATTTTTTTTCTTTCAGAGTCAGGGGCAAACTCTGACAACGAAGACGAGGATGAGGAGGAAGATGGGAGCTACCTGCACCCATCTCTCTTTGCCTCCAAGAAGAGCAGCCGCCTTGAAGAGCTGATGAAGGTCTCTGTCTCATTAGTGAGCTGTGTTTTCATGCCATAACAAAAAGTTTGGAAATACTAAACATGTCATTTCTTGTGTGTTGTGGCTATATCTTATTTTATCATCTTTGAGGTGTTTGTGCATTTTTGTATTTAGGTTGGAGGCAAAGCATTTGCTTCTTTTATTTCCTACAAATCTACAGCATAAAGTTCACAAGCAGATTATTTTTGTTTTGTTAACACTTTTACCCTCTGGGATGCTTAGAATGAGTAGAGTGCTGGTGAAGTCTTCGAAGTAGTTTTGCCATGTAGATTCCTTTGAAGGATTAGGTTCAGAATATCTTTTTTGAAGTCATCTGTTACCTTTCTAAATAAGTGTTTTTACTTCTGACCCTCCCCTCATCCTTACCAAGAAACTTTGGGTTTGTTCACGTTCTCAGTCTGCCATTTGTGATGTGAGAGACAGCTGCGAGATTTTTAGCATGCAGTTCCAGCATGTACAGTGTGTCTGATACCTGGAGGGACTGATGCCTGATTGATTGCAGAATAAAGGGTGTTCATTAGAAATCGGAAATCCTTCTGAGGAAGGACAGATTTCAAGGTCTCTTGAGCTTGGAGATTCACACTTTGATGAGTAGCAGTGTAGCCCTGGCATTCCTCCCGTCCACTGTTTAGTGGTTGTCACTGGAGACAAAGATCCCATAGTTCCTCTGATGGCCACAGCCATCAGGTCAGAGCCAGTCAGGACCTTTGGTAACAGAGAGAATGCTCTTGAGAAATGGCTTTTGCTCACAAATGGGCAGAAGGTTGCAATCTGGAATATGTGCTCGGGCAGAGGGTGGCAAGTTAAGGGAGGTAAAAGAAGATGGTGGTCTTAAAGGCAGCATGAGGAAGGTTGAGGAGCTGTATTGGAACCATTATCCCTGGCTACAAGGATCAGTAACAAGGAGGCCAGGGCCAAGCAGGAAACTGCTGGGCAGACATCCTCGCAGAGTGCTGTTTGCAAGATGGTAGTTAAGCTGCAGTGTCGTGTGGTCCCTGCCTCCACTCCCTCTGGGCTCCCCTTTGTGACTCCACCTTGGCATTTGCAGCTCTCACAGTGCTGTGCAGACCTCTGCTTGAGGTTCCCAGGCCTGTACACGCACCAAAACATTGAGTCTTTTTGTGACAGGATAGTTTGTGTAATTCAGAACCCAGAAAATACTAAGGCCACATGTCTTCTCTGTCCCTAGCCCTTGAAGGTGGTGGACCCGGATCATCCCCTAGCAGCTCTTGTCCGTAAAGCACAGGCTGACAGCTCTGCTCCCACCCCGCACACCCCAGATGGAGCACCCACACAGCCCTCCCAGGTGGAGTACACGGCAGACTGTGAGTACCCACTGAGCGCGTCCTGACCTGCATCCAGTTTGCAGAGCCCCCACCAAACTAATTCCCTGGGGTAACAGCATGGAGCTAGGCAAACCAGACCTCACCTGGAGGTCATCCGTTTGCTTGACCTGTGGCCAGTATTAGCTAATTGTCCTGGTGTTAGTTCTGCATTCCAGGAAGGAAGAGCAGGAGCAATGGTAGGAAACAGGTGCCAGCTCTACCTGCACCTCTTAGTGGCCTTCCAAGAAGCCACATCTTGGCTTCCTTTAACTCATCATTGACTAGAGAGTGTCATGAGGTCTTCCTGCCTGTAGTAAAGGCTGGAAGAAATGGGGCCTGCAGTTGGGCATATTGCTGCCCTAAACAAAGACAAAGTCATGTTAAGAAGAATGGGAAGAGCCAGGGACAGTGGCTAACACCTGTAATCCTAGCTACTTAGGAGTCTGAGATTGGGAGGATCAAGGCCAGCCTGGCAGAAAGTTTGCAAGACCTCACCTCAACCAATGGCTGGGTGTAGTGATATACATCTGTCATCCCAGTTACTTGGGGAAGCACAAACAGGAGAATCTTGATTCAGACAATCCCAGACATAAAGCGAGACCCTATCTCAAAAATAACTAACACCACCCGGGTGCCGGTGACAAACCTGTAATCCTAGCTACTCGGGAGGCAGCGATTAGGAAGATCATGGTTCAAAGCCAGCCTGGGCAAATAGTTTGCAAGACCCTATCAGAAAAAAACCTACCACAATAAAAGGGCTGGTTGAGTGGCTTAAGGTGTAGGCCCTGAGTTCAAACCCCAGTACCACAAAATACATACATACATAAATAGTAATACAAAAAGGGCTGGCAGAGTGGCTTAGTGATAGAGTTCCTGTCTAGCAAGTCCAAGGCCCTCAGTTCTACCCTAGTACCAAAAAAAAAAGAATGGCGAGGACAGATTAAGAAGAGCAGGGAGCTGCGTGTGGTGGCTCACACCTGTAATCCTAGCTACTTCTGAGGTCGATATCAGGAGGATCGATGGTTCAAAGCCAGCCTGGGCAAATAGTTGGAGAGACCTCATCTCCAAAATGGACTAGAGGTGTGGCTTATGTGGTTGAGTGCCTGCTTGCAAGCAGGAAGCCCTGAGTTCAAACCCCTGTCCCACCAAAAAAAAGCAGGGAGAACAGATGATGGGTAGGCACAGATTGCACAGGATTGTCTCCATAATTTCTTTCTGTAAAGAGACACAAGCACATGGCAGCATGTACAGTTGTTCCTTGGTGTGCATTTAGAGCTGGGTTTCAGGACCCACAGCAGATATCAAACTTATGGATGCACAAGTAAGTCCCTTCTTCCCAGAGAGTTCAAAATTATCCCTAGAGGACTTAATGCTTCCTGTAATCTGGTGTGAGTAGTTGTTACACTGTGCAAAGGAACAGTGGCAAGGGTGAAGAGTTGTGCACATGCTGAGTACAAACACAGTGTTTCCCTGAATATTTTCAACCCAAGGCTGGTTGAAGTGTGAATGTTGAGCCTGGAGACACAGAGCCAACTGGAGTGTGCACCGCAGAGTTGCATCTCTTTCCAGTTCTTCTTCATTAGCCAGAGTCGCTGACTAAAGGCAAACCTTTTTTTTTTTTTTTTTTTTGGTTGCGGTACTTGAACTCAGGGCCTGTAGCTTGAGCCACTCCACCAGCCCTTTTTTGTGATGGGTTTTTTTGAGATAGGTTCTCATGAACTATTTGCCCTGGCTGGCTTTGAACCTCAATACTCCTAATCTGTGCTTCCTGAATAGCCAGGATTACAGGTGTGATCCACCAGCACCTAGTTGAAGGTAAATCTTGAAGTTCTGTTCAAGCAATCATTTTGACAGTGTCTGACTTAGTCTCGGCATTGGGTCTTCTAGCCTGTTCCAAGGTGAAGTGTTACAAAAGTGAAGAGCCTGTAGCCATGCAGGGTTGGTCTTTGGTGCTTCACTACAGACTGGGATGCTGAGTCCTTCCATGTTGGGAGCATGCCTTGGGGCCCTGTGCTAAAAAGGAAGCTTCTGTTTGAGCCAACTCTCAGTGTACTTGATGGTTGTTCTTGGCACTTCCCTCTAAGCACTGGCACACAAGATAAGTCATTTCATGTGCTAAGTTCACATTCTCAGATTGTAAAAATCATTTACATGAGTGAACTTTTTGCATGTGTCCACAGATATACTCCAAGTTAAGGACTTAAATAATTTCTGCAAATGATACAATCAAGCCAAATCCAATTCTCAAGAGTTCCAATCAGAGACCTGTGTTGCAGAGTTGCATTTTACATTAAGTTCTGTGGTTAGCTCCTGGAGTCAGCATCACACAAGCTACTGTCCTCGTGGCTTTGTGGAGATCCCTTCTAGTGCCCAGTCCTCACAGCGTGCACTTGTGGATAGACAACCAGGCCCCATGCAAAGCTCATGAGTGATGGAGTCAGTGGTGATAGGAGTCTCTGTGCGTCTTCTGCTCAGTCTGGTTGCACACCCCAGAGGGGATCCTGCTGTCCCCTCCATCTTGCTTAGCTCCTGTTTTCCTGTGTCGATCCTGTCTTGAACTTGCTTAAGTCAGATGCAGTGTCCATGAATATCCACTGGCCCCCTACAGCCATTGCACTGCTGCAAAAGAGAGCCACAGAAATTCAGGTATGAGGGCCCAGGGAATAGCTCTGGCTGTCACTAGTGGACACTCAGCTAAACACAGGTCAGTCATGGTTCATAGTGTTCATAGATCCAGCTGAGAGTGGCCACTCCGACATGGCATCCCTGTCTGGTAGGGACAATGGACAGATTTGAGACAGCCCTTGGCAGGGCTTCCAGGGCCCAAGATGAGCTATAGCAGTATCTGGTTGTGCAGCTTTGCTCAGCCTGAGGGCTGGCCCTACTCCTACCTCCCCTGACACAGTGGGGGCATCCCTTCTTTACACAGTATGAGTGACAGACATGTGGACAATAGGGCATTTTGTGTGTCTGGACTTTGTGAGAGAAAGTGAACCTGACATGAGGTTTGTAAGTTTCAGACAACATGCTCCTGCTTCACCCCAACGGTCAGAGCCCCAAGCCAGCACCAAGAGCCCATCTGAGAGCCACAACCTGCAGGGTTGCCCCGACAACTGCCTGTAAGGCTCAGGGCTGTCATAAAGTGGGACAGGACTCCAGCTTCCCAGAATCTCAATAAAACCTTACAGAAATAAGTCACCTGTGTCAGGGTTGAGAGTCAGTTGTCCTTTTATGGTCTCACACCAATGTAAAAGTCACAGTGTCCCTGCAGCACAGCTGCTGCAGACAGAAGCAGCCTTGGTATAGCCAGACCCACCTACTCCTCTTCCTGACTCATGCCCTCACCTTCCTTTTCTAAGTTTCTGCACTGGCTTCTCCCCTGTCTTCTGCCTGCCTTGTGGTTCTGTGAGCTGATGCATTACTTCATCCCAGTGCCCAACTGGCATTGTCGTTGCCTTCCTGGCTTTGCAGTGAAGCAGCCAAGGAGTCCAAGGTTGTCTTTGGCAGGTTGTTGGCCAGTGGCAGTGGCCACAACCATGTCTTTCCCCAAATTAGTTATACTTGGGGACTGCCTGTACTCGAACTGCTGTGTGGTCACTGGTAAATAGTCGTTGATAAAGCGCTTATTCACCAGTGCAGTTCAGCAGAGGAACACCAGGCATGGCTGTTTTATTCACCAGGCTGCATGAGTGCTGACAGTGACAGCTCAGCTGTGTCTAAAAGCCTAGTCGGGACTGTGCAGAGTCCTCCCTGGACTTGGACTGGCTCTGAGGAGCAGCATTGTGGTTCATTTTTTTCCCCAGGAGTACTTCTCTTCATTTTTCCAGATTTTCACAAGTATGCATTGCTGTTGCACGTTCAGAGGTTCGTAGGCTTGTTCAAAACTCACTGGTCACACCAGTGAGAACAACAGCCTGTTACTTAATCCCAGTGCTGAGTTCCTTCTCTCTTTCTGTTGAGAGGGGCACGGTGACACTTGGAGGGTCAGTGTACTGTGTAACTTAACCATCATCATTTGAGGACCTTGCTCCTATCCTAAGTGAGTGTCTACCAAACCTGATTGCTCAGCTGATGGGGGACACCGCAGCAGAAGCAGGAAGTGCCCAGGGCTTTGGTGTCATCCCATGGATCGAGAACTCGCACACAGCACGTGCATCTGTTTTCTTCTGTGCTCTAGGACACCAAGACTAGATGGTGGCTGGGTGTAACTCAAGTGCAGAGCCATGCCCACAACCTGGATTAGTGTTTTTGCCCCATGACTTTGTAAAATTCTCATGAAGAGAAGAATGAACTTGTCTAACTGACCAAGACCTAACCCAAGAGGAATTTAAAATGAATGTGAAAGGGGAATGAGAGGACTACTGCAATTAGAAAGAGGCCAAGGGGTCAGAGCAATTTTGGTCACCTCGTGTGTCCATCCTGTACCTACTAAGCTTGTCCATGTGTGTCTAGTGTTCTGTTGGCCAGAGTGCCCCCTTGTCTCCTCCACACTCTAAGAATGTATTCTCGGAGTATTTACCAGTGAATAACTTCTGGAAAGTAAAGAACAAAATCCCAGAAGCACAGTGGGTACCTTGGGGTCCACTGGCATGTGAGATGGGCTACTACCCTCATATATTTACCACATATACCCTTGTGCACACACCCTAGAGAACAGGAGCTTATTGCTGGAGCCCATGTCAGCTGTCACTGACACATAGTGGGGCAACCTAGGCATTGAGGGCCTGCAGCCAGAGGCAGGCATGCCCAGAGGGGAGCAAGCAAGCATGCTATTGTATCTCGCCTGGAACAGTGAGCTGGCACCACTGATGCACTGGGACCATTGCAGCTTGAGCTGTACAGGAACCAAAGGAGTCTCTCATGGCTGGAAGCACTAACAATTCAGATGTTCAGGTTTTGGGGAAAAGAGAAACTGACAAACAGAAAAGAATGAGCCCATAACCTCACCATGCAGGGACAGGCATTGCAGTACCAGACAGCACCACACCGGCCCTGGGAGGGCACTTTCTAAAGTTGTCCTGTACCACTCTTCTCAGCCTGCTGGGTGACTTTGGGTGAGTTGCCTTGCTTTTTTAGGTCTGTTTTCCCAGTTGTACTGTTAGGGTGTGGATGTTCTTTATTCTTTCGTGAGTGGAAACACTGCAGGTCGCTTATTTCTAGGAAATGTTAAAGATTTCACGTTAGCAAGACCTAGTTAGTGAACCCTGGGGTAGGTTTTTGGGGATAGTTTGATTTTTTTTTTTCTGCCTAATAAAATATTCCCCTGGTTATCTTTAAAATGTAGTCAGGCATACTATGAAAACCTTTTTTTTAAAAAAAGAAGCCTAATAAAGGGAGATGTGTCCTATCAGATAGTGCAATTCGATCCTGCTGTGGAAGTCCTTTACCTGGTGCTTAAAGCAAAGCCATGTGCTGAAAATACTAGGTGTGGACCTGAAACCAGTCTTTCTATACAGGTCTCACTGGCCTCAACCTCGAGCTCCCCTGCCTTAACCTCCTGAGTGCTAGGTTTACAGCCACCATGCCTGGCTCTATCTTTTATTTTAAAGCATGAATGTATGGTGTCTACTTGTTGCCATGGTGGATAGCAGCACCTGTTCCCTCCACTCGCTAGGCTGGGTTTCTGTGCAGTGTGGTGCCACATGCCCTGGCACCAGCATGTGAGGCTTCCATTTTGTTATTCCAAGGTCTCGACAGTTAGTCTTCCCTCTTCTAGTTGCGCTACAGCTTTTTTAAGCTGTTCTTTTTCATCCAGTTTTCCAAAGCCTTAAGCTTTATGTTCACAGAAACAGTAATTCTCTTTTCTTACCCCAATTGCCTGTTGCAATACTTTTTAACTAAATACATAATTACTGTGAGTTTAGCTGAAAAAATTGCTTAAAACCTTTACTTGTAGAAGTAAACGTCTTTTTTTTTTTTTTGCAATACTGAAATTGAAGTCAGTATCTTGTAAGTGCTCTACCATGTGACCCACCCACAAAAGTCCCTGTCAGCCTTCTAAATAGGAACCTGCTCTCCCTGGTGTTTGTTATGGCCCTGGCCACCCTGTTGAGCTTATTCAATGGATTTGCAGCAAGAGGTGCCAGCATGGCAGCAGCAGGCTGTGCTGCAGGAGGACAGATGGGCAGAGCCAGGCGCAGACAGACAGGGCATCTGGAGAGACCACACCAGGGAGGCAGAGCCCATGAGCCTCTCACAGACTTGCTTCCATGT
Organism: Castor canadensis; assembly: GCF_047511655.1. NCBI lineage: Eukaryota > Metazoa > Chordata > Mammalia > Rodentia > Castoridae > Castor > Castor canadensis. The sequence continues at coordinate 46,427,976 of NC_133403.1, forward strand.
GTAGAGCCTCACGGGAAACTCTGGAAAGTCAGGAGGCTTGGGCAGGAGAACAATCATCTATCACCTAATGAGAAAAATGTTGTTAATGTGCACAGTTTTTACAGTGAGATAGGAAGTAAGCTGATGGTCCAGCTGAAAGATGAACTGTGATGTGAATGATTCAGAGGTAAAAATAGCCATGTGTTTTTAGAGATTCACCTCGCCACCCACTCATGGCTCTGCATCTGCTGGCTCTGTGCCCAGCCTGTGGGAATGCAGTTGAGGCCGCTCTCAGGCCCAGCTGAGCAGGTGTGTCAGGAGTAGGGGGCTTACTTCAGAAGGAGAACACTTGGCAGCTATGAGAGTTAGGATAAGATCGGTTTCTAGGCTGTGGAGGTGTTGGTTATTTCATCTACATATCTTATTAAAAGAGACTGAATAAAAATGCAGGTGGAACCTGCAGTGGTATGCCACTTTCTAGCCTTGACTGACACAGAAGAGGGAGAGGCTGGCGGGTGCTGTTAGATTGCATAGAAGCCATGTGTGTCACAACCTGAAATGCACGTGCTTCTGGCCCAGAAGTTCTGCTTTAGTCTACAAGTGTATGTGTAAAGATATAGCTATGAAAACATCAGTCAGGAAAGACCAAGATGCTCTTGTGTCCTCAGTGGAACACTAGTGGAACTCACTCAAGCTCTGCTCTCTCTGTGAGCATGGGAGCCTACCTGTGCTCCTGAGAGCCCAGCAGAACATGACACATGGCTCCTGAGGAAGAGGGCAAGATGTGGCAGGAGAAGCCAAAGTTGAGGGGAGCATTGCATGGGCCTCTTAAGGACTGGCACACAGGATAGCTTGGAGGAGGAGCTAGAGGACTGAGGCTGGCCTCCGGCAGCAGCTGACTTGCCTGCCCAGTTGAGCTGCTTGGGCTTTAAGTGACATGTCCTCTTCTCAGCCAACATGCAGACTCTGTGTGGTGCTTGTTTGAGACTGAACAGTGTGCTGAATCCTTTGCAACCCTGTGGTTTTGATGTGCAACTCCAAGAGTGGTAGAGCAGCCCAGTGTCCTGTCTGCACTGCACTGTACCCTGTCCTGCCATTTACTGGTCTTGGGGCCACTGGTGCTCCTTGTTATTCTGCTGATAGAGATCTTGGCAGCCTAGGAGGAAGAGCATCTGTTTTTATTTTAAAATATTTTTTTCTAGAAGCTCTTTAAATATAGATACGTAAAACTAACAATTTCTTTCGTTTCTTAGCCTGACAGTGAACTGTTTTTCAAGCTTTTTATTTTATTACTTACTTGTCTTCTGATACTTAGCTATAAATTCTTGCAAAAGAGTATAATAGATAAAATTAATTATTCAGAAGACAATAATGCTAAAATACCATCCACTATCTTAGCCAGCAGTGTTCTTTGTAGTGTTGTAATGTTTTATTCTAAAAATAACATGTGAAATCAAGCCATTTCTTATAGCTTTGCTAATGTTTTTTTACTTCTGTCACAATCTCTTAAACATGTCTTTCCTGCTGGTGAAGGCATTTCTTTGCAGCACTTGTATTGGCATGCATCAGCTGTGCGTGGTTCAGTGTGCCCTGATTAGGTTCATCGTATCCTCATTCTCTCCACCCTTCCCCTTCTTAAGACGTTCAGCAGGTTCACTGCCGAAGTACACAGCCATAGTCACTCTGCTTCACCCTGTCCATTCACCCTCCACCCACGTCCTGACAGGTCCTGTTTTATTTTCCTGGCCTTTTTTTTTTAAGTGCATATTCATTGTTCAAAGAGGTTTTACCACAGTATTTCACTCATGAGTATATTATACTTTAATCAGATTAATCTCCTCTATTACTCTGTTACCCTTTCCTCCCTGTGCTCTATTACTTAACAGCTTTCAGTGCGCTTGTATGCCGTCTTCCTACATAGATGCAGTGTGTTTTGATGCTGTTCACTCTCCACCATCTCTTCCTCTCCCTCCTCATCTGGTGCCCTCAATGGTCATGTTTGTGTATATGTCTATCTTTTGGATCTGCCATATGAGAGAGAAAACATGTAACCTTTGTCTTCTGAACCTGGCTTGCTTTGCTTACCATGATGATTTACCTGCAAACAACGTAATTTCATTCTTGTTTATGGCTGAACAATACTCCATTTTGTCTACTATGTGTATATATACCACATTTTCTTAATTTGTTCATCAATTGTTGAGCATCTGGGCTGTTTCCATAACTTAGCTATTGTGAATAGTGCTGCAGTAACCATGGGTGTGCGGGTGCCTCTGTTTTATCTTGACTTACAATCCTTCAGATATATGCCCAGGGACAGTATCTCTAACTCTAGTAGTAGTTCTGGTTTTAGAGGTTGTCTTCCTTCCAGTACAAGGTTTAAATGCAGCACCTCACACTTGAACCACACCTCCAACCCATATTTTTAGTTTTTTTTGAAAAACTTCCACACTGCTTTCCATAGTGGTTGTACTAATTTACATTCCCACCAACAATGCGTACGTGTTTTTAACCCCCTCACACGCATCCTTGCCAGCATTTGTTGTTCATGTTCTTGACGATAGACATTCCGACTGGATGAGGTGAAATCTCAGTGTAGTTTTGATTTGCATTGCCTTTATGACCGGGGATGGTGAGCATTTCTTCATGTGTTTAGTGGCTATTTGTACTTCTTCCCTTGAGAATTGTCTGTTCAGTTCATTTGTCCATTTCTTCATTGGGTCATTGATTCTTTGGGCGTTAAGTTCTTTTGAGCTCCCTGTAAATTCTGGCTGTTAATCCCTTGTCAGATGAATAGCTGGCAGAGTTTTTTTTTCCTATTCGTAGCTATTCAGTACAATGATCATTTCCTTTGCTGTCTAGAAGAATTTTTTAGTTTCATACAGTCCCATTTGTCAGTCCTTTCTCTTTATTTGTTGAGCTACTGGAGTTCTATTCAGGAAGTTCTTGTTTATGTAGTAACAGTGTTTTCCCTATTCTTTCACTGGAGGAGTTTCAGAGTTTTAGGTCTTACATTGATCCACTTTGAATCAATATTAGTACAGTGGGAGGGACAGGAATCTAGTTTCAGTCTTCTACATGTGGATATCCAGTTGTCCCAGCAACATTTGTTAAAGAGGCTGGTTTTTCTCCAATATATGTTTTGGGCTTCTTTGTCAAAAATCAGGTGACTGGCTGCATGGATTTATGTCTGGGTCTTCCTCTGGATTGCTTTGGCTGTCCAAGGTCTTTTGTGCTTCCACATGGACTTTAGATTGCTTTTTCTTCCTCTAAAGAACCCCATTGGAATTCTGATGGGAATCGCATTGAACATACGGGTTGCCTTTGGTAGTATAGCCATTTTCACAGTATTAATTCTGCCGATGCATGTGCATGGGGGATCCTTTTGTCTTCTGGTGTCTTCAGTTTCTTTCTTCAGTGATTTGTAGTTTGGATTGTACAGGTCTTTCACTTCCCCTGTTAAATTTATTCCCAGATATTTTTTGAGGCCATTATAAACGGGATTGTTTTCCTGGTTTCTTTTTCATTGGTATATAAAAAAGCTATTGAATTTTGTGTATTGATTTTGTATCCTACTACTTTGCTGAAAGTATTTATGATGTCAAAGAGGTTTTTGGCACATTTTCAGGGTCTTTTAGATAGAAAGTCATGTCATCTGCAAATAGGACTTCTTCCTTCCCTATTTGAATCCCTTCTATTTCTTCCTTCTTACTGATATTCCAAAACTATATTGAATTAGAGTGGGAGAGTGAACACCCTTGTCTCATTCCTGACTTTAAAATGGAACGTGTTTCAGTTTTTCCCCAGTTAGTGTGATGCTGGCTGTGGGTTTGTTGTACATAGCCTTTATTTCGTTGAGATGCCTTATATTCCTATTTTCTTCAGAGCTTTTATCATGAAAGGATGTTGAATTTTGTGTAAAGCTTTTTCTGCATCAATTGAGATGATTATGTGGTTTTTTCCTTGATTCTGTTTATGTGCTGTATTACATTTATCAATTTACATATGTTGAACCATCCTTGCATCCCTGTAGTAAAAGCAGCTTGACCATGGTGTATGATCTTTTTGATGTGTTTGACATATTTCACTGACAGTTTTTGTGTCTGTTCATTGAAGAGATTGACCTATTCCCTTTCTTTATTGTGTCCCCGTCTGGTGTTAGAATAACTGTAATACTAGCTTCAAAAAATGAGCTTGGTAATGTTCCTTCTTTTGCTACTTCACGGAAGAGTTTGAGGAGTGTTGGTGTTAGTTCTTTAACATTCTGGTAAAATTCAGCAGTGAATCTGTTGGGTCCTGGGATTTTCTTTGTTGGGAGACTCTTTACTACTGCTTCAAACTCATTGCCCGCTGTAGGTCTGTTTGGGTGATTTACATCCTCTTGGTTCATTTTTGGTTGATCACATGCATATAGAAATTTATCCATTTCTTGCAGATTAGCCAGTTTATCTTGAATGTAGTTTTTCAAAGTGTATTCTTGGGTCTTTCGCCTCCTAGTCAGATTGGCTAAGGCTTTACTAATCTTGCTTATTTTTCAGAACCAATTTTTTGTCTCATTGATTCTTTGTATATTTTGGTTTCTGTTTTATTAATTTTGGCTCTAATTTTACTGTTTCTCTACTGCTAATTTGGGATTTGGCTTGTTCTTGTTTTTCTAGGAGCTTGACGAATATCATTAGACTATTCGAGATCTGGTTTTTTTGTTTGTTTGTTTTTAGGGGGAACAGTTGGCAGTACAGGGTTTTGAACTCAGGGCCTCACGCTTGCTAGGCAGGCGCTCTACTGCCTTAACCACTCCACCAGCCCAAGATCTGTTTTGTTTTGGTTTTTTTAATCTAGGCAGTCATATCCATAAACTTTCCCTTTAGCACTGCCTTTGCTGTATCCCGTAGGTTCTGGGCAGACTGTGTTTTTTAAGTTTCATTAGATTCTAGGAAATAGCTTTATTGTACGTTGAATGGAAGAACGAAGAGAAAGCACTGGCATTCTTAACGTAAGTGAGCATCATGGTGAGGTGAAAGCCCAAGGAACCCTTCCCAACAGGAAGGAGGTGGAGGAGCCGGGGCTGCAGAGTGAATTAACATCTTCATAAGGCTGTCCTGAGAAACACGTGTGTTAGGTGGAAATAAACTGAATTTTATTTGAACTCAACAAAAATCAAAGTGAAGTAATTGCTGAACTGCAGATAAGTTTGTTTCATTACTCAAGATTTTGTCCTAAAAGAACCCTTTCTGGCCAAGAGAAAAGACTGAGAAGACAGTAAGAGATTATAAGCATGGATTTTCTTAAGTTATATGTTTTTATCCTCGGCATTATTAACTATGAAACTAGAAGAAATTAGTTGTCATAAAATTCCCTGATGTTCAGCACCCTTAGCCATAAAAGAAAGGCAGATCAAAATGACATCGACATCCTATTTCACCCAACTCAGAGTGACTATCAGAGTGGGATCAGGATGGGGTGGAATCTTACACACTGTTGGGAGGGTAAGTTAGTGCAGCCACCGGGAAATAAGTATGGAGGTTCTTCAGAAAACTAAAAATAAGCCACCTTATAACTCTGCTGTACCATTCCTAGCACATATCTGAAGGAGTGTAAGTCAGCATACAGTAGAGAGACCTGCACACCTGTGTTGATAGCAGAACTGTTCACGAGCCAAGCTATGAAATCAGTCCAGGTGCCCTACAACTGATGAATGGATAAAGAAAATATGGCATGTAGACACAGTGAAGTATTATGCTTCCATAAAGAAGACGAGAATTAGGTCATTGCAGGAAAATGAATGGAAATGGAGGTTATGTTAAACGAAGTAAGCCAGACACAGAAAGACAAATACCATATGTTTTCTCATTCATGAAAGCTAAATGTAAAGAAAAAAATGGACACAAATAGAGGACTGTTTGTCAGAGGAACTAGCTGAAGGTGAGAGGTAGAAAAGCAAGTGTGTTGGCGGGGGGAGGGGAATATGACCTGAAGTACATTGTAAGCATGTATGAAAAGGTCATAAACCCATTTTTTAAAATTGCAAGAAAGATTTAAAAACGGGGAATCGAGGGAGGATCAGAAAGACTAATAGAGGGGTGAATGTGATCAAAGAATATTACATGTTTGCATGGAAGTTTCACAATGAAGCCTCCACATTGCAAATAATGTACACTAATAAAAATGAAGAGAAAATACCTTCCCTGGCCTGGAGTGTGTGACTTAGTGGTAGAGTGCAAGATCCGGGGTTCCATCCTCAGCACCTTAAAAAAAGAAAAGAAAAAACTTTGGTTCTCTCCTGACTTACTAGACGTGCTAGTTACATAGAAATGCTAGTTTTGCATTGTGGAAGTTTATGAACCATAAGCGTGCTCTGTTCTGTGATTAGTCCCTGGCTGCCTGGCCTTAGTACTGCGACTGAGCAGGTTAATGTCTTAGCACAGCTCCTCCATCTGAGCTCTTTGTTTGATTCATCCCTTGGTTATTTGAATCTCATGTACTTGAAGACATGCCTGCTAGGTATAACGGCACACACCTGTTATCCTAGCACTTGGGAAGCTGAGACAGGAGAATTAAGAATTTGAGGCCAGTCTAGACTCCATAAAGATTCAGTCTTGAAAAACATAAAAAGACAAAATACCTGGCTTCAACTCTTGAGACAAGGACCATTTATGTGGGTGTGAAGTTCATGGGCAACATCTGTCTCACTCAGTCCCTTGTGAACAAGAGCACAGTACAGTCCTTGCCACAAACACCTGGACCGCTGACAGTCAGCTAGTTGCTTGAGTTTGCTTGTCAGTTGATTTTCATCCATTGTACCTGGTGCTGCTCTTTAGTTGCTTCCTGTTTGGAAATGTTGGTTGGCCTTTGACATAAAACAGCAGCTCACTGGGGAAGAGTCCTCAGTCACACTTGTCTGATACTCAGAAGCCTGTCTCTGGAATTGAACCTTGCTGTGGAAAGGTGACCTGCATCATCTCCCCACCCCATTTTGGGTGTGCTCTCTGCCTGGCACCTGGGGAATTGCATCAGCAAGCATGGCCCATCTATCTGGTGTGCTGCCTGTCTTCAGCCAGAGGTCAGCTCTAATTTCAGGGAAAGGCCTTTCCTTTTTCCACTGAGCACCCTTTCAGTGCCCCTGGTGGACTCCTTTGGACCTGGATCTTCATTTTCCTCACGCTTCCTCGTTTTCCAGTTTTGTACCCGATCCTCCATGGCATCAGGCATTTGTCAGCAACGTGGTCCTCTAAGCCTGCCTGCTCCATCGGCACAGTGTAACTGGCACCAGTTGGGTGTGGTGGTGGTCTGCTCCTCAGTTTGTTTTCTAAGCTATACAGCGAGAGCCAACAAACCCTTCTGTATAGGTGCAGACTATCTCACAGTTCTGGTCTCTGACACAACAGACCACCACACACAGTGTGGATGGCAGTAAAACTTTTGTATGGACACTGAAATTTGAATTCCACACAGTTTTCATGTGGTGAAATACATTTCATTTGTTCTTTCCCTGGCCCTTTAAACATGGAGTGGCTGTTCTACACTTGTGACCTGTAGACAAGTAGGTGGTGAACCCACTGCTGAACTCTGCTTGACAGTGTCCCTCAGATCTCATTTACATGAGCTTGTCCTTTGTGCTGACTGAGTCCTGTAACTTAGGAGGTAAGAGGGCCCTTGGTCATTTTTCCTTCCACGTACAGTGGCCCTATGTAGATCTGTCCACTCTGACGTGGACTGGCCATTCTTTGGAAGACCCTTCTCTGCTATTGTTTGTGGGATCACCATGCCCTAGAGCACATGTCCTGCTGCAGTCAGGAGCCATGGGAAGGCACTCTTGAGTGTGGAGAGCCCTGTTCCCAAGCTGTCAAGGTCCACTGTTACCTGTTCCCATTGTCCAAAACTCTCTGGAAGCTGCTTTGGTGTAACAAGTTACAACTTAGTAAGGTGTTAAGATGTCAAAACTTCTCACTTGGGTCACTGATAAAGATTTTAACTTAGTTCAGAGGCTGACTTTGAAGACTTTATTTGCCAAGAAGAGAGAAAGAGAACTTTTACACACACAAGTCTGAAGTTGCACAGTGGCAGGTTTGTGTGTCTCCAGATGCAGCCTTGCATCACTGTACGAGTCATTCAGATTTTCCTTTTCCAGGTTGGTAAGGTCAAAACAAATCTCCTTTTGTTGAGGGAGTTTTTTTAAGATACTAGGTTATCCAGGAGTTCCAAGAAAGCAGATACAGTAGTGTAGTAGCATTGGTTTTCTCAAATCCCTTCGGAGGTGTGAGTGCCTTTAACACACCATCCATGATTTTTATTGTGATGGGATGTCCTCAAGGCAGCTGCAGTGTAGGACAATCCAGATGACAAGTGTCTCAAGTATTTCAGGAGTGGGAAGGACAAGAACATTTTTCTCCTTAAAAATTTAAGACTTGTCATTTTAAGGGGAGTTTTTAGTTGGTTTAACTATTTTTTCCCATGAAATACAAGATTTGGTATTAGGAAGCTAATAGATAACTATTTTTCACCAGAAGGGGTCTTTTAGGGATTCTTAAATTGTCTGAGTCCAGGATGAAGCCAAAAGTCTTGAGGACGGGGATAACTGAGTGGGAAAGAGCAGCTTGACTTCTCCGCTTTGTTTTGTCCTTTTCAGCTTCTGGGGGACCTTGAAGATTTCTGATACCTGCTGGGTGTGTTAGGCTCTCTCCTTACCCTTGTGCATATAGGATTCTGTAGTAGTAGCGACTGGTGTTGGAGGACATTGTTGGTGCTGACACCTAAGCTCATGTTCCTTGACCTCTGCTGAGTGCACATCTTGAGGAGGAAAAAAAAAGCACAGTTGTGACAGGGGCAGCATAAGGTCCCCACCTCACTCAGGTTTAGGGCTGACCTACCAAGGCTAGCAAAACCTTCAAAGGAGCCTGTAACCAGGGGAAAGGCAGGATTGTGGAATTTTACATGTGATTACTGTGAAAATAATCCCTCCTTGTGCTGGTCTCCTGGCCAGATGCACCCATGGGAAGTGGCTGCTCTTGGCAGCAGGTCAGGCTGTGGCACTTGGGAGCAGTCTTCCCAAGTGATCACCAGCACATTTGTATAAGTTCTGTGCTGTGGTGGCTTCCCCTAGAATCAGATGCATTATTAGACAGAAATGAGTGCACAGCATTACAAAGGAGTGGAGAGTAGCTCCTCGAGTGTTGGGGACAGGTAGGCTGTCCTCCAGACGTGGCCACTGCTTCTTTAGAAGTCATTGTGTGGACAGAGGGTAGGAAGGAACATGGGAAATTCAAGGTCATTGTGGGATCGAGGGCAGAATTTTACTCCTGTGACTTTCCATAGTTTCAGAATACCTTTGAGGCTGGACATGGTAGTGCCTGTCTATAATTCCAGCACTCAAGAGACTGAGGCAGGAAGATCATGAGTTTGAGGCCAGCCTGGGCTATGTAGCAAGACCTTGTCTCAAAAAAAGAAGAATATGAATGTCCATCGTTGTCTGTGCACCTGTGGATTGGTGCATTTATGGCTATTTCCTCATCAACCTGATCAGTGTGGGGCTGTGTTCTCAGCTGTGCTTTCCTGTGGCTTCTCTGTGGAGCTACTGTGTTAGCTCCTGTGATCTTCCTCTTTGGGATTTTTATTTGCTTGCTCCTATATTTTGCTGGGGTACATCCTGTAATAACTTGCCAGGAAAGGGTACATAGGAAGACACAGTCTTATTTTAATCCATGAATATCTGAGAATGCCTTAATTCTACCCTTAGACTGAGTAAGTAGTTGGCCTTGGATTATGTGATAGATGCCTCTTTCTCATATAACTGCTACATTCACTGAACAATTTGCACCATGCCTGTGCTGGGCAAGGAATACATGAACAAAGTTCTTCCATGTAGAACTGACATTCTAGAGAGCAGAACAGTAAAAAGTGAATAACAGCAGCACCCCTCTCATCTGCAGTTTCACGTTCCATGGGACCCACAGTCTGAAAATATTAAATGGAAAATTCCAGAGGTAAACAATTCATAAGTTTTAAATTATGCACCATTGTGAGTTGCATGATAAAATCACATACTGTCCCATAGAACGTCGTCCCTTTGTCCAGTGGATCCATGCTGCGTACCCTACCTGCCCGTTAGTCACTTACTAACCATCCTGGTTGTCTGATATACTATTACAGGCTCACAGAGCTGGTGTTCAGATAACCCTTACACATCAGTAGCCTAATGCTCAATCCCACTCACTCATCCCACAGGCATTGCGTCATCTCATAGCTCCACAAGAAGAAAGATGAGCACAGAACACACAAAGCGAGGTACTCTGAGAGACCACATTGATGTAACTTTTATTACAGTATATTATTATCATTGTTTTGTTTTATTATTTGTTTTTATTAATCTCCTACCGTGCCTCCTTTATAAGTTTAGACTCTCACAGGTAAGTACTTACAGGAATAAATGTAGCCTATATAGGATTCAATATTTATAATGTCACATGTTTCCTGGGGTCCTGGAATGCACCCCCACAGATAAGGGGACTGCTGTGGACTAAGTGTAATGGACACAGGTGGTTGTGATAAGGGGGTGGAGTCCTGATTAGGTCAGCAATGTTGATGTCATAAGACCAGGGAGGCTAGGCCGCCTGTGAGCAGGGACCTGAAGGAGTGCATGATGAGCTTTAGGGGACACTTCTCGCCTAGGCCCTGAATGGAATAGAGAGGGAGGTGGGAAAAGTAGGTGTGGAATCTTGTGGGAGGACCCTCTCAGACAAGAAATTTGATTGAGAAAGGATTCATGGCAGAGGAGTGACATGCGTTTGCACTGGAACAGAGCAGGTAGGACTGCAAGGCAGAGGTCTCAGCCGTGGGGACCGTAAGATCTCGGACTCCAGGTTGAATGGAAGCACAACATGTTCTACATGGACTTGGGGGAAAGAGGGTATGGAAGAAAACCCAGGACAGTTCTGCACAGCTGTCCTAGTGGGAGTGCTGAGTGGCTAATTATAGACAGGTGCAGCTTAGGGTTGGAGATAAGAATTCTGCAGTCATCAGAGTAAATTAAATTTAAAACCATTGAATTCAGAAAAGACTCAGGATGAGTGTCGCCCAGATGATTAGAGATCAGGAAAGGAGGCTGAGGGGCGTGGCTTGGAGATACATGGCTCAGGAAAGGGTCAGACCTGCGGCCTCTGGATGAGAAGATACATGTGCGTTTTCCTGCATAGAACTCTGGAAAGCTATGCTTATCCTTAATACAAACAGGTTGTTCATTCCCTCTGAGCTGGCTTGTAAGAAAAGCAAACTCCAACTGGCTATAAGAAGCTGGTCGAATAGAGGGGGCTTTGGAAAATCCCTGGGTAGATTTCTGTGATCTGACCTTGTGTCACTCTGTGCATTTCAGAGCCCAAGTGTAGTTGGAAAAGAAGCTTCTGAGCACCTCCTGCTGTTGGTAGCTTCATTTTTCTGTACCCCTGTACTTTTAGAGAGTAGAGGCACTTGGAATTTCTCTCTGAGTTCATTTGTAGTAAGTTTTTGCGGTGCTGGCAAAATATGTTTATTAGAATGGCATCACATCAAATCAACTTGACCCGGTCATGGCCAAGCATGGGGCATGCATCTGCAGAGTTAGCTACTCCAAACACGAAGGCTGAGGTGGCGCGATCACATGAGCCTGAGATTTGGAGCCAACCTGGGCAATGTAAGGGACCCAGTCCTCTCTTGAAAAGTTCAATATAAAATCCCGAGGACAGCAGCAGATCTAGCAAGGCATTTTCTGTGGTAGCAGCTTCACGGTAAAGAGCACTGGAAGCACCCTGATGCTGGGCACATGCACCTTGCAGCTGGCTTGTGGCCTACATATGACTTTGCCTACCCTGACTTCCATTGGTGAGTTTCACCTTTATTATTACCTTGATGTAGTCAGTGATTCTGAGGATCTGGTGTTAAGAGTTGTATGACTAGCAAAACCCCTTGTTCCTTCCTATTATTGCTTATACTCTCTCTTCAACAAAATTAGAGATAAGGGCAAAAAAGTTTCTGCCAGGTATCGAGGGGGGCGGGGCGGGAAGGAGGGGGTGGAGTGGGTGGCGGGGGTGGGGGAGGGGAGAAATGACCCAAGCATTGTATGCACATATGAATAATAAAAAAATAAAAATTATAAAAAAAAAAGTTGGATGGGTATGTGGCTGATGTGGTATAGTGCTAGCTTAGCAAGTCAAGGTCCTGAGTTCAGTCCACAGTACCACGAAAAAAAAATTGCTGCATGGGAATCTGTGTCCTGGGTCAGTGTGGTCTGCTTAAAGGCTCTGGAGCTATAGATTTCACTGCTGCAGGAACGCATGTCCAAGGAGCCCCCACAGCAGTCATGGACCACACCAGCACTGGCTTCATGGCCTCAGCACAGTGTTTTAGCCCAGCACAGGCCTTGGATCCACTCACAAGGGCCTCTTGAGTACCTGCTGTATGCCAAAAGCTGCTGAGATTTTGTTTTTAAGACATGGAGGTCTTAAGGAAGTAGCTGTGCCAGCAGTCCTAGCATTGCAGAAAATTGCCACAGGGTATATGCACAGAACCTGGGCTGCGAGGCTTCACGAAAGAGAAGAGGGTGAGATAAACCTAAGAGAGGCTTCGGGGCAGACAGATGCTGAGTGCATGTGCCAATGACAGAAGCAACAATGAGGGGAGCTGTATGCTGCTTGTGTGGCAGGACCCAAAAGTCAAAGAGGCTTAAGGGTACAAGGTTGGGCCAGCAGCCAGAGGATTGTCAAGAAGCCTAACTCTCAGGCTGCTCTCAGTGAAGGAGCAGATCCAACCTTCTTCCTAAAATCTTCCCATCTCTGACATTCTGCAAATCGAGAATCTAGGAGCAGCAACCCAAAAGCAGTGGGGAGAAATTTGATCTGAATCTGACTGCAGCATCAGTATGTTGGCCACCAGCAGTATCAGGATGCACAGCTCCTGCTGTCTCTCACCAGGTGGCACATCCCTCACTTCTGAGGTCCTTTTGAGACTACGGTGATGTCCAGGCACCCTTTGCAGGATGTGGTTGAAGTCTGTTTGGAAAGCATCAGAGCATGTGGGCAACACACAGAGGGGCAGAGGGCAGCTGACTGCCTCCTCGCAGGAGCTGTACTAAGGCTCCGCTCTGGCACCTTCTTAGTTCCCCCTCTTCTGTGCATAGCTCCTGGGCCTGGGTCTTGGGCTTACCATCAAGTCAGGGAACTAGGTGCCTTGGCCTTGTCCCCAGACGTGTTTTGGGTTTAGAGTTTGTCTTTTTTTTCAATAGCCTGGTGTTTGTGAGTTTTGTTTGTCTTGCATTTTTAGTGGTTTATAAAGGAGAGGTTCTAAGGTGAGTGTGCCATCTTGATAGCACTGATGAGTTTTAATGCTCCCTTATCTTGACAAGCTGGAGACTTAGCTCACACTGACTGACAGTGGGGATACTTTCAAAGGAATGATGCTCAATTTGAAAGCATTATACTCACTTCTGTTACATAAAGAATGTATTAGGTTGGAACTGCATAATAGTTGAAACTTAATTTCAGACTGTTTTGTTTTTATGACTTCAGATGTCTTTCTTGTGACTGCAATTTAAAATATGCTGTGGTTTCTTAAGCAAGAGTCTTGACTGGTCGAGGCAGGACCGGGATTTCACCCTTCCCACTGAGAAGTGAGGCATGGAACCTGCAGTTGTTGGTCAGTGGTAGAATCTCTTCCCTGGGGTACAGGGTTACCCCTCTTCAGTGGCATCTTTGCCCAGGACTAAGAAGGAAGATCCATAGCAACTTAATGTTTGGGGAAGTTGATAGGTAGTGGAATTCCATTCCTTCAAGGATGATGTCTTACAGAAGCATATGCTGGGATCCGAACACTTCATTTTGAAAGTAAAAGCCTGTATTTGAACCATCATATTAACTTTGTCTAACAAATACTTTGTGCTCAGTGCTAGGGTCATAGAGGTGACAAGGACAAGATCTCTACCCTCACAGTAGCCTGTCCCTCTGTCAGCCTCCTCCCTGCTCACAGCCATGGTTTGGTCTCATCTTGTAGTCTGCAGAGATGGTTTTGGGTGCTCCTGTGAGAAGATGAGGTTGAGAGTGCACTGAGCTACATGCCCCATTCTGAAATGTACCAGGGCCTGGTGTGTAACATGGTGACGTGACACTGGGAGTTCATGTGTGTGTGCCTTATAAAAAGTGAGATGTTAACAGCTGTGACTGCCAGCAGCACCTGGGGGTGACAGTCTTCCCAGGCTGAATCAGAAAGTCTGTCACCTGCTCCCACTGAGAATGTTAACAGACCTCTGTGGTGGTCTGCCCCAAGTGCACTGCATGTGTGGCCGGAAACTATGCTCAGTGTAAAGTTATGCCTGTTTGTTTAACATTGTTACTGTGTTCAAGTGAACCTAGTGAAAATGAAAATTCCTTCCTGGGAAAGATCTTTTTGCCATCCCCTAATGAAGAGGAAATTAAATCCCTATGTAGCCAGGATCCCTGTTCACCTTGCAATAGGGGTAAAAGTTAAAACCCTCAGTCACAGCATTGGACTTGTGTGGTTTGTGCTGGCTTTGAATGCATTCCAAAAAGAAGGTGATAACTTTGCAGACTACCAATTTTAACACAATGAGCTGCTAAGCAGTGTTTCTTTTGTGCACAAAGTATGGAGGAAGCTGTTGCTCATTGCTGCCAATAATAAAGCAGCCGTGGAGGCCACCAGACCTCTGAAATGAATTCAGTGCCTCTGTGGATGGGGTGCAGTGGGGACAGAGAGCACCAGCTTTGTGGACAGACAGTTTCTGAAGTGAACATTTAAGTGGAAAAGGGACATTCCAGAGAACGTGGAGTTGGCCTCAGAGCAGGGGATGCCAGGGAGCTCCCTCACATGCCATGTGCATGTGGGCTTCCTGGGTGGCTGGGAAAGAGAGCCTTTTCCGTGCACATATTCCACAGATAGAACACGAACTTGCCTAGGGAGAGTCCACGCTTGCTTGCTTCCTGTGTCCGCAGGCCCGCCCACCCTCCACTGTCCTGTGTGTGTCTCGGCATTGTCCAGGTCTATATTCTGTCTGGGGCATCAAAAAAATACAGAAATAGTGTGGCTGGACGTGGGCTTGAGGTGCATTTCCTAGGGGTCTAGTTCTTGCTGCTGGTGTCTGGCCAGTCACCGCCTCCCTCACTCCGATCTGCTGTCTTGCAGCGGCCGTGGCGGCCATGTACTACAGCTACTACATGCTGCCAGACGGCACCTACTGCCTGGCGCCGCCCCCTCCGGGGATTGACGTGGCTACCTACTACAGCAGCCTTCCCGCCGGGGCAACCGCAGCCAGCTCCCCTGGAGTGACAGCCACTGCCCCACCACCACCTGGGACCACACCACCGCCCCCCGCAACCACAGTCGAAACAAGCAGCGGGGTGACCGCCACCACCACAACCACAAGGTGTGTGTGCTTCCTGCTCAGCATGCCGCTGACTGCAGTACACTCGTGCTCTCAGTTTGGGGCCTTAGTAGCTTGCATACACAAGTGATCTCAAGGTTACAAAGTTGAAATCATCATAATATAAAAGCTCTTAAAAAGCTGGACATGGTGGAGCATGCCTGAAATCTCAGTACTCAGTAGGCTGAGGCAGGAGGATCATGAGTTTGAGGTCAGCCTGGCTACATAACTAGACTTTAAAAATAATAATGATGGTGATGATGCTAGCAGTGTGACTTAGTCCTTAGTAAATGTGACTGGATGTAGTGTCCCACACCTTCCTCTGACCTCTGGGGCCTGCTTTTGTACAGTATATAAGCACTCTGGATGGACAGTAGTAGGCTGAATCCCTTTGAGGTGAGACTGCAGCTGTTGGCAAAACACTTGGGTTTCACTCAGTTGGCCAGGGTGATGCTGGCACTCCTGAGGCTCTTCCCGGCTGTGCAGATGATACCTGGCAGGAGGCCACCTAGCCAGTGACGAGATGGACTGCAGGAGTGTTTGGCACCCTCTCCAGGGCCCTTGGTGTAGATATCTCAACATCCAGCACTAGTTTTTGGGAAATTTCGACCAAATACCCAGATCTTCTACAAAAATGACCCTCTTTCTGGTCATAGGGATGTAGCTTGGTGGCAGCACATCTGCCTAGTGTGTGGGAGGCCTTGGGTTCTTCCCCAGCACTGCAGGAAAACCCACAAAACATTTCTGAGGAAGTCAAACGTGAAGTGAAGGATGTTGACTCGAGCTGGCTGGCTATTTTTTAATGTGACAAAAATACTGGCTCGTGACTTCTTGATTGTGAGGATTATCTCATGGTTGGAGGGAAATGCTAATTAGGAGGAAAAGTAAAGTTCTTCAGTAGGTCCCTGTCACTGTTGACAGTGACACTTTGGGCCCTGCTTCATTAGTTTTGGGGCCACATCATCTGCAGACCAAGAGCCTCCCTCGTGTGTTGTCTGCAACTCTGTGTTTACGTGGCCTTGAGCCCAGTGTAGAGCCTGGTGCTGCACTGCGTGCAAGGCTGCTCACCAGGCTGTCCTCCACAGTGCGCTTGCTCCCGTGGCTGCCATCATCCCCCCACCCCCTGACATTCAGCCTGTGATTGACAAGCTGGCGGAATATGTCGCCAGGAACGGCCTTAAGTTTGAGACCAGCGTTCGTGCCAAGAACGATCAGAGGTGAGATGAAGAATTTTAAACATTGGGTTGAGATTGGCTCAGTGGCAGAGTGCTTGCTTTGAATGCCTGAGGCCTTGCAAAAAAAAAAAAAAAAAGTTGGGGAAGTTTTGTTCACTTTGGAATAAAAGTGCTACAGCTTCCTAAGATGCTTCTACCTGGAGATCTCTTCAGTGTTCCTCTTTAAAATCAGACCGTGTGCCTTGCCTCTGTTGATAAGCATAAAGGACAAGGCTGCACTGAAGTGTGAAGGGTGTGGCCCAAGACAGGCCACTGTGCCTCAGTCTCCGTTGTGTGTGCAGTGGGCAGGTTGTGACTGAAGCCATTTGTAGTGTTACTGGAACAACTAGTCAGTCACATCAGTGTCAGGCAGTGTGGCTCACAGGAAGTACTCACTGGAGTCACACATTGCTACTGTACCACTGTGTCTTGTGTGGAGTGACTTGGTTTTTTCTGTATTCACAGATTTGAGTTCCTACAGCCCTGGCACCAGTACAATGCCTACTACGAGTTTAAGAAGCAGTTCTTCCTTCAGAAGGAAGGGGGCGATGGTGCACAGGTACAGTCTGATGGTAGGGGGTGCAGTGTGCATGAAAGGCTTTGTCAGCCTGTGCTTGTGTGTGTTCATCATATGCTGTCTCAACTTTTCCCTCTCAGAGGTGAAACTTGCTTTACATCTGTGGAAACCATCTACTCACACACAGTACGTTAATGCCAATTTGTCCAGCATATTCCAAACCGTAAAGCTTCTGTTTCTAATTGCATTGTATGCTTTGGCTGGTTACTGCTTTTTAAGTACTTCCAATGAGAACTGTGTAGTGTGTTTGTTGACATAGACCTGAACAGGTGAACCAGAAAGGTTTGCCTCCTGCTCTGCATGCTGGAGCTGTGTTCTGAACACTGGTGCCTTGCCCTCCTTACACAGCCTCCATGACGGTTCTCTTCACCATGGGAAGCATTTTGTCTTGTCCTTGTCCTTTTTCCTGCCTCTCCTCCATCTTGTGACATGGACACCCAACATTCATTTTTGTTTGGTTTGGTTTTTTGGTTTTTTTGTTGTTGTTTTTGGTGTTTTTTTTGAGACAGGATCTCTCACTATGTAACCCAGGCTGGCCTTGCTCTCATAATTTTCCTGCCCCCACCCCCCAAATGCTGGGTTATAGACAGGTGCCATTACATCTAGCTAAGAAGAGTGCTGCTGCCACACACACACACACACACACTCTCTCTCTCTCTCTCTCTCTCTCTCAGGATCAAACTCGGGGGCCTTACACATGCACTCTGCCCTCTACCTCTGAGCTGTGTCCCCAACCCTGACATTCTTTTCAAGCTTATTTTGGGAGAGAAGTGATGAAGGCCCTGTTAACAGTACATTTCTTGAGACCTTTGCCTCAGATTGCTCAGACTGAAGAAAATTGACTCATCTCTAGGCAGTGGAAGTAGCTTAGTATCCTAAAAGTATTCTTAGAAATCAGGCTCCAGAAAAAAGGAAGACTAGTGCACAGGACAGAGCAACACCTTAAAAGTTCAGTGTTCGTCCAGAGTAGGGAGTCTGTTGTGTCAGAAAGCAGCAAGTTTGAGTTTGAAATGTAGAAATGCTATTGTCTGATGAAATGTGCTCTTTTGGCAAATCCTATGTAATTCTTCATGTGACAGTGCATGGTGACATCTGTCTCTCCAGGCTGGGTTGGTGCCAGAAGAGGCCCCTGCAGAATCCACTGCTGAAAAGACGAGTGACATTGGGGAGGACGGTGTGCCTGAGGATATGACTGAGGCAGGAGGAAGAAGTGGCTCAGGCGGGAAGAAGGAGGCAGCATCCAGTAAGAGCGCGGCGGACGGGAAGCTGGTGAAAGGTGCGCTGTCCAGGTGAAGCCTGGACTAGCCTAAACTAGCAAGAGAATTGTCAGTCACAGGAAGTAGGTACCTCAGCCATAGGGCAGGGAGGGGTTGGCTCCTCTCTTATGTGGCTGTACTAGAACTTGCTCATTTAAGCATACTTTTCAATTCAGCATTGGGATTCTTCAGGGTAGTTAGACCTAGAGACCCATTTGCTAAACAGCCTGTTCCTGAACCATTCAGTGAAAGTGTGTTATGAATTTTCAAATAATACTTCAGTGGTCCTCAGACTTCTGAAGCTGTGCTTCATTGTTTTCGGGGGTTTTGTGCATGTTCCTGGGGATCACACCCAGGGCTTTCACACATGCTAGGCAAGTGCTCTAGCCCTGAGCCATGCCTCTAGCCTGTGAAACTGTGTTACATGCAAACTGTTGCACAGTGGAGTTCATCTTACTTCTTTGTCAAAGTGGGTCCCTTGAACACCTCCGCAAGGCTCCCTTTTAGTCAGCTTGCTCTGCTCCTGGAAAGAGGCTTGGGTTTCACAGGGCAAACATGTGCAAATGGCTAGTGTAATAAAGACAGGAGGAAGACACATAGCCCAAGCTGCCAGCAGAGCCCGTGTGGCAGAGCATGTAGAAGGGCTAGTTCCTCTGCTGGGAGGGAGCGAGGCTTTGTGCAGAAAAGGATGTCAAACCACTGGGTGTTGAGAGGTGAGCAGGGTCCCCAAAGACAGAGGGACACCTCCGTGGTGTGTGCTGGCTGTATAACTCCCCTGAGATGGCAGGTGGTGTGAATGGCTCGGGTGGACAGTGGCCTGGACACAATCTGGAGAGGCACTGGCCAGCTTGTGAGGCTCTGTGGCCCTGGGGTCACTAGGGGATGCCTTTATGTAGCTGGTGGCTTTGTGAGGAGATTAAGGCAGAGGGACTATAAGGCTTTTGGTGGCATGATGGACTGGAGGGGAGCTGCAACAAAGCTTCTCTTGAGAGGAAGAAGCCACAGTAGGAAAGGGCTGGGTGGAAGCAGACAGCACTTTGCCGCAGGAGTGCCTAGCTTTTTTGGGGAAGCCTTTCTGATGGGAATGGTGGTCATTCAGAGCCAACCAGATGTTGCTAGGAAGTTGCTGTTTAAAAAATCACCTGAGCACGCACATTTCATCCCTCACGCTTCCTGGCCACCTTCAGCTCTCATTGAACTAGGCAAAGGCAAAGACGAGACAGAGGGTAGCAATGGCTACTACTCTAGAAGCCAGATTGGGGGGGGGGGGGCTGGCCCCATGTCAGAGGGGAGGAAAGAACACCACCCGGGACTCAGGCAGTGATCCTAGGGGAGTCATAGAAGAGGAACTCCAGGCCTAGCCACTGTAGCTGCCCATGTCCCCTAAGGCTGCCCGTGACCTGCCAGATGAAGCCACACATGCAGAATTCCCTTCTGTGTCCATCTGAGCCTGACCTGAAATGTTTAAATAAAACTTATCCCAACTGCTTAGAAGAGCATGGCCTGCCCGTCTATCAGGACCAGGACAGGAAAGTAATAGCCCTAGCAAGAAGAGGCTCAAAAGGAAACACAGATAAGCTTGAGCCTATGATGTCTCTGAAGTAACAGGACAGGTCCTTTCATCTCTGATTTGTATTCCACAAAATCAAGAATATTATAAAATAAGTACAGCTGATGATCCTATATCTGCGGAAGACTTTTTATAAATGTCTGGGTTTTAAAACATAATGAAAGCACTGAAGGTCAGTTGGACGAGAAGACACCTCAAGAAGTTCTCTAAGATCTCAAAGGAAAAAGGATCAATGTTGAAGAAGATGCAACCAGGTAGGAAAATAGGCATCTGTCTCTGAGGGGGAAACAGGTCAGTGTGTCACCTTCTCTGCAATGCTGAGTGCTGTTGAGTAAGGCATAGCCGCAAGCTGCAGCAGAAAAGCTTACAGTCAGCACTCTGAAATCACGAGTCTACCAAAGTAAGGACAATGAGAATATTACTTATCAGAAGTTATTAGGGCTGGGGATGTAGTTCAGCAGAACAATGCTTGCCTAGTGTGCATGAGGCCCTGCATTCAATCCCCAGATCATCAGCACTACTGGAAAAAAAAAAATCCAATAAAGCAGTATTCAGAGAAAAACTCATAGCATAGTCTTATATCTTTAGGATGCTAAACATAAAATAAAAACAAGGTAAGCATTGAAGTCACCCTAGAAAGTAAGCTGGGGTTACCATCCAGTGTATGCTTAGCATGCTTAAGGCCCTGAATTCAGCCCCCAGCACCAAAAAAGAAAGAAAAAGAACATAGGAAGAAAACCAAGGCATAGTGGCTATGCCTATAATCCCAGCACTCAGCAGGCTGAGTCAGGAGGATGAAGAGTTCAGTGCCAGCCTGGGCTACATGGCAAGATCCTGTCTCAGAAATCAAAGCAAAAAGAACCTAGGAGCAAACTAAACAATGCATCTGAGGATTATATAAAGTTACAGCAGAGGTTAGTGAGCATGCTGTGCAGAAAGACCAGTGAAGTACATTGTGCTTGGTCAGTACCAAAAGACTAATGCAGGTACTCGGCACGAACATGATGAAGGTGCAAGTGTGTTTAATGCACACACAAGCCGAGTCACTGAAAAATACTACTTCTGAAGAAAACATGCTGAAATTGTCTCAAGAAGAGACAGGAAACTAACAGATCTGTAGACCTGAAATAATTTTTGAAATACTGGTTGAACTTCCTTCTTCTGGGACCAGGCAGGAGGCCAAGACATAGGTCAACTCACCCTCAAGAAACAGAATGCCCCCATCAGTACCGCTGCTCCACACAGTAGGTACATTGGAGACCAATGAAGCCCACAGCTCTGCAACCCCTGAGAGGCAGGAGTGCTCAGGTAGTGATGGAGGCCAGGAGCCCCAGTGTGTCACAGCTCCCTCTCCTGTTGTATTGAATCAGCAGAGCAGAGACTTCTCATGTTTATTGCAGTGGATGCTGAGAAAGAACCAGCATTTCCTGAAATTTCTGTGATGAAGCTTCTTTAGTATTATAATTGAAGCTGGGACAAAAAGAGCTTTGAAAAAAGTAAGACTCAGCCAGGCTGCTTGGTTCACGCCTGTAATCCTAGCTACTTGGGAGGCTGAGATTGGGAGGATCATGGTTCAAGGCCAACCTGGGCAAATAGTTCCCAAGACCCCATCTTCAGAATAACCAGAGAGCAAAAATGGACTGGAGGGTGTGGCTCACACAGTAGAGTGTCTGCTTAGTGTGTGCAAAGACCTGAGCTCAAACGCCAGTCCCACCAAAAAAAAAGGAGTATTCTAAAAATAAGTTGGAGGCAGACATGGGGGATTTAAAGTATGTTGGAATGTCCATACTGAGAAGTACTTTTGCCATTTTTTTAGATGATATTTGTGCTGTGTCCACATTGTTTATGTGGAAAGATACTACTTATGAAATGAAATAGGAAGCTATAAAACTAAGGAGTGGCCTCGTGTCTGTGTGCACACGCACAGGCCTAGAAAATAACCCACTGATTATGCTCATGTCTGACTTGCAGTCGACCTTTCATTTTGCTCCTTCATGTTTTCACAATTCTCCCCAGAGATCCAGGTCTTAACTTTAGAAGTTAGAGGTGAGTGGAAGGGACCTAGTCAAGATAAAAGGGGTATTCACTTGGAGCTCACTGCTCTGGGCCAGGTCACGTGCTTGGAAATGCACGTCCCCCCGTGTCCGCTCCCTGCTTCCCTCAGCTGGTGGTGAGCAGATCATAACCACGGCCAGGGGACCATGTGAGTGGGGTGCAGCACACAGATTAAGCACAGCCTATCTTAGATGGCACTGCTCAACACATTTTTTGAAGAGTCTGGATGTGCAGGGGGAAGGAACAGGCAGTGCAGCCGGCTAGGGCTCTTCTGGCTTCAGTACAGCATGGAAGGGCAGAAGTGGCCCAAGTCATGGAGGGCCTTGACCAATTTGAAGGAATTTGGGCTTTATTCATAGTGCAGTGGGAAACTATTCGCCAAAGGATGTAAGAAGAACTTTCCAGGTGTTGTGATGTACATAAAAGATTGAGGCAGAAGCTCTGTTTATCCAGACTCCGGTTGCTCACGCCTGTAATCCTAGCTACTCAGGAGGCAGAGGTCAGGAGGATCGTGCTTCAAAGCCAGCCCCAGGCAAATAGTTCACAAGACTCTATCTTAAAAGTATCCAACAAAAGGACTGGCGGAGTGGCTCAAGTGGTAGAGGGCCTGCCTAGCAAGCATGAGGCCCTAAGTTCAAACCCCAGCACCTCCAAAAAAATAAAAAACAAGAAGCTATGTTTATGTGTTTAAATAATCCTAGCCCCTTTGAGCTTACCTTGAGAGAGGTACTTGAGCCTTGTGCTTTTTCCTTGTATGTAGGATGGACATCCAGTGGGCTCTGTCTCATAGGCTGTCAGCCCTAGGCAAGGGGGGCAAAATGTGTAGGGCACAGGTCAGGCAGCTCTTCTTCCCTCCACTCACATTGGGTAGCCATACTTTTCAACTGTGTATTTGGCATGGGGAGGTGCTAACTGTAAACCGTCTACCACATGTTGAGTGCTGATAGGAGGTGCACCAGGGACTTTCATTGTAATGTCCTTCTGGTCAGTTGCTTCCTTTTGTTGTTTGAGGGAAATGATGTGTGTTTTAGTCTAGCCCCTTATATGATGTCATTAATGTTTTATGTGAAGTTTTCTCTGCTTTTAAAGTGCTCCTTGGTTTGTGTTTGCTAGAGGGACCGTATCGCGGCAGACAGTGCAGGGTTTCTTCTGTTAGGTTCTTTCCTGACGGCAGTCTTTAAGCATGACCATAAGCACCATGTAGCACAGCAACAGCCCGATCCCACGCTTCACACAGGTGCTGCTCCACTTGAACCACAACCCACCCTTTTTTCCCCTTTAGTTATATGCTCTCAAGTTTTTGATTGAGACTGACCTGAGACGACAGTCTTCCTACCTATGCTTTCCAGTAGCTAGGACCACAGGCATGAACCGCCACTGCCGACTTGTTGGTGGAGATGATATCTCACTGTCTTTTCACCTGACCTGGCCTCTAACCACACCCCTCCCAACCTCTGTCTCCCGAGTTGCTGGGATTACAGGCATGGACCACTGCGAACATCATGAATATGTTTGTGCTGTTTGGTCACTCTTAGGGTATTTTGCAGTGAATTTTCATCGTGTGGCATTTCGCCCATAGACACCTTAGTATGTGCCTCTAAAAGACAAAGGCTTTTAGAGCATAGGCCCATCCTCAAGCACACATTTAGCGTCCTGAGAAGCACTGGGTGCAGCAGGCCAGTTCTGCCTTCCAGTGGGACTTAGGGAATTCTGCTCTTCCAGCGCTTGGAAGTGCTCTGTGGCCCAAGATGGTGAGATCTGGGAGGGCACAGGCTTCATGTCTATTTCACATCACCAGGGGTTTGAGCCATAGTAGTCTAAAGTGGGGAGAACCTGGGGGCATTGCACTGCTGAGGTCACTGTGGTAAGTCGTAGCCCTCCAGGAGTCTGCCTTTGTTGACGGTACTGCAGTTTGAACTCCAGTCCTCTCACTTACTAGGCAGACACTCTACCACTTAAGCCATTCTTCAGCCCTAAGAAAAGGCTATTTTAAGTAGTTGGGATTTGTTTTTAAGAGGCCATTTTATAGTGGAGTCATATCATATGCCTACTTACACAAATTCAGCTACATGTCAAGCTTGGAAAACTTTTTTAAAAGAAAAATGACAAGAATTGATCATTTAAAAACTATAGGTCATTTTAAACTTTAGGTTTAAAATGGCACTCAGCAAGTGTTCTGCTGTGGCAGCCGCAAGATGTCAGCACCCCTGGAAGGCCCTGGTGCCTTATCTTGCCTGCAGTTCTCACAGTGAGCTACAGTGCTGGACATGGATGAGGGGCACACCCTCAGCCTTGTGCCCTTCAGGGGGCATTTAAACAGGACCCCTCTGACCCTGTGGATGTCCCTCCCACCTGTAGAGCTAGAGATGTAGCAGGTGCTGCCTTCCCACCCACCAGTGCTCATGTGGGTGGTAGGGCCTGTGGTGGTGTCTGCTTTCTGCATCCTGTTCCCTAAAGTGTGTCGCACTTCTCACCTTTTCCTGATAGCTTCATTTGCTCCAATAAGCTTTGCAATCAAAGCCAAAGAAAATGATCTACTTCCCCTGGAAAAAAATCGAGTTAAGCTAGACGATGACAGTGAAGATGATGAAGAAAGCAAAGAGTGCCAGGAGAGCTCTAGCAGCGCAGCCAACAGCAGCCCAGCCGCAGCCCCTCCCTGTGTGGTTGTGGAGGAGAAGAAGCCCCAGCTTACACAGGAGGAGCTAGAAGCAAAGCAAGGTTTGTCGATAGCTTTTAAAGTTCTCGAAAGAAAGAAAAGACATAAATATAAGATTTATCTGCTAAGCCAGGAATTGCTAAGACTACACACTAGAATCTGGACCTTGTGGAAGACCCACAGTGTGTCTGAGCATTTGAAATGCCCTCTGCAGAGCATTGGGTGCTACTCCTTAGCTCGGATGCAGTGCTCTTGGTGACTCTTGGAGCAGCTTAATGCACCAAGCGGATAACTCTAATGGAGGCGCACTTTGCATTTTGACAACAGCCCCAGGGTGAGACTCCCAGCCTGGACTCCCACCTCTGGTTAATGCTCCAAACTGGGAGGTGCCCTTTCCTGAGGCTGCTCACAGCAGAATCCGTCCTTAGAGCTGATGCATACCGAACAGATTTCTCAGCCCTGGCTTGTGCTCATGCATGCCCTGAACATAGCCATCAGCATTTGGGGAGTATCTGCCCTGACCTCAGTAACTTACATTCTGCATGAAGGCAGCTAATTTTAATGAATGTGTTTGTGCTTTTATCTGTTCTAACTGGTTTTCTTAAATTGCTTTTTCTGTGTATACACAAGCAGATCAAGCAACACTGATAAAAGGTAACTTCCAGCTGCAGTGTACCTTCATGTCAAGAACTTTCCCTGGACTACAACTGCTCTGCCTAAGCACCCTTGTGTTCATGCACGTGTGTTCAAATCTGCACTCCCTGTGCATGAGCTCAGCAGTTTGTCAGGTCATTTGGAATAAGACAGTTTCATAGAGCGTCCATTGCCTGCGAGGAGTGTTTGGATGCGTGCATATGCGAGCCATCCTTGAGGTTCCATTATCATTAGCCCAGCTCCCAGTAGCGCTCAGTCCCATCAGCCTGACTCTGAAAGTAAAGTGCCCCTCCCCAAAAGGCATTGTAAACTAATTCTCTCAAGATTTGGTTCGTCCCATTTGTCGCCTATTCTGAAATTTGTATCATACTCATTTTTTTTTAAATGACAGCATCGTATGGGCTTTTCGGTGCTTGTGAGAATTAAGATAGCAAGATAAAATGCTGCTGCTCTAGACTCCACTTGTTCTGTTATTCCTTTAGCAAAGCAAAAGCTGGAGGACCGCCTTGCAGCTGCTGCTCGGGAGAAGCTGGCCCAGGCGTCCAAGGAATCAAAGGAGAAGCAGCTTCAGGCTGAACGTAAAAGGAAAGCAGCTTTATTTTTACAAACCTTAAAAAATCCTGTGCCAGAAGCAGAAGTTGGAAAGCTTGAGGAGAGTCCTTTCAGTGTAGAGGTATGTGGAAGAAAGTACTCATCTGTGTTGGGGAGCCTGGTAGATAAAAGCATGGGTGTGGACTCCTCAGCTGTGAAGCCTCCAGCCTGAGGGAGAGATGTCTTTGTATCAGCATGCCGACACAACTGGGTGGCAAACCCACAGTAGTGCCAGAAAGTTGTAGCTTGATGTTTCCTAAGAGCAGTTGAAACAGTCAGTTACAAGTCTTTCTCAGTCTAAATCTCTGTCTTAAAAAGTAATAGCTTCAGGAACTTCCTTTTTCGAAAAGTTTCACACCTTGAGAAAAACTGAAATAATAGCAGAGACCTGGTCACAGAGGCTCACCTGCCATGTGCATTGTAGCTCCCTTTCTCTTTTTCTCCCTGAACCATTTGAAAGTTATTTGCAGATGTGGTGGCAGCTGTCCTAAGCTCTCTAGCATGAGTCTCCCACAGCCAAGGGCCATCTCCTAGGAGTCAGGTGGGTGCCTGTCATAGAAGCTGGTCACCAACACCATATTGTTTCCAACCCGCTCACAGCCACACTTTTCCAGGTGTCCCCAACTGCCTTTTGTGCCTGGGTTTTCCCTGTAACATAGAACAGGTCCTTCATCCTTTTACTTTAATTACGGTGACATTGGCAAGACCAATATCCCAAACAAATTCTCTGCCCGTAGCCACTTGGCTGATTTATTTTTCTGTGCAAGGCAGCACTCTACATTCAGAATTAAGCATCCTGCTGAAGGCCGTGTCAGCTCTCTATCAGGAGTCAGTCTGAAGTCCTAAGAAACCAAGCTGAACCAGACTGGAAATAGCTGTGAGAGTCAGTTTGTTGAGCTCTGGGAAAGCAGTCCACAGAGACGGCCATCTGCAGGTCCCTGGTTCCAGCCGGGCTGGCAGATGCAGAAAGGCCTTTGGTCGTCCCCAGCTCTAAGAAGACCTCTTCAGCAACAGGGGACCAAGAGCACCGCAGGGGAAGGGCTTCAGCAAGGCCAGGGGAGAAGCAGAGCGTAAAATGTCTGCTTTGTGATTGCAGCTATAAAAATTATGCCTATAGCAAGGAAGGGAGAAACCTTAAGGAAGCAAGGAACTGTTACTGGGTTGGAATGCATGGTGGGGTGAGTTTAATGCCCTTTATTGTTCTGCTGTCATTTGTGCAATGAATAAAGGGGTCCATCAAGAGACATCTGCGATAAACACTTAGCCGGTTACGTTGCATGATTGCATCTGTGTGTTCTGATGCAGTTGTGTTTTAGTAGAATCTCAGTCACAGCTAGAGTCATCAGCCCACAGAATCCCCACCCTACTGGAGGCCTCATCACAGCTGCCAGATTGCTTTCCTACACGCATGCCTGGGGCTGGCTCAGTCTGTCTTTCACAGGACATCTCCTTTCCTGTGTCCAGGCTTTGTTAAATCTGTAATCCATGGTCATGAGTGTTAAAGTCCCTGGGACCATCTCCCTGCATATGTGTGTATACTTAACAGATGATAGCTGTTATGCAGTGGCAACAGAAATGTAATGGTAGTAGCAGATGGTGACAGATACTGTTAATTGCTTTAAAATTTAAAAATCTTACAAATAAATTGGCAATTGCCATAAAGGAGAGTCAAACTCAAAAATACTTTTAGTCTCAGGAAATTTCTGGGAATAGACTGCCTTTGACTTTACCAAATATCCTAATGTGCATTTTGCTCACCAATTTTGGCACATTTGAACTGGCTAGCCACATAGATACGGAGTTCTTATAGAATCCCGAAAAACTTGGGTCAGGATCAGGGGTGGCCACCTTGTGCCCCAGGAGAGGAATAGAAGACTAGGGAAGAGTCAGTACCCCATGTCCATCAGAGCTAAGACCAGGGTGGCTGGGCTCTGTGGGGTGAGTAGGTGTCCAGAGACAGCATAAAGGCACACTCAGAAGGCCTACATTGATTTGCCTTCTGGGCAGGAACCTTACTGTTTTTACTGAAGAAAGGTCTTCTTATATTCTTTTTTCTTAATACCCATGGTAAGATATTCATAGCATAGTTCACTGGTTGAACCTCTTCAAGTATAGAGTTCAGTGCGTTAAGCACATCTGTATTGCCGTGCTGTGTGACCACCACCCATCCACAGAACTGTTTCATCTCCCCAAACTGAGCTTCTGTCTCTGTTAAACAGTAACTGCTCAGCCTCCAGTCCACCATTCTGCTGTCTGTCTCTGTGGATTTGATGACTCTGGGGACCTTACACAGGTGGGATCTACAGTGTAGATCTGACTTGGATCTGACTTATTTTACCCAGCATAACGTCCTCATGTTGTAGCCTATGTCAGAATTAATTCCCTTCTTGAGGCCAAATAATATTTCATTGTGTGTCTGGGACCACATTTTGTTTCCATGTAATCTTGAGGGGGAAAATATACCTGTTTATCTATGGAGAGGACTGGAGGTGTGGCTCAAGCAATGGAAACCTGCTTAGCAAGTGCAGAGCCCCCGGTTCAAATCCCAGTACTGTCATGAAAACTGACTTGGATTTAATGTACAGATTTAAAATATTGACATCTTGCTTCTTCACATGCAGTAGAGAACTTTCCATGTCTGTGCTTAAAATGATGTGTGGCGTGTTCTAGGCACTGTGAAGATGTCTATTGACTAAAGAATTTTGTCATAGTCGCCCTGTCAGCTCTGCCCTCTGTTGGGAGTGTTGGGTTCCCAAGTTTTCATGCTGTACTTCATGAGTGTTTCCCTGACTGTAGGGTTGCTTTCTTAATTTGAGACATTGCCAGATTTGCCTCTGAAAGGATTCTGGCAATTTTGTTTGCCTTCCTGGGATGAAAACAACTACTTCCTCCTGCCCCTGTCCACACCAGTCATTGGCCATCTTGTCAGTCTGGTGGGTGGGTGGAAAGTAGCGCCTGCTCTCATTCATACGTTGTACTCAGAAGTGTTGCTAGGTAATTTGCTTCATGTTGTTTTGCCCCTTTGAGCAAAAAAACTGCCAGCTGTTTTTCCCTGCTGTGCAGCCCCCTTCAGTACCAGCAGCTGATGGGCAGAGGCCAGGCAGTGGTTTTGAACCACAGTTTGCTCTGGCATAGGACACGATGAGAGGCCCAGGGGCACAGGCCAGCCATAATTCCAAACCATTCCTTTAAAGCCACATTTATGAGTCCAACAAGAGTTTGAAGAGGAAATGGGAACAAAGATCAACCTGTTTGCTGAGCTTCTGTCTGGCCAGGTACTGAGGGAGTGTGAAGCTGGTTGTGAACCAGTGACACGATAGGATGCTGTGTTTGCAGGCAGCATCTACACAGGAGGCCAGCCCCATAGTCAGGCAATGAATAGGAGAGAGCATGTGGACTTGGACCTTGGGGGTCCTGAGCCGAGTCCTGAAGCAAAACCAGAATGGTGGTGAGAGCCAGCATGGAGCCTAGCATGCCAAATCAGCATGGCAGATAGAACAGCCTGCCCACCTGAAGGCAGGCCAGCCCAGAAAGTCAGCCTTGATCAGGAGCAGCAGAAATGGGAAGTGGTAGGAGGGCTGGGCATTGTAGGTTTACCGTGTGTGTTTGTGTTAGTTTTCCCACCGTGATGAGTAACCTGAATCAAACTGTTTAAAAGCGAGGTGATTTCAGCCACACATTCTGAGGTTTCGGTCCATCTTGGCAGGGAGGGTATGGAAGAGCAAAGCAGTCACACCCTGGATGTCAGTGAGAGAATAAATGCCTGCTTTTCCCCTTCCATCTGGCCCTCCAGCCTATGAATGGTCCTGCCCACATTCAAGGTGGATCTCCCACTTAGTCAGTCCTCTCCGGAAAACCCCTCACAATCACATCCAGAGCCGTGCTTTACAATCTCCTAGGTGGTTCTTAGTCCAGTCAAGATTAACATCACACACTTTATAGTAACGTGCTGTGGCCTCTCAGATAAAACTGCATTGTATTTTCAAGTACATGTTAATCTACTTTTGAGTGATTCATTTGGTTACAGCAGGAAACACTATTGCTAATTCATGTGCTCATTTGTTGCCAAATAGTTCCTCATGATAAAAGAACTGATCAATATTACTTGCCAAGGTTCCTGAAGTGGTAGGCAGTCAGTTTTTGTACTTCTGTAAATGACTGTTTTTCCAGGGGTTCCTGTTTTCTCCCAGATTATACTTAGCCCTACAGCCCACACCAGTCGTGGCTTGGCTTGGTCACTTTTGCTGGAATATTGAAATTCCTCCTGAAAAGGTAGCTCTGATTCAGCTGCTCACCTCTCAAACAACCCTAGGTGCAGAGCCAGATACCTAGGAACCCAACCAAGAGGTGGGAGGGCACGGTCTGAATTTATAGATGACTATCTACTTTTTCTTCAACTTACCATACAGGTGCAGTTTAAATTAGGGCAGTCAGGAACCTTTTTGGTTAAGCTAGAAGTAGTGTTTACATTTGAAGTAATTTTTTGAGATGTGCACTGTCCAGTATTTAAGCCACCTATCACTCTTGGCTATTTATGTTAAAGTTAAACTGAATTTTTTTTTCCCCCCTGCAGTACTGGGGTTTGAACTCAGGGCCTCACACATGCTAGGCAGGTGCTCTATCACTTGAGCTACTCCACTAGCCCTCTTTTGTGTTGTGCATTTTCAAGATAGGATCTTACAAACTATTTGCCCAGGTTGACCTTGAACCACGATCCTCCTAATTTCTGCCTCTGGAGTAGGTAAAATTACAGGTGTGAGCCACTGGCACCCAGCTAAAGTGAATAGAATTCTGTTCCTTCGCCATGAGCCATGTTCAGGTACCACATGTGGCTGAGCTCACTGCTCAGGACAGCCCTGGTGGAAGGTGGTGGGCCTTGCAAGAGGCCTAGAGTGAACAGCTACCTGGAGCCTGAGTCTGCTTTTCAGTTTCTCTTTAACAGCTTTGAGACTGAAGATGGTGGCATGCACCTGTGCTTCCAGCTAATAGGGAGGTTGAGGCAAGATTCCTTGAGCCTAGGAGTTCAAGGCCAGCCTAGGCAATATAGCAAGACCCTGTCTTTATAAAAATAAAATTAAATTCTGATGGTTGTGAACTCTGACTACAGTGTCAATCAGGGCTTTGGCTGTATGTTAGCACCTAACCTGCTGCTCCCTGCTGCCTAAGCAAACACAGGACATGGTAGGGTGCTTCCCACACAAGAGTGGAGGGAACTTGTCCCCACTCAGGCAAAAGGGCCCTGGTCATATCTTCTCCCTGCACACTGCACTTGTTCAGGGAGGGCAGGGCTTTCTGGCCCTCTCTCCTGCATCCAGTGATGTGAGCTTCATCTGAGGTCCATGGATGAGAGGACCTTTGCCCACACAGGCAAGACTCACATTGGAGGAGAGCAAGTGCTGCTCGGCCTCACTGACCTATGACATTTCCTGACACACTTTCATGGCCCTAGTCATTGTGAGTAACCCATAAGAATGCTGTCTTCCATGCATGTCTCGTTTTCACCACTTACCACCCTTTAGCTGTGTGGTCAGAAGCACCTGCAGTATTACTTGAAGAGGCCATGGGAGTCCAAGTGTGAACCCCACTGTTTGGTACTCTAACAGATCAGTCCCCGCTGCTGGGGCGCAAGCTTGTGGCCAGTGGAGCCCACTCACCACCTCCTCTGACCTGGCAGTGGCAATGTGGCCAGACAGCTCATCTGTCAGACGCATCTGGGCTGATGCTGGCTCACAGGGCAGGAGTCATGGGCTCCACAGCCAGGCTTATGGACTTGGCCCAGCAACCCTGTGCCCCATGGGGAACTCTGTGCCTCAGTTTCCTTCCATGCATCATTGTTGCTGACTGTTGTTGAGAGCTGATGCCCTTGGTTGTGGGACATTTTGTGATGCATCTGAAAAAGAAATTTAGCATCAGTGCTGCCTGCACAGTGGCCTTCGTGTCAGTGGTAGCAGTGAAGTGCAGGCGGGCATTGGGCTCACTCAGCATGTGCAAGACACACTGTGGACACTGTCCATAGGGGAGCCGCTCTGCTGTCAGCCCCAGACTGTGCAGGTGCAGCATGGTATTTATCCTTTTTTTTCCTGTAGAACAAGGTTTTTTGCTGTTTTGTTTTGCAGTACTGGTGTTTGATCTCAGGGCCGTCACCTTGAGCCAGTCCATTAACCCTTTTTTGTGAAGGGTTTTTTCGAGATAGGGTCTTAAGAGCTACTTGCCTGGGCTCGCTTCGAACCACAAT
The DNA here is from genome assembly GCF_047511655.1 of Castor canadensis. Lineage (NCBI taxonomy): Eukaryota > Metazoa > Chordata > Mammalia > Rodentia > Castoridae > Castor > Castor canadensis. The sequence continues at coordinate 46,460,160 of NC_133403.1, forward strand.
CCTGATCCCTGCCTCCTGAGTTAGGATTACAGGCGTGAGCCACCAGCACCTAGCAGTATCTGGGTTTGAACTCGGGGTTTTGCACTTGGCAGGCAGGCACTCTACTGTTTGAGCCACACCTCCAGCCCTGCTAACCTTTATTTTTTGTTCTCAAGTCTATGTACAGGATTTTTGAGGATCCTTTTGATACTTTCAATCAAATAAAACAATGGGCTCAGTACGGTGAATCGTAGTTGAGCCTAGGAAGCACCGTAGTTGCCAGTTTTTGCCTTAGTGGTGAAGGGCAATCATTTCATCGAGTACATAGACCCCAAGACGTGGTTACTACTTATGCTTTGGAAGATGTGATCCTCATTTTCCCCCACGTCCATGGAGTACTTGACCCTCACCACTGCAGGGAGTGGAGTCTCAGTGATGGGTGTCAGGACAGAGACAGGACTCAGCTGGCAATAAAGTAAGATTTAAATTCCCCTGGGATTTGCCTTTCTGCCTTCCTGGGTCTGTGCCTGGCACCTGTTTGGACTCCATCCTCCTTCTAGGGGTGTTGGTCCAGGCAGCCACTCCCATCCCTCTTCCCTGTGACTGCCATATTAGTACACACCTAGCTTTTATGTATTAGAATTGTTAGCCATAAGGGTTTTTTTAATTAACCTGGAAAACATGATTTACTAAAGAATTTGAAGTGAGAAAGACCTTTTTGGTAAGAACGGACTCCTTGAAAAAAATCTCCCTGGAGATGACTTAGAGCCTTAAAAACTAGCCTGAGGTGCCAGGGAAGAGGAGGTCATGCTGCAGGTGAGGGATGCAAGCACATCTTCAGCCTGGCAGCTGAGTTGTTTTAACTGGGAATGACCATGGGAAGAAGCTCCAGGTTCAGGAATGGTCTCTGCCCTCATTGTGCCGGGGATGTGTTAGGGAACATCCACTGCAGGAGCTGAGGAGAAAGCCTGAGAAATAGCTCTCATGTCCTAAGCAACCTCTGAGTGGTCATCTTTCCTTAGGCCACTGCCCCCCCGCCCCCAGCAGAGCACCACTGAATCACTTTCCATGTTGTTTTTGGGCCGAGTGAGCCCAGGAGAGGAAGCAAGGATAGCCCACCCGCACCTGCAGACTTGCAAACTTGAGCACACCACCTCTGTCCCCATCCTGTCTGTCACTCCTGGGCAACTGGGCAGAATGGGATGCCAGCCCACCTATAGCACCTGCCTTGAATTTTTCCATAAATCTTACAGCTGAATCCTCCAAGCACACAGTGAAAATCTTCCCAGTGTGTGGTGTTTAATGACTTTGGTTGCAATCATCTAAGTGCATGGGGGACTGACCCCCCCGTAGAGGGCAGTGGAAAGCAGCCTGAGGCCTGAAGTGCAGCTGCTGTCTGTGAGGAAGGCGGCTACCTCTGGGCCAGATGCCCAATGCTCTTGCTGTAAAACTCAGCTGCAGTGCCGTGTGTTTGAGATTTGTACAACCTTATGTATGCATGGGACTCACTAAGAGTCTTACTAAATTCAAGGATTAGACCCCTCCAAAAGTTATTTTTAGATTCTTGAAAAAGCCTGGTGTTGGAAGTTTGTGGGAGCTCTGTTTTGATGGAAAGTTATAAAACAGCAAATGGGGAGGGTGTGCTGGCTTGTACCTGTAATCCCAGCCATGCAGAGACCAGGAGGGTGATAATTGAAGCCCAGGTAAAAAGTTAGCAAGACCCCATCTCAGCCAATAAGCTGGGTGTGGTGGTGGGCGCCTGTGGTCCCAGGCTGGCTCCCAGCAAAAACTCAAGACCCAATCTGGGGGGAAAAAAGAAAGGCTAAAAGGGGTAAGTGTGGTTCAAGTACAAGGCCCTGAGTTCAAATCCCAGTACTGCCAAAACCAAAAGTGGCAAATATGGTTTGTTTTTTTAACTAACACCGTGTCTTTAAAACTTCTCCTTCATTAATTAGTCACTTCCAGCCCAACAAGCTTGTGAATGAGTCATCATTCAGGGAGATGCTGGTTGATGAGATTTTCATCTACTCCTGAGTTCTAAGGAGTTGTTCTTTTCTCTCAGGTGTCAGGGTCTCTTTGTAGGCAGCTACAGAAGGGAGTGGTCTTTCCTCACTGGCACCCCTTAGAGCCAGTGAGTGTCTTCTCTACTGGTAAAGGAACCCAAAGTGGGGATCTAGAATCTGCACTTTTCTATCGCCCCTGTTAATACCCTCCTGCTTTTGTTCCCAGGAAACGAGTGCTATGTCCTGTCCTCTGCTAGCTGGAGGCAGACCTCTGCCCACTTTAGACGTGAAACCACCAGACAGGCCTTCAAGCAAAAGCAGAGATCCACCAAGAGAGGAAGAAAGAGAGAAGAAAAAGAAAAAGCACAAAAAGCGGTCTCGAACTAGATCACGCTCTCCCAAGTACCACTCATCATCAAAGTCCAGGTCTAGGTCACACTCAAAAGCAAAGCACTCCCTGCCCAGTGCCTACCGGACAGTGCGGCGGTCGAGGTGGGTGTGTGGGGCCCCTACGCCGTCCTGGTCCTGCGTCTGCTGTGTGCACAAGACCCCCTTCACCTGGCACCTCATGGGGTGGGGAAGAAGGCTTGAAATGAGCACAGCACTCACTAGACAGATCTGTGGGAAGAGGGGAAGCCTGCAGATTCAGATGAGACTATTCACAGCTCATCATCTACTGCCAAGTTGTAAGAAATGATTCTTTATGCCTGTGATCCCAGCTCTTGGGAGGCCAAAGCAGGAAGGGTGCAAGTTCCAGGTCAGCCTAGGCTACATAGTAAGACCCTGTCTCAAAAACAAAAGGTTGTGGTGACAGGCCATGCACGTTTGCTGAGGGTATGCACAGTTCACAGGCTGCATGCTGAGGATCTGTTGTTACTTGTTAGGATGGACTTTCCCATACTGATTTCTTTTGAGTGTTTGAATTGCAAAACAAGTCTTTACTGCTTAGTCCGTGCTTACATACCCTGCCCAGCACCCACAATGCATGTGAAGAAGGAGATAGCAGTAGGGACCCATCTTTTCTTTAATTGCCTGCCGCTGCAGGCATCCCACTGTTGAACCAAAAGCCTTCATCAGGAGCCAGTTTTTGAGAAAGCACTTTAACATTTCTGGCAGCAGAATTAATGAACATGAACTCATTCATGGGTCACAGAATTTGCTTCTTAGTGAAACAGTTACAAAGAAAACTTGGTGCTAGCCTGCAGGACTCTCAGAAGGGCCTGTTCAGTCTTTCGGGTTCTCATGCTTGACTGTGCCCCCCAAATGCCCATTGGACTCTTGTCAGCTTGCCCTGTGCACAGCACTGACATGGAGCGTCCCTGTTTCTTCTTTTACCCATACCCAACATTAAAGTTATAAGGAACCATATTTAACCCGTAGACAGTAGACAAGATCTGCCTTCCTGATAAGTCTTTGACCCCCCTGCACTTTCCCAAGAAGTTCCATCGCTTCCTACCATTACACACACTCAAAAAATCTATTTTGTAATTAAATAGTAACTTTGCTAACATATTTTTGATTTTTTTCAAAGCTCCCATGAATTTATATCATATATTAAAACCTTTTTAAAAATTTTTCTCACTGGAGCTGGGTGCAGGTGACTACACCTGTAATCTTACCTGCTTGGGAGGTTGAGATGGGGGTAGGGGGTTCATGGTTCAAGGCCAGCCCGGGCAAATAATTCAAGTAGAGCAAAATGGACTAGAAGTGTGGTTCAAACAGTAGAGCATCTGCTTTGCAAGCAAGCGTGAAACCCTGAGTTGAAACCCTCATTTCTCTCTTCAGAAAGTTTCTTAATACCATTGTATGGCTGAAAATAATACACATTTTGGGGGGAGCAGTCCTGGAGTTTGAATGCAGGACCTTGGGCTTGCTAGTATAACTGAAAATAAATAACAACATGCATAAGTCAGGCTGTCACTACACTATGCCCGGTAATTTCTTCCTAGTTTCCTTTTTCCCAGGGCTCAAATAGCAAAAATGTCATTCCCTCATAACCTCAGTGGAGGGCCAGTGGTAAGGATTCCTGTCTCCTGTTCAGTGTGAGCTCCAGACTAGTTCCAGTGTGCACCTGTGCAGGCACAGCAGATGAACACCTGCTCACACATGCTCCACCGGTCCAGCTTGGGACCTCATGGTTGGGTTGCTCAGAGCTGAAAGTATTCACCTAAGACCAGGCATGTGGTTTCTAGGCTTCACTTTAGAATGGGCTTAAATGTACATATTATTTTACACACAAGCATAGTGTTACATATTGTCTTTATATTTTCACTGCTAATAAGCCCAAGAAGCAAAAAGACGAAAATGTTCTACAGTGTCACCAGAGCTGGACATTTTTATGACTGGCAAAACTTCTGATTTCTTTCAGTGGCTGAGGTAAATAATTGACTTAAGCTTACTAAGAAGTCAGGTCTTTGGTGCTTAGTTTTGCAGGGGTTTTTGTTTTGTTTTGTTTTTGTTTTTGGCAGTACTGGGATTTGAATTCAGGACCTCACGCTTCCTAGACAGGTGCTCTACCACTTGAGCTACTCCACCAGTCCTGGTTTTGCAGTTTAGATAGAAGGTCAAGGCAAAGTACAGCTGTACCAAAAGTAAAAGTGGTCTTATGAAGCATAGCCTTCTGGCTACTTGTGTGTCCAGCGTGTTCCTCCTGAGAGTTGGCACCTTACCAAAGGGAGCGCCTGCCCTCTGTGGCCTGGTGAGGAGGGAAGGCCACGGCTAGCGCCCTGTGGTCTCTGGACCCTGAGAACACAAGTTGAACAGGTGGTGGTCTCACCTTAACCTTTTCATGTAACTTTCTGCCTCAGCCCTTCATTCTTAACGTAGCAGCCGTGCTCTGTGGAGGAAGAGTACATTTTTCTACACTGGAGGCAGATCTGCTAACTCAGTCCAAGCTCTGACAGCACTCAGCATTCCCAGGGATCCAAGTGGATTCAAAACGCTGCAGCTGTACATAAAACGGAGGGCACAGTGTTCTCCTCCAGAATGTGAGCTACTGCTGAGTCTTAACACAGCATGGAAAGCGCTAATGATACTTTTACTACTTTCTCCATTCTCTTTTCAGATAGAGTAACTCATTACAGGCATACTGTCTACATAGGACATACCAGACTTGTTTCTTGGGCCTGATGCAGCCTATTTGGTCGTTTTTAAATGACTGGCAGCTCACAGTAGAGCAACGCAGTTGTTGATGCTCTAAATGTAGCTGAAACTCGCCTTCTTTACATGCCGAGTCTCTGCACTCATAAAATGCAGGGCTGTAGGGTTGCAAAGCCTGTTTCTGCCATGATGAATTTCTGTTCACAAGTGGGCTGCTCAGACACTGGAAGTCCGACTTACTCAGTGAGTGTCTTTAGATCACCAAAGGCAAGTTAATAGTAGCAAAAATCTTCAGTTTCACAAAATCAGTATGTACTTTTCAAACAGCATCCTGGCTTTAATGAGGTAGTATTTAGTGTCTTTCAATCAGCATTGATTAAAGTGTGAGACTTTTTTCACCTGTGTTTTCCTGTGTTTTTATCACATCAGGTTCTGTCTTAATGGAATGAAGAGTACTTGCGCAGTTTAGTTGTGTGTAACATTAAAAATAAAACCTAATGACTTAAGTGTTACCAAACTAAACTCACAAGACTAAAGCTTGAAACTGCCCTCAGTATTCATCTAAGTGCCTGAATGCCTCTTCAGATAAGCCCAGGCTTTGGGAGGTTCTGGGTAGGTGGTTAAGCCCTTCCAGTGCAGATATCTTCTAGAAATTCACCCCCTAAGTACTTGGGAGTGGGATTTAATGTGACCTTTTTTAAAAAAAACAGTTTTATTTAACATTCAAAACTTAGGCACACAGGCTGGTAGAGTGGCTCAAGCAGTAAGAGCAACTGCCTAGCAAGCGTGAGGCCCTAAGTTCAAACACCAGTGCCACAAAAGAAAAAGAAACTTAGGCAGGCAAGATTGGGATATTTTAATTTGAAATTTATTATTTTCTGCTGTTCATTTTCTCCATAATAAACTGCACAACAAACCAATAAAAAATCATTTAATCTCCTAATACTGTTTCTTAAAGGGAGAAATAGGGTTCGTGGACCACAGTTCTTGGGTGTTAATACTTAACATGATGTGTGGGACAGTGGTTCTGTGTAATCCATAAGCAAGCCAGGTAAAACTCCAGGACACCTGCACCTCCCGGTGTAGGAGAGAAGCGGCCACAGCACGCAGGCCATGGAGCCTAGGAGATGGCCGAGTATGCAGGTAAAAACCTGACCCAGTTTAAGCATGAGGACCCTGGAAGGTGGGGCCTGGGTTAGATCAGCCCCTGGCTCCTCAAGTCGCCTGTTGTATTTATCCGGTGACTGAGACACCTGGGAGAGGTGACGTGAACGGAGGCAGTGCGTTAGACAGACGGCTGAATGTCGGTGAGAAGAGCTGCTTAGTAGTGGTGATCACTGCCATTCCGATAAAACTTCTGGACTTATATCGTTAAGAAAAGCCTCATTGGGTGTTTAAGAGCAGACCACTGTGGCTGCACAGGAAGCACTATCTGAGTTGCACTGTACTGGAGACTTTTTAATTGGGATCATGTCATCTTTAAGAAGGCTCTGATGACATGGCACAGGTGATTTACTTTGAAATTCCTGGTCCTCACACTGTGTCGTGGCATTAGTATTAAGAACTTAGTATTATTAACAAAATAAAAAGCACTAAAGCTTCTCTCATTAAAGTGAAGCCTGAAGAATTACCTACTGTTATTTACTGCCCCGGTTCTGAAGTGGGCTTCCTTCCCAGACGACTTGAAAGCTGCTGGGAACAGCACCTTGCTCTGAATAAGTCGGGAGGTAGCAGCCACTGCACTACGGTACATGCAGCTGTGAATCTGTAGGCATTCCAACTAACTTATTTTTCCTGACTTGAGTTTATTGTAGAGTTCTATGTTAAGCATCGTAGGCGCTAAAGCTTTGATTAAGTGGAGCTTTTCTCACGGTTCTGGTAGCGCCCAGCACGGCACATTTCATTCTGAATGTGAAGTATGTGCCTCCAACCGCAGGCCCTCAGCCTCCCCAGGGACCCTGAGCACGGAGCCTTGTCCCAGCAGCTCGGCAGTGGCAGCAGCAGCACAGCAGGAGAGTTATCAGGCAGCCTCGGCCTCGAGCAGATTTGACTCCTGGAGCTCTTGTGAGGGGAAACCTGGTAAAATGTCAAGGTGTCTGACGCCCTCACCTCTCTACTCTGTGGTAGAGTCCTAGGGAAGGTCTGGGGAGGCAGCCTCGCTGGCTGATAACGTCCACGACACAAGAAGGGGGAGTATGACTACAAGTTGATCTTTGGAACAACAGTGCGTGTTGGTTTGGGGTTTTATTGTAATTAAAATGATTCAATGGAGAACTTTTTCAGATGGCAAAATCAAGCTGCTCTTTATATTGTTTTTGAGTTGAGTTGTCATGGAAACAGAATGGAGAGAAATGTGGGGCTTTTTCCAGATTTCTGCTCTTGCAGGTTTTCCCGAAACAGTAATTTCACTGAGTGAACAAAGAAGTAAAATAAAAGACCCAGAACCACTGTTGAAGGACCCTACATTAAGGATCTCGACTCCCTCAGATGGGTGGGGGTCTTCAGGGTCTTTCTTGCCATGTGTGGATTATATCCCAGCATGAAAGAATGAGTCTTTTTAGGCCCAGGCAAAGGAAGAATAAGTATTAGTGGATGGGTTTGCATCCATGAAACCTCATATAAACTTAAATTATTTAGCCCAACTGTTGTGAGAATGGCATGCTCTGAGCTGGGTGAAGGTTTTTCATGCCAGTGAGCCTGCAGCACAGTCCTGATTCTTCCTGCTATGAGACGGTGCCATTAGTGTGGACAGAAGAGGTAGCAGGTGCAGTCTGCAGTCCTCCCACTTAACGACCTTTTAGTTTCTTCCCACTGCCAGCATTCAGACACGTGGAAAGGGGCTCACTGGAGTCTTAGTCTTTCCCTTGCCTGAGATTGACAGCAACATAAGTGAGCTGCAAGTTTGAGGCAGATAAACAGGGAGAGGCAAGAGGAGGAAAGAGCAGGCACAGCCCCGGGGGCAGTGGCAGTACCCAGCATGGCCTCCCAGAGACCTGTACCCTGGTGCAACAGGGCGGGGGTGGGGAGAGGCGTCGCCTCCAAGGGAGTGCGGTGTCAGCAGAGCAGGTCCTCTGATGACATAGGACCTGCCTAAGTGCTGTACTGTCTGCACTCTGCAGACTCGGGTGGGGGGTCTGGTCTCTGCCTTGCAGCAGGGGGGTTGCACACCATGCAGATCAAACCACAGAACTGATCGCTGCCATCGTCTTCTGTCCAGGTCACGGTCCCGGTCCCCTCGGAGGAGAGCGCACTCCCCTGAGAGACGGCGGGAAGACAGAAGTGTCCCTACTGCCTACCGGATGAGCAGTAGCCCCGGAGCCAGCAGGAAAAGGACCCGCTCCAGGTAGGCCACCATGCTCTAACAGGCCTTACTATGGGGGTTCCCTGGGCCAAAAAGGTTCAGAGGAGTTGCTGTCCACTGACAGCACTGCTGAAGCAGCTGTAGATAATTTAAGTACAACAAGTCCTTGGAAGCACTCATCACTGGGAGCTCAGACTGGCTTAGCAATTTGGGGTGCTGTCTGTTGGGGCCAGGGGTTCCAATGGGGTCTGCTGGAACCCTTTGTCCCCCAGTACCAGCCATGAAGCCTCACTACCCTTCCTGGATCCGTACCCAGCTCACCTGTCCTTAGGGTGCAGGAAGGAGGACGGGGCACTTATGAAGGATAAGGCAAACTTCCCGTCTTAGTGTCCTCCCTGATCTTCAGGGAAATTGCCATTGCTTCCCTAGTGGTGTGATGATGACCAAGGCCAAGGCTGCAGCTCCTGAGAGGAGTCAGAGTCCTTTTGGCTCCCACAAAACAGGGAGGCAAAGTGGCCCATGAACTGACTCTTGACCTCTAGTGGATGCCTGTCTTGGTTTTAAGAGAGCAGGGAAATTGACTTCCATGTTTTTAGAAGCCTAGCCACTGGGCCTGGGCCAGGCCTTTGACTATCAGACCAGTCTCTCTCTCCTGGTGACAATCTCAGGGGGCCCCAAGTCCCCACCTAACTTCAGAAAGCATGTCTAGCCATCTGCCCTCTGCACTGCCTGCCTCAACCCGTGTTAGGCAGCTGTGTGCTGCAATGACCAAAGGCCTGAGAAAACCAGCTCATGAATGGAGGATGCAGCACATGACCATGCCTGCCTTTGGCCAGGAAGCAAAGAGGAAGGGGCTGGAATCCCACTGTCCCCTTCAGGGACACACCCCAGTGATCTGAAGACCTTCCACTAGGCCCCACCACCTCTCTGTAGCACCATCCTGGGAACCAAGTGTTTAGCATATGGGCTCTGGACACTTGAACAGCCTTTGACAATGGTGGGCAGCGCCTCCATTGGTGCCACCCTCCCAGCCACAGGGCACTGTCTCAAAGGAGCATCCTCAAGTTCTCAAATCTGAAGTCACGTAACAGGTTTTCATGATTCCCAAATAGACAGGAGTGATGGGAAAACAGGGAGCTATGCTGTACCTCCAAGCGATAAGTGACCAGAAAAGACCAGACCCTTCAGAGGACAGACCGTGGATCACATGGGTGGCACACACACGGGGTCCAGTCATTGCCTACACTGCCCATCCACAGGACCTCTGAGAGTTAGCTATAGAGCATCCCCTCTCCAGCAGCACCATGGCGAGAGCACTAAGAGGCACTATGCATTTGGGTATTTGGGGCAGCCACTAATTGGTGAATTGTGACCTCTTCTTACAAAGGAAAGTCAGCAAAGGACTGTAAAGCTGGTCAGTGTCAGTGAAGATCCCTGGTATAAATCCCATTGTGCACATTAGCCACCACACTAACTGTGCACAACCATTGCAGTCACAGCGTTCTTTCCTTACAAGTGACTTAGCATTTGAAATTCATCATCGCCTTAGCTGCATGTAAAGGGCACAGTCTAAAATTAATTCCTTGTGGCAAAAGATCTCTCTTAACAGAAGAGTTCTTGCTTTGCCCTCAAATTAACCTCCATGTTAAAGGGAGGAGGTGGTGGTGATGCTGGGAACTCACTGGCTGGCGCTGCCAGCCACCCGGTCAGACACAAGGACCACAAGGCCTTGTGGCGCTACCGAGGGAGTTCTGGGGCCCCAGAAAAGAAGGCGAGAGAGATTAGCTGCCCTCCCCAGCAGATGCTCAACCTCCGATCCCCTGTGCAGCGCTGAGGACTGGCTCGTTTGGTAGGGCCAGCAGCAGGGAGCATGATGTGTACAGCTGCTGAGTAGTGTTGCTCCTTGGTGGAGGCCCGAGCTGGGCTTCGAGTCAGTGTTTATTAGGGAGCCAGCTCTCTAGTCTCGAGCCAGACTGTGTCACTCCATCCTTTGGTCTCAGTGTGGGATTGGGGTCTCTGTCTTAACATCCCACAGACAGGGGAAAGTGCTGCTGCCCAGATTTGAGCTTTCTCCCACGGACAGCATTGCATCCTTCTTCTTCGGCCTTCTTATTTTGAAAATTTTTTATAGTGTACAGGAGGGTTTTGTTTTGCTTTGTTTTGTTTTGTTTTTTTCATTTTTTAGATGGGATATTGCTGTGTAGCCCAGGATGGACTCAAACTCACGATCCTCCTGCCTCAGCCTCCCAAGTGCTGGGTCTACAGGTGTGCACCACCGTGCACAGCAGGAAGGTTTTCAAATAGTTCCGTGAACACCCAAAAATAATTTGATCTACAGCTCACTAAACAGTGCTCATGTTTTGCCATATTTGCTCTCTGCTCACCCACACTCCTCTTTCCTCCCTCCTTCCTTCCTCCCTGTGTTTCATGACTGTGGCACATTTGAAGCACCCATGCCATCTGTACTTCATACTGTTCAAGTCTGACTGTCTCACTGTCTCCATGGCGACATGCATTATATTTAGGCAAGAACACTGTGTACAGTGGTTCTGTGTCACAGCAAAGACACATAAATGTCCATCTGTCCCACTGTTAGTGGTGTTGAGACTGGTCTCTGAACGAGTAGTGGTCTGCGAAGCAGCACTGTGAGACCACATCAGCTGTGTTCCCAGCAGCTCTCTGCTCATCCTGGCCGCCATCACCACATGAGTCACGGGTGTGAGACATGGCTTTCTGACCCTCCTCTTCTTTCTGTGTTCATTGGCTGGCAGTCTTCTCAAAAGAAGACCTCTTCTCTGTTTTACTCCCTGGAGACTTGGAGGCTTTGGGGGAAAAGGGGGTGTTGAACAACCCATTGTCTGTTGTTCTAGTTGACGGTGACTTATCTCATACCCGCGAGTGGGGACCCTTCCACTTCAGTCATGCTCTTTGAATACTCAGGTGCTTTTCAACACAAGGCTCACCTGGTGCGTTCCGTGCTCTAGCCCTGGGATTGGCCCTTTCTCTAAGGAGCCCCAGTTCCTTTTAGTGAGCATTTGGAAATAAAGATTTGGGCCTACAGAATATTTTTTAAGAGTAAATTTGATACAGTGTGGAAACATAAAAAAAAATCCCGTTCTCAAAAAGCACTTTGAGTCCATTATAAAAGCATTTCTCTTAAGAATGTTCTCCAAATCATATCGCCAGCACATTTCAACAGGATGCTCTCGGTATTTTATTACAGCAAATAATGAAGCTTTAGTAAGGTTTTTTTTGCCATTGAATTCCTGGTACATAACACTGCACATGGCACATGGACAAATGCTTGTGAAGTGAGTGACTGGGAGTACAGTGTTGCTGGATGGGTCTTACACAACACAAGTTGTTACTCATTCAAGGTAAATTTTGATAGTGGAAGGGTATAGGTCATAGTGTTGCGGGAGTTTGCTAGCTGAGATACGAGACTCTTGAGGCAATTAGCAGGAAGCAATGTTTTATTGTGCTGGCACAGACTCAGTGGACTCATGTCCAAAGCCTGAGCCCGAGAACAAAGGGGTCTCACCTTATATACCCTTGCAAGCAGGTTACAGAAGCAAAAAGAAAGATCTAATCCATATATGGTTATATTTAATTTTATTGGCTACTTTACCCCAGTGCTATGTGACTCTACCCTCTCTTGTGCTATGTGACCTTCCTCATGTTCAGGTTTCTTAGGTTTTATCTCTCTGCTATGCCATCCCTACTTCCCTGCTCCTTTCTCAGGACTCAGGCCTAGTCTGTTTTCTTTTGATCCTCCTCCCTGCTACAGTAGTCCCCTAAAAAAGCCAATAGAGGATATAAAACAGTTAAAAATGCTTTATTGAACTCAAAAGAAAGGGAGCAGTGAGGAAGAAAGAACAAACGGTGCAAACAAGAAAAGTACACAAGTAAAGTTGTTTGTAATACATAATGACATTAATAGGGCTGAGTATGTGCAAGTATAGAGCTCCTGCCTTGCAGGCACAAGGCCCTGGGTTCAAACCCCAGTACCACCAGAAATAATGATTATGACATAAAGCATAACCAGGCCAAAAACCAGTTGAAAGGCAGAGATTTTAGACCAGATGGTTTGTAAAGACCTATCTTCCCCGCCCCCCACCACCCCCAGTGTTGGGGATGAACCCAGGCCTCACACATGCTAAGCAAGAGCTCTACCACTGAGCACATTCCCAGCCCTGTGAGAGACACTTTAAATATGAATATACAAGTAGCTTACCATTTAAAAGGCAGAAAAAGACCCATGACCCCACACAAGTATCAAGAAATGTGACGTGGCTGCATTACTCCGAGGCTTTGTAGTCTGGAGTAAGCGTGACTAGAGGAGGACAGTGTATGGCCTCACAAGGACAAACGTTCAGAATGTGTGTAGAGTGAGAGCCACAGCAGGAGAAGGCGCCTTCTGTGGGGGCACAGACGCTGGCCCGGACAGGTGGGCTCTGCAGCCACAGGGCATTGTGTCAAAAACCTGTGACCATCTGGAAAACACTGAGCACAAGGTAAAGAACATGCCTTTCAGTTACTTGTAGTCAAAAGAAAAACTCACAAGAGTAATTCAGAAAGTGACCGATCATGAAGATATGACCTCTTTGCAACCGCGGGCTGTTGTACTTAAAGGGAAGTTAGTAGCTTTTTATTTTTTTTTTTAATGGCAGTGCTGGAGTTTGAAATCACACTTCACACTTGCTAGGCAGGCACTCTACCACTTGAAGCCACTTCACCAGTGCTTTCCTTTGATGGGTTTTTCTGAGATAGGGTCTTGTGAACTATTTGCTGGGTTGGCTTTGAACCTCGATCCTCCTGATCTCTGCCTCCTGAGAACCTGGATTACAGGTGTGAGACACCAGTGCCCTGCACGTTGGCAGCTTTGATGCTTATGTTATATCACAAAATAATAAAAGTATCAAGATAACGCTTCAGTCTATTTTAAGAAGATGGATAAAGAACAAATTAAATTGAAAGTATAAGCAAGGAAATAACAAAAGATGGGAAACGAACAGAGCAGAAGACCAGAAAAGGAAACAAGTCCAGAAGCTGGCTCTTTGACGCAGTGATCGAGAATGAAAAGCCCACAGACGTTGAAAGGGTAACTAGATTGTAACTCCAGCTAATTCCTTGAAAAAACAAATTCCCAAACTCACACTCGAAGTAGATGATCTGACTAGCTCTCTATCTGCTAGAAATTGAATTTGCAGCTTACAACTTTTCTACCAAGCCCCTGGCCAGAGAGCTTCCCAGTGAATTTCAGCATGCTCAGGAAAGGCAGTAAGAACTTAAGAGACCTCCAAAGAAGAGAGGGTAGGGAACACAAGGCCATCATAGCTATACCTAACACCAATAAGGACTCTGTGTGTGTGCATGTGCACACACATGCATGCTTACAGACTAGTATTCAAAAACATCTTTAGATGAGGCTGGAGGTGTAGCTCAGTGGTAAAGCACTTGCCTAGTAATCCCCAGTACCACAAAAAAAGAAAAAGAAGAGCTTAGATGAAAAACTCCTTCCCGGAACACCAGCAGACCCCCACTCCAATGCTGATAAATATTCCACAGGCCGTTTGTAGAAATTGACAGACTGGCACTTGTGCAGAGATACAAAGAACCTGAAACAAAAGAGCACAGGTGGGGACTTGCACCTCAGGATTCCAAGACCTACTCAAAAGCTGCAGTAAAGACCACATGGTGCCAGGTACCAGTGGCTCACACCTATAATCCTAGCTAATCAGGAGGATCAAGGTTCGAAGCCAGCCGTGGCAGATAGTTCATGAGACCCTGTCTTGAAAAGAACCTTCACAGAAAAGGGCTGGTGGAGTGGCTCAAGGTGTAGGCTCTGAGTTCAAACCCCAGTACTGCAAAAAAAAAAAGAAACAAGCATGGTGTGTGCATGAGGCCATGCAGATGGAGCCAGGGAGAGGGATAGAAAGTCTGAAGACACCCTGGATGTCCAAACATTTGTTGACTACAGTGCCAAAAGCAACTCAAGCTGTAGAACTTGTTTAAGCAACTGGGTATCAGAATGAAAAAGAGCAAACGGCATACCGTAACAAAAGTGGTCTCAGGTGGGTTATCGGTGTGACTGTAAAATCAGAGCCATTCAGCTTTCTGAAGAAAACTGATACGCCTAAGATTCCTTAGCATACAGGGAAACCTGCCATAAGAGGAAAAGATGTAAACTAGATGTCACCGAAGTGAAAAACTTCCTCCAGAGGCAGCTAAGACAAGCCCCCAGCAGGGAACACACTTGCAGTGCCAATTCTGCAGCACCACTTCAGGTGAACACTGGAGCAGCTTCACAAAAGAATGTGTTCAGAAAGACTCAGCATCAGTCAGGAATGCGGCAAAAGCACCATGGCACGCTGATTTGCATATACCAGCCCTGTCCCCACAACTGCGGGTGGTGCGGCCGCCTGGGAAACTGCTGGTAGTTTCTTGCAAAGGTAACCATGCAACTGCTCCACTTCCCAGACACTCCTTTCCCAGATGTGAGCTCTGTAAACATTTGGCCACAAAAACAACTCAGGTCATGATTGCCAAGACCTGGAACAGCTCAGAGTCTCTCAGCAGGAGAATGAAAGAGCAGGGAAAGGTTGCCCCACGTGGCACACTGCTGTCAGTAAACAGGCAGCTGGGACACACCCCATGGGTGACTCAGAAGTGCCTCTGAGTCAGGTGCAACTGTGCTGTGAGTATCTGTTCCTAGGGAGCTATAGTGTATGCAGGCAGAGGTCACCACTGAAGGGGGAGGAAGGACATAGGCTGATAGCCGCATGGAAAGGACATTCCATGGAAAGAACAACGGGCAGGCTCCCAATGGCAGTGGGACTGGTCCACAATGTTACTGTCAGCTCTCAGCAACAGCACAGAAAACCAGGTCACTCAGCATAGAGTGCGCTCAGTTGTTCAGACCACAGTACCCTTCCAACACTGGGAAAGCTTTGTGAGGTCCAGTTGTAGTGATTGTCAACTGAGCTCAGATGAAGGTGATAACCTACTGTTTATTTGTCATGCAGTTACACAAACTTAGATTTGGGGCTTCATGGGTCACATGCTGCCCCTTTTTTCCCTGCTCCTCTGAAATCCAGTGTATATTTCTGGACATAGAGATCCCACAGAGCCTGTGCACTTCAGCAGCTCGCCCTGGTATATACACTTTCTATAAATTGCCTCCCCTTACTACCACATCTCCTGGCCACCATCCCATGCTCCACCAGGGACACCTTCTTCCAGCAGCTGAATTGGAGTTGTAAACTGTCACCACACCAGCCATCCCAGGCCTGGCCACGCTGCAGAACTTCATTGCCTGGTTGACCCAACAGGTTTTTTACCCAGAATGGTACCAGGAATCACAGACTGAAATGCTGGTCCCTCAGCTACTTGGGTCTTTGTCTTCCAGAAGATGACATGGCTGGACTCACTTGGGGCTCTGTCCCAGGCCTGGTACCCTGCTGTCTAAGCCCTGGGACCTGCTGCTGGTTCTCCTATATCCATAAGCACCTGTAGTGCTGGGCATGGTACCTTGGTTGCCAACTCAAGCACAGCCCCATAGTTTAGCAAGAACATTTCAGATCAGGGCACTAAAGAAATGGTGGGCCGTAATAGTGGAAAGGACTGGAATTCGGTCCAGAATGGTCCTTGACCAGCCTTGGGGATCAGCGTTAGGACAGAGGACTGAGCCATGTTGGAAAGGATATGCCTGTCTTGAGCCCTTGAGGGAGCTCAGTTAAGCACATCAGAGCTGTGCCCACTGTGCCCAAGAGAGACTTGGTCAGTAGTGAGAGGCACATTGTTCCCATGAGACTGACAAACAGCAGTTGGGCACACTATACAAGTAAAGGCCTCAGGCCAGAGGGGCTGCATGGCTGGGTTCATCTGTAGCCTGGAGGCAGGGAAGGAAAAAGCCTGAGAAACTAACGACAGCCATGCAAATACTCCCCAAGAAGTACTCAGTGGGGCGGCAGCAGGGTCTCTGTGTTGGGGGTGAGATGTGAAAGAAGGCAAAGGTCAGTGGGCAAGCTAGAGGGGCTGTGGCGGAAGGCTCGGGCTGTTTGTGCAGCCCCCTTTACCAAGTTCATGTGTTCTGTTACAATGCTTATTAGGCGGAAATGAAACCAGGCAATTCCAGATCCTGGGGGCAGAGGTGGGGCTAGGAACCAGGGTTTGGGGTCCTGTCTTGTGTGGGAAGCAGAGGGAGTGGTCAGAGCTGAGTACTGAGTGTGGGCTCAGCCTATGTCCAGCTGGAGCTTTTTCTCAGGTGCAGGTTGTGCAGCCGTCACACCCCACAACTGAGCCTTTGTGTGCCAGGCTTGACTAACTATCCATATCTTTTTTGGAAACTCATTAAATCAACAAAGGAAAAAGTAGTATAACTGCCCTTGGTTGCTTATCTTAGGTGTTTTAAATGCAGATGGAATGCTAATTGTACTTTATCTCAGGCAGTCTACCCAGGACCAAGCTTCCTCCTCTAGAGGCTGGCCTCTGATCATTCTGTTACCCCCAGAGGACTGAAGGGTCACATCTTTCACAGACATGCATGTGGAGAGGTCCCTTGGAAATATACATCCAGAAGCAAGCTCAGACCCACTTCTCCTGTGCCCTATGCATCCCTCACAAGGACACTTTCCTTTCAGAAGTCCCCACGAGAAGAAGAAGAAGAGGAGGTCGAGGTCTCGGACCAAGGCCAAGGCCCGGTCTCAGTCGGCATCCCCGAGCAAGCAGACAGCACACCGTCCCTCGGCCCACTCAGCCCATTCAGCCAGCATCTCTCCTGTGGAGAGCCGGGGCTCCAGCCAGGAGCGCTCCAGGTAACCATGACCTCTGGGCAGTTCTTAGGGAAAGGGCAAGAGATGGCAGGTGGTGCCTGGGCCCTAGGGAACGCCTTGTACAGGGGACATTAAGTGGGCCAAGCCAGGGGTCCCAGCCTCACATGTGAGCATCAGGGCAGCTCCTCAGAATCCAGGGCTCATGCAGGGATTCAGAGCCCTGCTGTGGCCGAAAAACCCCTGAAGGACTTGGGGAAGCAGCATTTCAGTGGGACTAATTAGCAGACTGCGCAGGTGTTGCTCCTTAAACTGAGCCCATGCTCGGTCACCACTCCTCAAGGTGGAGGTGGGACCAAGAGCACAAAGTGCTGGGTGTCTGCAAAGCCCAGGGGACCCAGAACTGTGCCATCAAGCCACAAAGGCTGGGGTCCGGCCAACCTGCCAACCAAATGAGAGTTCAGACTGATCAAGTGTGCAGAACTTAGGCAGCATCAAGACACCAGGACTGTAAGGAATCTGCTCCTGCCCATGTTGGACTCAAATTCAGACTCCACCACCTGCCATACCCTGGCAGAGCCAAGGGGGCATTTGGGGCTGAAGTCTGCCCATTCTTGGCTGTAAGCTTTCATGGGTGTGAGAACACCCAGAGTCAGAGGCAGAGGCATGACTGTCCCCATTGACATAGCAGGAACCACAGCTCATGTGAGCCAGTCAGAAGTGTGGGAGGCCCTGACCACCAGGGATGGTGGGTAGTGTCCACATATGCAAGAGCCTTAATGTGGACCACGAGGGTCACAGAGGCATGTCCTCGTCCTGGGAGGGCTGGCCTGGTCAGTGCTTCCTTCCTTGTCTCCCTCTCCTTTTCCCTTGTGGTTTTTTTCTATTGATTGGCTGGATTTTTGTTGATATTATATTTTGGGGGTTTTTGTTTGTTTGTTTGGCAGTATTGGGGTTAAACTCGGGGCCTCAGGTTAGGGTGTGGCTCAAGTGGTAGAGCACCTGCCTAGCAAGCACAAGGCCCTGAATTTAAACTCCCAGTACCACAAAGGAAGGAAGGAAGTGGGAGAGGGAGGAGGGCATGAGGGAAGAAGGATTGAGTTAGGTTCATCTTATAAAATACTTCAAATGGGTATAATATAACATATTTATAACGCTTAGACTGTAATGCTGCTGTAAAGTTACTGGAAGCAAATATGGTATATCTGGTTGTAGGTTTGAGGTGTAGGTGTTCATTGTGTTGCTCAGCCCGGGATTTTCAAGGGTGCTTAAGCCTCTGGTCCCTTTCTTTGCATCAGGGGAGTTTCTCAGGAAAAAGATGGTCAGATCTCTTCAGCAATCGTTTCTTCTGTGCAGAGCAAAATAACTCAGGTAAAGTGGGTACAAGTCTTCCTTTCTCTTCTGCTCATTTTCATTCCTGTCCCTTGTTTGACTGATACCAGCCCAAGACTCCTGTGAGCCCCGGTGGTGTTGGCCCTGCCCCACTGCACCCCTAGGCCTTGTGAGGTCACATGGGGAAGGTTTGGAACAAGGTTGAGGGGGATGACTTTGGCCTCAGTGCAGCCTGGATCAGCTCACAACCACGCACCATCTGCCCACCACCCGCTCTGGCCTTGTCTCGCCAGTGGGATGCTCTGCCTCTGTTCCTATGCTGACCTCCTCATAAGCTTCACATGAGGCTGGGTACCAGCCTCAGCCGGAGGCTCACAGGCTCCCCACCGTGTCTCAACCTGCACAGGATCTCATGGCCAAAGTAAGAGCAATGCTCGCAGCTTCCAAAAACCTGCAGACCAGTGCGTCCTGAGCCGGCAGCCAGTGTGGAGCCAGCCCTGCTCGGAGCATCATGCCTGGCCACTGAGTGGGGTCACAGCTCCAGGCATCTGCATCACGGAAGCCAGGAGCTGAGCGGCCATCCAGGTTCTCCAGCTCGGACTCCCTGGGACAGTCGGTGACTTTTGTAAATTTTTGATGACATTTTCAGCTTAAGATTTTTGACCAGCAATCTCTTACTTGTATATTTGTAAATAATATCATGTTTCTGTGGAAATGTATTATCAAATAAAACGGGAGAAAACCCTTTTCTAGCTAGCAGCCTTGGGGTGACTTCTTCTTGGCTTGTAGCTCTTTATATCATTTGCCACCTGCCACTGGACTAACAGGTCAGGATGTGGGGACAGTGAGGCTTTCTTGTCCTCCCTCACCTCCAATAGCAACCTCTAACCTGCCATGGCAGGGGCACACCCTGACCCCACCTGTGCCTTGGGTGCGGATGGGTCCACGTCCCTCAGGACAGGGCTCTTGCCAGTGCCTTTCAAAAGGCCCTCAGTGGTGGTGACACAGAGTAGGGGCTTGCTTGGCTTCCCAGGCAGGCCAGTCTTCCTGGACATTGAGGCACTTTGGGTACACAGGACTTGGGGCCTTGATAAAGGGATTTCTGTCCCTTGGCCGGTGAGGCCTTTGATCTCACAGTGCGCACACAATGGGCCCTTCAGGTGCTAGTCCTGACTCCAGAATCAGGGACCTGCTGGCCTGGCCTGCCTGGGTTGAGTTCAGAGCAGCGCTTTTGTTCCAACACTCAGGAAACAGGTCATTTAGCCCTCTGTACCAGTCAGACTTCACTTTTAGCTGAGCCAGTATGGCAGAACCCAGAGACAGTATCTGGTTTCCTCAACATAGGTTCCTTCCCGGAGCCCTGCCCTGGTCGTGGAGCTCCCACACAGGACACATGAGCCCACTGGAGGCACATGTGGCTGGGCAGATAAAGTCGGGGGCCTGGGTAAGGTAGGCCTGTAGGTCCTCAGCAGCCTAGCCAGGTTCCTCCATGCACTGCAGTACCTTGTAGAAGTGCACAGTGCCTACCTGTTCTTTCCGCAAGACTGCATCAGCCACATCAGTTCCTAGACCCCTGCTTCTTCCTTCCCAGTGCTCATGACTGCATTGTAGCTACAACCCACACTGAGTGCTGAGGAGACCTCACAGGGCTTCCTGTCTGATCTGATTGGTCAGTTCAGCAGGGACAGTTCCTTGGACAGTCTGCAAGGCATGCCCCGGGGATATCTTCATACAGATGTCGTCTTTGCTCCAAGGACCCTTAGAGGCAGCATAAGTGTGAAGAGGTGAAGTCCTGACCAAGAAGGCACAAGCTTCCATCTTGACACTGACACCTTCTGTAAGGCCTCAGAGCCCTCAAAACGAGTGCCTTTCCATGTCCTCACCCGTTCAGCAGGATTTCACACTCGGCTTTGCCGAATTGGAAAGATGAAAAGACCTTTAAACTTGAAAATGCATTGCTTTTGCTTTTTGTGGCTGGCTATTTATGTATTCCTGTTGAGTTTCTAACCTAATTGTGACCACTCTACATACTAAGGAAGCAAGCTTTCTGTATTATTTTGTAAATGCCTTTGACTGACCCTGGCTCTTCTCTGGCTTTATCCATGGTTTTTCGCATGGAAATTTTTATTGTTACCGCCCTGTGTGTTTATGATGGCTTCTAGGTGGAGTCTCACTGAGGACAGTTCTTTCAGTGCCATGGCCACTTCTGTGTTTTGCATGGAATCCCCTTGTTTTGCTGTATCGTGCCATGGAGCAGGACCAGGCTTGTGAACCAGGATTAAGAGCCCCCTGGTGGGGGCTATGATGTAGCACAGTGGTAGAGCACTTGCCTAGCATGCACAAGGCCCTGAATTCGATCCCAGCAACAAAAAAGATAAAAAACCAAAAAAAAAGAAAAAAAAAGGTCACTGGTGGAGGTGTCATTTGGCGCAGGACTGTGAGTCACTCCTATCCTTTCTAGAGATTTTCTTTGGAGCCAAGCCTCCAGGGTGACACTACACAAGCTTCCTGGTATGTTGGTTTAGAAGTGTCCTGGGACCCTAGGGTGATGCCTGTCCAGGGCAAGTTCCAGAAGACCCCAGATGAACAGCTGTGTGTAGACCACTATAGCAGGGGTGGATGGAACCTGCTCTGGCAATACCCAGAGCAAAACACTGGATTGTTCAGGGTCCACATAACCAACCTTACAATGAGAGTTAGAGCAGACCCTAGGCTCCCCAGCACTCAGTGGCCTTCTGTCCTGGGCCTGCCTGAATGCTTTTCCCTTGCTTGTCCACACACTAGCCCTGAGTGGCTCTGGAGGTGGTTTGAGTTCCAGAGACAAACCTTGAGCCAGACAGAACCCTGTCCCAAGTAAAGCGGCCCCCACCTCCGTGGACTGGAGACCAAGCCTCCCGAGAGAGCTTGAGGGAAGTGGCTTGCCCTGAGGCTGGAGTGGCAGAAGCCTCGCCCCACACATACACACTTCTCCCACTGAGTCTCCTCGTCTGTAAGCAGTTGACCCAGGCTCCAGGGGGCTATAGGTGGCTTGCCTTCCTGTGTCACTCTAGTGAGTAGGGAATGCACCGGGAGGGCCCGCCAAGCTCCCACACAGCAAACGATTCCAGCCCTTCTCCATCCTCTCTCAGATCTGTAGTGGATTCAGGTTCCAGGGAACTGCTTCCTATGGGTACAGTATGGTCCCCAGGCTGGGCACACTGGCTCCCTGGTGTGTCCAACAGGGGTCAACCCCAAGAGAAATTGGGGTGCTACTACCTTGATAAAGTGCAGGGAGGCTGGCTGCAGGAGCCCATAGTTTGCTGCACTCCATAATATAAGATCCAGTGTTTCCACATGCGCTCTTCATTCTGGTCCTGGCTAAAAACATGGGAAAGCCCAGGTCCCAGGAGCCCAGTATTGGAGCCACTGTCCCATGAATCTACCAGGGTCTGGAACCTGTGCTCAGGCACGGAGTTCCCCTGAAGGCTGGCCTGCACTATCTGCATCACAAGCACTCAGGGCTCACTTGGGCAGTGTGAAAAGTTGCCTTAATTACAGGCTCATCACCGATTCATCGTGGATGGCTTGGGGAGCATGAACGGCAAGTGTTGATGTGGAGGACTGAGAAAGTAGTTCAGGGGGCTTCTTGCTTGCCAGGGCCTCACACTCTGGAAACTGAGACCTCCCAGTCATCACCGTGGACAGATCACACTGGGTTTTGAGGCCATGGCAGAAATGAGGCCTAGGTGATGCATTCACCAACTTGGGAATGACCCAGGTTCCCTTTTGGGTATAGCAGTCTTCCTAGCTCAAAACTTTGAAGTAGCCAGACTCTAATCCAAACCCCAGTCCCCCTGCCCCAGCCCTGTCAGCTTCCTTCAGACAGCTCTGCTTTGTGTGTCATATGTCCCCAGCTCCTAGGAGCGAGAACCAGGCAGCCTAGGGTTCAGCACATCAGAGAAGGCTGCTCTCTGCAATCTATGGCCTCCCACTGCAGCCACTCAGTGAACAGGCTTGTGGTGAGCGAGTCCCTTGCACAAGCATGTCTCTGGGCTGGGGCGCTAGAGAGAATGGCCTTGGCAAGTCCTGGAGAGGGCAGTGGGGAGGTGACAAGTGGGCAGGTTCCAGAGAGACAGGAGAGAGGAACCGTGAGTGACACTGGAGGGGGCGAGCAAGAGGAGGGGGAAGAATGAGCCATGCTGGTGGGTAGGGGTGAGGAGGTCAGGAAGAGCTGGTGGCCAGCTGGTTGCAAAAAAAGCCATGGGGACAATGTGTACACACCTGCTTCTCGCTCACCAGAAGACCCCAGTACCAACAAGCACACCCAGGCCTATTCTTCAGGAAAAGGAATCAAAGGGGAACTGGATGGTTGGTTCCAGGGCCACGCAGGAAATCCATAAGATGAGCCTGGGCACCTCGTGGGTCCAGAAAGTAAAATGTGCCCCAGATGATAGAAGCCCACTCAGGTGGAACATATCAGAGGGACTCAAAACCAACTGAAAGAGCTTCCCACCCCACCCTAGAGCAGGAGAGTTTGTAATTAATGTAGCATTAAATTTATGCAAAATGTAAGTCAATATCCACAAGTCCATGCTGATACAGAAATGACTGCAGAAATAAATGTGGGGACAGACAGAGGGAATGCTAACACCACGACAGCACAGGCCTGGGTAGATGTCCTCACGTCCGTGCGCAGCCAGAGCACAGGTGGTCCCCAGGTACAGTGGTGCTGCTTAATGACAGGGTAAGTTCCAACAGGTGTTCCTGTGTCAATTTCATCCCGCGCAAACAGACATGATGGAACGTAAACTGTAACATCACCAGGTCGCACAGTCTCACAGGACCACTGAGCACAGTCCCTCGTTGCACAGCGCGGACATGGCTGCGATTTGTACGGCCGGCATCACCTCCTTCAGAGAGCACAGGATGGATGGAGGAAGAGCGGCCGCACAGTGGAGACTCCCACAGACACTAGCCAGGTTGTCGTGGTCAACACCAACTACGGTGAGTCACGTACCCTTGATACATGAGTGTGGCCCTGTACCTCTGGAAACAGCCCGACCCAGGCTATGAGAAAAACATCAGACAAATCCCAGTTAAGGGACATTACAAAACCTGCCAGTCCTCGAAGCTGCCGAGGTCAGACACACACGGGAAGTCTGGAAAATTTACACCTAGGAGGAGGCAGGACGCTGGACGTCGTGGAGTCCTGGGCTATTGGGGAAACAGGAGTCCTGAGCCCGTGTGGGCCTTCAGCGTGCCGTGCCAACACACAGAAGAAGGTAGGAATCAGGTCTGGGAACTTTTCTGTTGTCCACAATTTTTCTGTAAATCTAAAGCTTGTATTTAATTCTGAACTTAGAATTTTTCTTGTATTAAAAAAAGAAAGAAAGCACACACACAAACTGCCTTCTAAAAAAGCAGCTGACAAACAAGGGACACCTGTGCACTGGCTGTCCAGGTATGAGGACAGGTATGAGGACATCCACCCGACCATACCATCTCCCCTGTCGTGTTTCCCCAGGGCTCCCGTGATCAGGCTTCAAAGCTAATTTTCCAAAATGCCTTCTGAAATGTTAGTCAAGTGTTTCCTCTGCAGCAAACAGCTGAACGTGGAGGTTGACAATTTAAGAAAGCAATATTTGTTTACTTTAATAAAGTCAAGGTGGAGAGTTTTGCTTCCTTTTCTCACTACCGTTCAGAGTAAGCACTTCTGGGACAACACACGTTAAGCCGCTCTAAAAGGCATATGAATAATGACGCCTGCGGTTCTAGGTTGAGCTCTGTCGACCACTGATCCAGGGATGTGGGCAGGGAGGGAGGACCTGCAGCTGCCCGCTGAGAGTGTCCAGGGGTCTGTGAGGTCAATACATTGACCAGGGCATCTAACTGAAGCCAGCACTCAGGCCTGCAAGGGAGCACGGCAGCCAGAGGGGTGGAAGGCCCAAAACAAAGGGGAGCATGTGGGAGGCTGGGAATTTGAGATGCTCCCAAGGAGGTACCAGGAAAGCAGAGCATCACCTGGCAAGAAGGGGACCCACGGTACTGTCCGCAGTAGCCAAGGTGGGTAGTCACGACCCATGAGCATATCCACAGGTGAGTGAGGACGGAATGGTCTGTCTACACCGTGGAATACTATTCAGTCTTAAAAAAGAGTGGAAATTAACACAAGCTCTGTCAGGGATGGACTGTGTCATGCTGCAGAAACCAAACCATCACTAAGAAAAACACTGCATGGTCCCACGTACGAGGTCCCAAGCGTGAAGCCCATAGAAACAGACAGTAGGATGGAGGGGGTGGCACTTGAGCCACTCTGCCGGCCCTTTTGTGTGTTGGGTATTTTTGAGATAGGGGCTCAATTTTTTTTTTTTTTGACTCTGGCTGACCACAATCCTCCTGATCTCTGGCCACCGGTACCCAGCTAACCACAATTTTTTTTAAATGTTAAGTCAACAGGAGGCTTAGGACCTGGATCGAGGTGGGTTTGTGGCAGGGACCAACTGTGTGTTGACATAGAAACAGAACTTTGGAGACAGCGGGGTGAGGAGAGACAAGACCAGGGCCAGGGTCAGCGTGGGGACCAGAGGTCAATCTAAAACGGTGACGTGGGCCAGGCACCCCCTCACGGGGTACTCAGGCCCATCTGACTTGGGTTTTCTGTCACACCCAAAGAGCACTGAGTGGAATTCATCCTTGAATGGAATTATGTCCCTCAGGCACAGCCTGTGACCTGGGCGCAGGTCAGGCAGGTGCTCATGTGGCACAGGCCCGAGCTTATGATCAAGGATGGCGCCTACAGAACCGCTACCTACCAGGACTGGGCCTCAGTTCCCCTAGAACCTTCTGAGTCCGGTGTCCCAGACCCACAGACAAGGCCCATTGTCACGGTCAGCAGATGGTGAAACAGCTTAGAGGACCCTCCTCTCCCTGTGGCACAGGGGCAGAGTTTAGCACTGTTGGAGCCTGATAAATCCTGTTAACTCACTGTTAACTCTAGTGACAGGCCTCATCCCAGGCACCCTTTAACGCTTATTTTTCCTCTAAACAGGCTAACACACTGGGGCCTGGGTGATTGACTCTGATTGACAGCTGTCACACCTTCCCTGGTGCCAGCTGCCTTGAGCACAGGACTGTCCGTCTCACAGCCGGCTGGACGGTCCTCATGGCAGCCCTGCTGCTCTGAACACTCCATGGACGTCTGAGGAAGCTGCACGGCCACCACAGCTGCTGGCTGCTGAGGCCCAGCTCTGGCTCCCGAAGGCCCCGTCCAGCCATGACTGGCACACAGCTTGTGCCAGACGTTTTGTCATCCCAGCCTGGGGGAGCTCTGGAGGACCTGCAGCCATTTCCACCCAGGCCAGAGGGGGCGCCCCTCCCCTGGTGGACCAGAGGAAGGAAGGGCTGTGATTGGTGCAGGTATGCATGCATGTGTGGGTGTGTGCAGGTGTGCGTGCATGTGTGGGTGTGTGCAGGGGTGCATGCATGTGTGCGTGTGTGCAGGGGTGCATGCATGTGTGCGTGTGTGCAGGTGTGCACGCATGCGTGCAGGGGTGTGTGTGTGTGACACTGGGTTTTGAACTCAGGGCTTCACACTTGCAAAGCAGGCACTGTATTGCTGGAGCCACACCTCCAGTGCATTTTGCTCTGGTTATCTTGGAGAGGGTGGTTTTGCAAACTATTTGCCTGGACTGGCCCCCAACTGCAATTCTCCTGACCTCAGCCTCCCAAGTAGCTAGGATTACAGACGTGAGCCACCAGCACCTGGCATTGGTGGTGTTTTCTTGCCTATTTTTCGTCTTTGTCATTAGCAAAGCAGAATGAGCTGGTAGCACAAAGAGTAGACGGTGATGTGGCAGCAGCAGTGGCAACGGCAGCAGTAACGAAAAGGGTTTGTCTGAGGACTTTCAAAGAGCGGCTAGGGCAAAAATGACTGGGGGCAGAGGTTGTGGAGGTAAGGGACAGTGAAAGTAGACAGAAGGCAAGAGAGAGTGGAGAACCAAGCCAGAGACAGGAAACTGCAGGTTCTGGACACAGGAAGAATCCAGGAGCTGCCAAACGTTAAGGGCCAAGAATTTCAAGACACCCAGGCCTGACACTGCCCACTGTGGCACTGAGGGTCTCAGCACCCACGGTCCAAGCAGGAGCTGTACACTACAGGTGCTGCCTGCTGCTGCCGCCAGCTGCTGCTGGAAGCCCAGGATTGCAATAGCTGCCAAGTGCCGGGTCACTGGAGGTGACAGAACAGGTGCAGAGGTCCTGAGGCCAGACAAGGGGAGTAGGTGGGAACAAGGGGTAGGGGGGACTTAGGTGGGCTGGGGAGGAACTGGGATCTGTCTTTCAAGCACAGTAGGGTTCCTCTGCAGGGTCTGAAGTATGTGGTAGCATTTCACTGGCCTTTGCAACAGACGACCCTCTTTTGATGCAGGGATCTGCCTGGAGGAGGCGAGGGTAGAAGCAGGGACCAGCTAGAGGGTGTCTTAGCTTCTGGGGCTGCCATGTCAAAATGCCACAACCCAGTGGGCTAGCAACAGAAGGTCTCAGTCTGAGACCACGAGTTCAAAATCAAGGCGTGAGCAGATGGCTCCTTCATACGCTCCAAGGACAAATCTCCTCTCTCCAGTTCCTGGTGATGCCTCATTCCCGGCATTGCTGGGCTGCGTCACATCATAGCCGCTTCCATCCTCATTTTCATAGCTCTCCCTCCTGTGTGACTTCTCCCCCCACTTTGTTTGGTTCTGTTTTTGAAACAGGGTCTTGTTATGTAGCCCAAGCTGGCCTTTAACTTGGGCTCCTCCTGCCTCTTGCCTCCCAGTGCCGGGATCACAGCTGTGGGCACCACACCCAGCTCCCAGCTCTTTTATCAGGACACCTGCCATGGATTTGGGGACCATATGGATAATCGCTCATCTTGAGATCTTTAACTTAATTACACCTGCAGAGACCCCATCCAAATAAAACCACATCTGCAAGTTCAGCGGACATGAATTAGGGGAGAAGGGGACTCGCCCCACTACAGGAGCGCTGGGAAAAACTCCCAGAATTCAGTGGACAGAGGCAAAATAGCTCTGGAGAATGCTCCAATAACCAGAGTTGGCAGAGCCCAAGAAAAGGAAGAATCTGAGTCCAGAGCCCCTGGACCTGGCCATGCCTGCAGCTGGCCATGCCTAAAGCCTGTTTTCCAGCTTGAGCTGTGTTTCTCTGGGATACCAGTAATTGTTTCCCCTCCCACAGGGGCCACAGGCAGAGGGGAGGACCAGAGACCTTTTCTGGATAGAAGATGAGGCCATGTATGTCACAGCCCCTTGCTGCAGTTACACTGTCACAGGTGACCACGAATCCATGGGGATCAAGTTCGTTTTTTTGTTTGTTTTTTGAATTGTTTTGGTGGGACTAGAGTTTGAACTCAGGACTTCACACTGGCGAAGCAGGCGCTCTACCACTTAGCCACACCTCTGGTCCATTTTGCTCTGGTCATTTTGGAGATGGGGTCTCAGGAACTATTTGCCCAGGCTGGCCTTGAATCATGATACTCCTGATCTCAGCCTCCCAGGCGTTACAGGCGTGAGCCACCTGCACCTGGCAGGAACCAAGTTTTTTAATGTGACCTCTAGCTGGAACACCTCCCAGCCAGTCCAACACATGTAAGGAGGAAGAAACCCAAGTGGCTGGGCGAAGTGCTCCCTGGGGACTCAGGACATGCTCCAAGATGGAGGCTCAACCAGGGGCAGCTCTGGAACCCAGAAGGGCCGGACACCAGCGGCCCTGTACACCTGCCCCAAAGCACACTCCTGAGACCCCTGCCCCACAAGCTCGGGCCTCACCCTGCCGACCTGTCCAGCTGTGACTCCTGCCCTCGTCCTCCTGGGTGTCTGTTGTGGGCTGGCTGTCCTGGCCTTCCAGGATTTTCCAACTTCAAATCCTCAACTCCAGCTGTCAGGTGCCTCAATCACAGGTCCTGGGGTCAGGGCCTGATGTCCCCCCATGCTCCACAATTGACTCTTCCTGGGCCCACCCACTACCACCACGCGTCAGCACGCATGGTCCCTGCTGTCCCCCCACACCTGTGCCTGCGTGTCTTGGTCTGGGTCTCCTGAAGACCCCAAGCAAGGAGTCCAGCGACAATGACATAACTAGGCATGCTGCCTGAGAACCTAGCCCAGCATAGATGGGAAAGGGTGATGGGGAAGGTGGAGGCTGCGGGGGTGTCAGCGCTGCCCAAGGACAGGAGGACCTGTAGCACCTCCCATCAGTATGAGCTCAGGGCTGCCAGGCATGGAGTGTCCCAGGCACTGGGCTTCCCAGAGTCCTGAGCTAAGTAAGACAGAGAGCAGCAGGTGCAGGTGGACAGGGCACCTGGGAGCCAGGTACCACGCGGGGTCAGATGGGGTCAGCCCAGACAGTGAAGGCTCAGGGTTCTGCCCAGCTCTAATCAGGGCTTCTCTTCACCTCCTGCCTGAGGCATCACCTAGCACATCCAGAAGCTCTCTGCCCTTGCACACACGTGAGCACACGCTCCCCGGGTGGTCCCAGAAAACCTACAGCCAGGGGTGTCCTTCCAGCAAGCCCCTACATGCATCACACACACAGACACACACACCCCTCCAGCCAAAGGTCCACGGCTGTCTCTGATTGGATGATGAGGGTCACATGTCCACCCTATGCAAGGGGGGGCAGTGCTGGCGCAAAGAAGTGGAGTCAGTTTCACTAAACCCTGGACTGCAGGGACAGAGAGGGGCCTTCGTTAAGGAAATGGAAGGTGCTATAGTCAGAGTGAGGAGAGTGGACAACAGGCAGGGCTGAACCCGAGCTCAAAGGCTATGTACAATACCGATGTGTACCAGGCGCTGGCAGCTCACGCCTGTAATCCCAGCTACTCAGGTGCAGAGATCAGGAGGATCGCAGTTCCAAGCCAGACCAGGTGAATCATTTGTGAGACCCTATCTCAAAAACACCCAACGCAGAAAAGGGCTGGTGGAGTGGCTCAAGGTGAAGGCCCTGAGTTCAAACCCCAGTACTGCAAAAAAAAGAAAAAAAGAAAAAAAGATAGATAGATGAGTGTGTATACGTGGCAAATATAAATACAGGGTTTTGCTTGGGGGAGGGGTCCTACTTTCCGCTTTTCTTCTCATGATTTGGTTTTTGCT
The DNA here is from genome assembly GCF_047511655.1 of Castor canadensis. Lineage (NCBI taxonomy): Eukaryota > Metazoa > Chordata > Mammalia > Rodentia > Castoridae > Castor > Castor canadensis. Next base: position 46,489,768 of record NC_133403.1, read on the forward strand.
CAGCAGTCTGACTGTGTTCCGGGGTCTAATACATTCTTCCTAGAGTCAGTGTGGGACTGGAGGAGTGGCTCCACGGTAAGGCGCCTGCTTAGCAAGCGTGAGGCCGGCAATTCGAACCCCAGTTCCACCGAAAAAAAGAAGAGCATCTGATCACATACAGAGTGTGTCCCGGATCTTTTCTCCAGTCCTCCTGATCTCGCCTCCTGAGTAGCTAGGATTACAAGCAGCAGTCACCTGCACCCGGACGCATCTTGGATTTTAGTGGCCTTCCAGGGGCAACAGGAGCACAGACAGCACTGTATGTCCTTGGCACACAATGACACACGATTTGGGTGAAGTGCTGTCTTGGTGCTTGGACTCTGCCCACGTTCAAGGCCCAACATGTGGTAGCAGCTTGAAGGGACCCCTGGAGCCTCGATGTCACCCACACCCCACCATGGAGTGACACATCCTCCCCAACTTCCAGCTAAGCACCCTGGGCACACCAGCCACACGTGGACCTTCATAGGAGGACCAGGCCTGCCCAAGGCCCGTCCCTAGGTTTGCTCAGCCACTGTCACCGGGGTGTCACTCTGACTACTGGTTAGCTCTCACTGAAACCTCTTTCCGGCACCACACACACCGCCAACCAGTGTTCCCTCTTCAAATCTCAAAAGCAGTAAGAACTGGTCAGGCAGTGAGTGGGGCTGGCCGGTACATTATATCCTTGCATCCTCTTGATCCAGCCTTACCTGCATCCACTCTCCCACACTGACCTCAGCACCTCCACCTTCCTCAGGAAGTCCCTCTCAGACAGGCTGATCAGTTTGTTCCCATCCCCCTGATCCCAGGACTGGTTCAGAGATGGACACATGGCTCACATCACCTGGGGAGAGGCAGCCTCCAAAGACTGGCCATAGAAAGACTGGCAGTCTAGACTGGACAGCCAAGCCGGGTGGATTTGGCTGTCATTGTGCCAAATCCACACCAGAAGATCTGGTCGTGTGTGACCTGGTCCAGACTCGCCTGATGTCAGCCTGCTCTGGACGTTCAGAAGAGCCACTGATTTCCTCTCCTTCACTGAGGTGGTTCTGCATTGGCACCGAGCAGTCCTTGTGCACTTGACCAAAAGTCAGGATGTGCCTGTGAAAGGCTCCTGGGCACCTGCAGTCTCCATCCTTCTTCACCACAAAGGTCTGAAGCAGGGCCACAGCAGCTCTGAGAACAACAGGGACAGGAGGGGCCACAGCTGGGTCAGGAGAGGGGAAGGCAGCACGACCACTCGATCCTCATCTGGCTAGGGCAGGGGCGCTGCTCCCTCAGCCCAGGTGTGCCCAGTGGAAGCCGCAGAGCAGCCCTGACAGCAGCAGTGTGATGGAGGGGAGCTCAGTGCACCCCAGCAGGTGGAAAAGCTATGAAGGGGAATGGATCTGCCTTCAAACTGACCCCTGTCGTCCTCCAAGATCTGGGCACAGCCTGACCCAGGCAGCTTCGAGTCACTTCCCCCACAGTGTCACCTGCTAAGGGTCTGATTCTGACCCTGCCACCTTCCAAAAGTTACTTAATTCCCCCTCTGGGCCTCAGTTTCTTTGTGTGCAAACTGGAAGGAAAGCTTGTGCGCAGCAAGGAAAATTTATTTCCATGCCCAGCTCCCGTAATTGTGAGCTATTCATCTTCTCCCTTCCCAGGCCGCCAGCGAGGCCCAGGGCTCCAACCGCAGCACCAAAACACAGACCTGTGCCACCCAAGACCGTCCGCATCAGGTGCTTCCAGGAGGTACCAGAAACTGCCACGCTCTCAACCGTACATGGAGCCCCGCACCCTCTGTCACCACCACCTCCCTCTCGCCCCTCCCACACTCACCCCTTTTCACATTCAACCCTCCCACGCTCACCCCTTCTCAGGCTGACCCCTCCCGCACTGACCCCCCCATGCTTGCCCCTCCCACGCTCACCCCTTCTCACTCTCCCCCCTCCCACGCTCACCCCCCCCCCGTACTTACCCCTCCCACGCTCACCCCTTCTCAGGCTGACCCCTCCCGCACTGACCCCTCCATACTCGCCCCTCCCACGCTCACCCCCCCGTACTTACCCCTCCCACTCACCCCTTCTCACTTTCACCCCTTCTCACTCTCCCCCCTCCCACGCTCACCCCCACCACGCTCACCCCTCCCATGCTCACCCCTTCCACGCTCACCCCTTCTCAGGCTGACCCCTCCCACTTACCCCTTCTCACTCTCCCCCCTCCTACGCTCACCCCCCCATACTCACCCCCTCCCACGTTCACCCCTTCTCAGGTTGACCCCTTCCGCACTGACCCCCCCATGCTTGCCCCTCCCACACTCACCCCTTCTCTCTCTCCCCCCTCCCACGCTCACCCCTCCCATACTTACCCCCGGCATTTACCCCTTCTCAGGCTGACCCCTCCCACTCACCCCTTCTCACTCTCCCCCCTCCCACGCTCACCCCCCCATACTCACACCCTCCCACGTCACCCCTTCCACGCTCACCCCTTCTCAGGTTGACCCCTTCCGCACTGACCCCCCCCATGCTTGCCCCTCCCACACTCACCCCTTCTCACTCTCCCCCCTCCCACGCTCACCCCCCCCATACTCACACCCTCCCACGTTCACCCCTTCCACGCTCACCCCTTCTCAGGTTGACCCCTTCCGCACTGACCCCCCCCATGCTTGCCCCTCCCACACTCACCCCTTCTCACTCTCGCCCCCTCCCATGCTCACCCCCCCATGCTCACCCCCTCCCACGTTCTCAACTCCGCACAGCCCCCGCTCACCCGTCCCACATTCACCCCTTCTCACCCCCTCCCACTCTTACCCCCCTTCCACCCTCTCCACCCCACGCTCTCGCCCTCAGGCTCCGCGGCCCACGGGCTCCACCATGCGCCCATCGTGCGCGCTGCGGCGGCCTCTAGGTCCCGAGTGACCGAGAACCCGGCCTCAGGCTCCGGGGCGCGGGTGGGGGACTGCGGTCGGCTCCGCGAGGGTGGTCAGGACCTCTGCACCCCCGCCGGCTCGCTCCGCTCCGCTCCGCTCCTCGAGGCTGTCCGGAGAACCTCCCGAGCGCCTTACGGCGCGGACCTGCCGTCCGGGTGCGGGCCCTTTAAGGTGGTGGGCGGGGCAAGGACTCATTAGCATTCATTAGCATGGCCCCGCCCCGGAGGCGGGCGGGCGCGCGACTCAGTCCGGCGGAGCGGAGCGCGGAGCTCGGAGCGGGCGCGGAGCCGAGTGGGGCCCGGAGCTGGCGGGCGGGCGCGGGGACCCTCGCCACCCCGCCGACGCGGCCCGGACAGCGACATGGGGTGCCGCGCCGCCCGGGGACCCGGCCCGCCATCCCCGCCGCGCCCCGCGCTCCGGCTGCTGCTGCTGCTCGCGCTGGCGGCCCGCGGGGGCTGCGCCGCGCCCGCGCCCGCGCCCCGCGCCGAGGACCTCAGCCTGGGGGTGGTGAGTGCGCGGTGGAGGGCGGGACGCTGCGTGGTGCCGGGGGAGACGAGAGAAGCCCACCTGTGCACCTCGGCGTGGTGCGGGAACCCGGGGCGCCCTGGACCCATTTCCTAGGCAGGGAAACTGAGCCTGAGGGCGCAGGCTGACGCTTGCAGGTCTGGAGGGCACCGGGTCCCTTCCCCGCCCCGCGCGTCCGAGGGCGCCGTAGCCGCAGGCGCCCTGGACGTGGTCGCCCATCCGGAGTCCGGGTGCCCGGCTTGGAGCATCCCACAGGGGGCTCCTGGCGGATGGGGACCGCGTCACAGCCACCGGGAGCCGCGCGCCGCGTGTGCTTCCCGACTGGAGTCGCGGAGGGCAGGGGCGCGCGCCCCGAGCCGGGGAAGCGCCGGGGCCGCGCATGTAAGGCGCCCGGAAAACCTGTGCTCCCCGAGTTTGTGAGTGTTGGGGAGCCGCCCCCAGCCCCCCACTGGGCGTGGATCTTGGCTCTGTTCCCCTGCGCTTCCTCCGCGAGGGCGGCCCGCCTTGTCCCACCTCGGCTGGTTGGGGGGACCCGCGGGCATCCCAAGGCCTCCGGTCCCCCCAAGCCCGGCTATCCCAAGCTGAGCTGGGGAGCCCTGCTAACCGCCGCACCGGCCTCGTCCCACACCTCTGCTGTCTGCCCGCCGGGCTGATGTCTCCTGGAGCCCGGAAGGTTTGGGTCAGACTGTGGTTCAGGCCACCGCAAGGCCCGCGAAGCCCGGCGAAGGCGCAGGCAGTGGGTTGAGCCCGCTCATGATGAGGGCCCTGCATGGGTCGCCGTTGTCCACGGAGATCCAGGGACCCGGGCCAGGGGCAGTCTCCTGCCCAGCACAAGTGCCGGCCCACGCAGGCAATCTCCTAATGGGGTCCTGGCCAGGGTCCCTTTCCACGGGCCATTGACATTCGGAGCTCCCAAACCTTCCAGCCCAGGCAGGTCGCCCTGATGGATTTCAGAGACTTGGACGGCACCTGCAGCCGCTTGTTTGGTAGGACTTGTCCCAGGGTCGGGTGAGAAGAGGGCAGTGATACCATCCCTCCTATCACTTCAGGTACCTAGGGAACCCCAGGAGCTACTTTCTGCCTTCCAAGCAGCGTCTAAAATAGGGGTGTCCCACACTCCTGCTCTGGGTGCCTTCATAGCTGGGGTTTCCTGGCACCCCGCCGCGGTGCGCACTTTGGGGCGTCCTGTTCCAGGGTCCTCTTCCAGTTCCCAAGGCGCTGGAAAAGGTGGTAGTTTTGAGGGCTCACGGAGATGGGATCAGTGCCTGCTGGGCAGTGGAGCCCCTGGTCCAGCCAAGTTGCTTGATCACACCCGGGGCAGTCGGGAAGTTTTGCACAGCCCCGGGCCGACAGGTTGGCCCGTGCGCTGGTACCTGTGTGCCTTGCCCCGCCCCCCGGCTTCTGGGTTCCTAAGCACCTGCAGGCCCCACATAGCAAGGGACGCGGCCCCAGCCTGGCCAGAAGTAGCAGAGCCCTGGTATCCACTCTGTGGGTAAAAAGGATGCCAAACTCAGAACCCTGTCCAGGACCCTCCACCCAAGACAGGCGGGACCCTCCCTGGTGTGGGAACCGTGTCTGGCCTGCTGCTTCTGTCTTGGTGGGGGCCGCCCTCTGGTGGCCCTCTTGGAGATGACACCTGAGAACAAGGGGCCCCGGGGCTGGAGGCCGTGAGAGGTGGGCGGGACCAGGGGGTGGGGGCTCCTTGACGCCCCTCCTGACCGCCCTCTAGGGGCAGCAGAGCCAGTATTTGGGTCTGGGCATCAGCTAAAAGGGCCCCTTTGTGTGTGCCACCAGGCTGTGCCAGACAGCGCTGCGCCAGAGGCCGGGAGGGGCCTCCCAGCCCGGCCCCAGCATGGCCTGTGCATAAAGCCTGGACCGAGGCCTGAGGCCAGCGGGTACAGACAAGGATGGCGCGCAGGCCGTGCTGGAGAGAGGGCAACAGGGGGTGCTGTAACCTCCCAGAATTGCTGCGCACAGCTAAGTAGGCCTGGGTTGCTCATTCAGTTTCCTGAGTCAGTAATGCCCACAGCAAAGGGTGCCGGCCCCAGGAAGGTGCTGCGGGGGAGGGGGTGAAGGGAGTCACATCCTGAGGATCCTTCTAGAAGCCAGCTGGGCACACCCAAGCCGTGGGTGTGTGGCTGGAGTTTTCATATGTTGGCATGCAGCAACCATCTCTGTGCCCTGCCTGGGAGAATGTTCTGCAGACTGCCTGAGTCTGCTGCTTCTCTCCGTCACCGGCTCTTACTTCACTGCACAAATGTCACATCCCATAGCCAGGCATGGCACAGACATGCGGGCTGTTTCTAGTACAGTGCCAGGATCCCGTATGCTGCCGTTTTCAGTGTCTGAGGGATCCTGCTGGAGAGCTGCTGCTGGGGGCAGACTCCAGAGTCAGCTCATGGTGGCAGAGTTTGGCAGTCAGCCCTCCAAAGCCTCTACTCCGAGTTCTACTCACACCAGCGAGGTCCACATGCAAGAGCAGAGTCTGGCTTTCTTCACTCAGGTGCACACCACCGCTAGGCTGCTGCTAAGACTCGGGGTGGCCCAGGCTGATGGTGGTGACGGGAGCTGGGGTGTGGAGCCTGAATGAGCTGGGTATCAGCTACTCTCCTGTCTTGGCCACAGCCAGTGGCTTCTGGGTCCCTTTGCTCTCAACTTCACGCACACAACCTGTGGCCCCAGGACCTGCATCCTTGCCCGACTTTCCCAGGGATGTCCCTTTGCACCCAAACCAAGGCAGCCAGGATGGTTAAACAGTTCCCCGAGAAGGAGAGCGTCTTTATGTCCCCTCAGCCCGTGACCTCATAGTCATCAGGACATGTTTTCCTGACGTAGCCCATTAACACAGACAGGTTCTGGATCCCCCGGCTGCTGCTCACCTGCTCTGTGACCTGGTTAATTACCAGCTTCTGTCTCCTTGTTTGCACTCTCCCAGCTCTCAGGCAAAGGGTGGGGAGGCTGGCACGAGTTTGGGACCTTGGTGGGCCTTTCTTGGGAATTCCCAGGGGGTACTTTGAGCACCTCTGGGTCTTGCCTCTGTTGACAGTGAATCTGAGCTCCCCCAGTGACACCTAAGTCCTTGTTCTGGGTACAGGTCAGTGCCCAGCACATGAAGGGGACACTTCTGTCACGTGCTGGCTGTGAGCTGCTGGGGCCCGGGCACAGTGTGGCTCCCTGCAAAGATGGGAAAGGGTGATGTGGCAGCTGCAGACATTGTGTCCTCTCACACTTGGAGTCAAGTCCCACTCCATTCCTGGCTGCCAGGCCCTGCACTGCCTGCTCTCCATCCCCCTCCAGCCTACCAGCCCCTTCCTGGGCCTGGGCCTGCTTTGAAACCTTTGCAGTTGCTGTTTCTACTGCCATGGATATCCAGGTATCAGGTCACCCCAGGACCTGAGCAACCAGGTCACAGCCCCTCCTTCAGGTCCTCTCCTCCCTCATAGCTCAGTGCCTGCCTACAGGATGGCCTCTGAAGGCAGACCACCAGGTTTCCAACCCCAGCTCTGTACTTACTGACTGCATGACGGGGTCAGTGCCTGGGCATTCTGCCTCAGTTTCCTTGTCTGTAAACTGGAGATAGCAGTAGTGCCCACTTGCGGAGGCTAGTTCACAGCTGTGGACAAGGGCATTAGCAAGTAGAACAGCTCTGTCCTCCTGTTGACCCTCAGGGGTGTGGGGAACATTGGCTAGTTCATGGCTCAGTGGCCCTTAGTTGTCAGGATCTCTTAAAGTGACTGTGTGTTCACTGTGTGCTCAGTCTTTGTCCTTCGTCCTCCCCTCCATACCATCTACTACTGGACAGGTCTGCCCTGGTCTCCCCAGCGCCCCACACACTGAGTGTTTGGGACAGGCACACAGGTGGGCAGAGGGAGATCTGGGGAGACACTGGGTGTCGGGTCACCCTAACCGCCATGCAGAGGAAGCTAAGGCCTGGCCAGTGCCTTTTTATTTTTTTAAAGGGGCCACATAGCCAAGTGGGTCAGACACAAGGCCGGAGCCATCACTGTGCACTGTGTGTGACCCTGGACCCCCCCCCCCCGGATGTGGAGGTTCTGGTGACACTGCCTTCCCAGGGGCCTGAGGGCTGTGATGGAGGTAGGGTGGAGAGAGCGAGGAACAGTTAGCCTGTGGTCACTCTGACCTCTGCAGCTATACTTATCCAGATTCTTGGCAGGTGTGATGCCCGCCAACAACCTCACACCTGATGTCCAGTGGGGGGGAGGGGAGGAAAGAGTGTGAACTCAGCCACTGCCCTGCCACGTCTTATGCACCTGTTTCCGCCCCTGTGAGATGGAGCTGAATCTCCCCAGGCTGGTGGCTCAAGTCAGAGAGGAGTGAGGAATGAGCTATGGCCTGGTGGTGGCCCGGCAGCTGGCAGGTGGCCCAAGCACCAGGGCAGCCCCTGGAGGCTCCTGGGGCCATGGACATTGTCCACCCTACCAGGGCTGCAGGCCGAGCTACAAGGGCACCAAGAGACAGTTAAGAAATCATGCAGCAGCCCCGGGGTGGTGTCTGTATCTATAAATTTGCTAAAATCATCGGAGGGGATTTTATGCTGTGTACATTATGCCTCGTTAGAGCTGTAAAATGATATACATTGTGTCAAATGGTGATAAATGTTACAGTGAGACAGGAATCAGCCCAACGTGAAACTACAAAACTGGAGGGGCTGGTGGCACAGAGCAGGGTGTAGATGGCATCTGCGGGCAGTCGCCTGCTTTCCCGTGTCCCTGGCCTCAGCACCTCATCTGCAGTAATGGCCCAGCTTGCAGGGGGACGGTGCAACATACCAGACACAGGATGGACCCCCTGTTCACCCCTCCTCCTGGCATCACCCCCTCCCCAGTGGCCTTCTGGAAGGTTCACCCTGTCATTGCTCAGCCTGCCTGCTGCAGCCTCTGTTGCCCTGGAGACAGCGGTCTGTCTCCGTGGTGACAGAGGAGGGAGGATGCAGGAAGCAGGCAGTCCAGGACCTCCGAGTGCAGCACCAGCTCTGAAGGTACTGGGGGGCAGGGGCTGGGGTGGGGTCACCAGGAGATGTGGGAGGTCTGCACCCCCAGGGGACAGAGCGGAGAGGGGCATGGCGGGGAAGGGTTGCTTGTTATGAGGTGTTGGCTAAGCCCAGCCCGTTCACAGGCTCCCAGCCTCTGGGTAGCTTTCCTCAGCCTGGCAGCCCAAGGCCCCTCGGCCTACTGCCACCCCACCAGCCTGTTAGCCTCGTTTGACATTTCAAATGTGTTAATCACCAGGCCAAAGTAACAGTATTACCGCGGGCACTTGAGGGCCCCTGAAGTGGGAGGACAGGGCATGGGGCTGGGCTGCAGGGACTTCTGTCTGCATGTCCATCTGAGGCCTGCAGCTGTTGGTACCCTGAACCCCAGATCAGCTTCTCCCAGGATGCTGGGCCCTGACCTGTAGGGCCTCAGGCTTTGTGGTGCCGGTGACATGGGACAGGACCCTGGGATTGCCAGTGCAGCCCCCAGCTCAACCTGCCTGTGTTGAATCCCATTCTATGCAGCCATAAACTGCTGTCCTAGCTGACAGGTGGGGAAGGCCCAGGAGGGGCAATGGTCTTCCCAAGGACCTTAGCACCCTACATGGACTCCCTGGTAAAGGAAGGAAGGTGCTCCGCACCTGACATCAAATGGAGTCTGGGGAAGCGCCAGAGGTACCAGGCCGTGGCAATCATGATGCCCTGTGGCCCTGTAACTGGTGGGCTTAACAAAAAGCCGGTACCGCAAAACGAACAAACCAAACACTGGAAAGGAAAACTGCAGAATCAAAACTTTCAAACGTTGCTGTTGGAGTGGCTCAAAATAGTAGAGCACCTGCTTAGCAAGTATGAGGTCCTGAGTTCAAACCCCAATAGCACCATCACCACAAAAAAAAACCAAAAAAAAAAAAAAAACTTTCAAACGTCTGTAAAACCGTTTTGCGTGCAAAATGTGTGCCGTCAAAATGTGTGTTTCACAGGGAATTCTCTCCGGGCATCTGAAGCAGCAGCAGAGTAGGAGGTGCTCAGCCTGTCCTGGGGTGATGGATGTGGCTTGTTCCGGTGTGTTGTGGAAGACAGGGGCAGAGCCCAAAGCTGACGGGGCAGGTCTAGGCCAGTGTCCCGGGCACAAGAGCCTTGGGATACCTCAGGCAGATGTCAGTTGTCACTCCAGGTGCTGCCCTACCGCAGGTCCACTGGGAGGGCTCTGCCCTTGGTTCATGGGTGTCTCCAGCTTTGCACGCTCACGGGCCTCCCACTGAGGTGCAGGGAGGTTCTGGGAGGTGTAAATTATGGAACACTGGGAGTAGCCAGTGTTACCTGGAGAGGAGGACCAAGCTGCTCTACAGGTATATTCAGATTCTATGCAAATCACTGAAGCTTTCTCTCCAGGTCAGTGGGGTCAGTGTGGCCTGTCCCTGACTGAGGCCTTGGAGAGTGTGGGGAGGTGGAGCCCTGTTCCTGCCACACCTGCCAGGCCACGAGCCGTGGTCATCACAGCTCAGGACAGGCCAGACAGGGGCTGCACACTTTCAGGAGCTGTGGGACCTGGAAGCTGCAGAAATGAGTCCAGAGAATTTTTTCAATGTCCATCAGAAAGAAAGAGGTCAGCAAGTTGAACCCCCAGCATGTCACCCGTGGTGTGTGCCTTTCTCAAAGCAGGTCCAGGTGAGAGGTGGGGCTCAGAGAGTACCTGGACCCCATCTTGCACCACCTGTAGATCTGCCTGGGTCACAGGCACAGTGACTTTTATTGTACCAGCACGTGGGTCGAGCGCCACCTGGTGGTTGAAACTGAAGCTGTGGGGGGAGGACTGTCCCCATGAGGGCAGAGACCCTTTTCAGCAGGTGATCCCTGACTTTAAATCCCTGACTCCGCTTTTTTAATCTTGGTGCTAGGGTTTGAACTCGGGGCTCACACTTTCCAGGCAGGAGCTCTTACCACTTGAGCCACTCTACTTGGTATTTTTGAAATAGGGCCTTGCTTTGTTTTGTTTTGTTTTGTTTTGTTTTTTGCCTGCTTTGACCTCAAACCATGATCTCCCTGATCTCTACCTCCCAAGTAGCTAGGACTACAGGTGTGAGTGAGCCACTGGCACCAGCCTTCTGTTTTGCTTTTTTATTTTGTTTTTGAGGCGGAGTCTCAAGCTTGTTTTGGTAGCATGTATACTAAGACTAAAGTAAGGTTTCACACTAACTTTGCCAGGGCTGGTCTCTACCTACACCACCCAAGTAGCTGGAATTACAAGAGTGAGCCACCGAGCGAGCTAGCCTAATTCCACTTTTTTCCTTTTTTTTTTTTTTTTTTTTTTGGCAGAACTGTGATCTGAACTCAGGGCCGTGCACTCGATAGGCAGGTGCTCTACCACTTGAGCCATGCCTCCTACTAATCCCACTGAAGTGTTTCCTGGGCATTTTGCTGCCTCAGGAGGAGGAAGGTGGGGCAGGGCTGCTGTGAGCAGTTGTACAGGTTATGCACTGCACAAGCTCACCTCATGTAAGAGGTGTCAAGTTTGTTAATTGACTGGAAAAGAAGCTAAGAAAGGTCCTTGGGGTGGGGCTGGGCAGTGGTGACCAGGGCTGGAGACGCCTGGCCTCTGCAGCAGTGTGGGCCCAAACAGGCTCCTCGTGGGGTGGAGCTGTGCCCTGGCCATCCCTCACTCTTCTCTTTGCCCCCAGGAGTGGCTGAGCAGGTTCGGCTACCTGCCCCCAGCTGACCCTGCAACAGGACAGCTGCAGACACAGGAGGAGCTCTCCAAGGCCATTGCCGCCATGCAGCAGTTTGGTGGCCTGGAGGCCACTGGCACCCTGGGTCAGTTCTGTGGGAGGGGCAGGAGACACCGTGGTCCACACCCCACCTGACTGCTCGGGCTCTGCTGCTGACCACAGCCGGCCAGGGCCTGGATCTTGAACGTCCTCAACCCTAGTTGGGGGTGGGGGCAGTGGGAAGGGCTCACCCAGAGACCTCAGGTGGACCTGCCGGGGCCCCAGCCCTGGCTGCTGACCTGCACCCAACCCACAGACGAGGCCACTCTGGCCCTGATGAAGACGCCACGCTGCTCCCTCCCAGACCTACCCCCTGTGGCCCAGGCACGTAGGAAGCGCCAGGCTCTGTCACCCACCAAGTGGAACAAGAGGAACCTTTCGTGGAGGTGGGTGTGAGCCAGGAGCAGGGTCCAGCAGCCCAGCATCTTGGTGCACTAGAACCCTAAGCCTGCCGTGATGTGTTCCCACCCACTGCGGTTTACTCTCAAGTGCTCTGGAAGCCAGAAGTCCAGAGTCAGGGTGTGGACAGACCAGTCCTTTCTGGAGCCTGAAGAAGGACCTGTCCTCAGCCCTCCATCTCCCACCTCTCCTTCTGCCTATATGTGACCGTCCCCTCCCTGGGTCTCTGTGTCTCCTCTCTGATTTTTTATAGGGCTTGGGGCCCACAAGCACATCCAGTCCTTGCCTTAGTTGCAGAGGGAGACACCCTCATTCCAATCTAGGCCACGTTCTGTGGTTGCAGAGGGTTCGAATTTGGTGGGACACTGACCCAGCACACTTGAACTGACCCTGTCTGCTGTCCCCTGGGGCCAGAGCCAGGTCGGAGGGGCTCAGCTGGGGCAGGGTAACTGGTGAGAAGATGAGGTTTGCAAGGGGCCAGGGACTAATAGATATCAGGCACCTGTAGGAAACTGACACTGCTGCTTGCCCTGGCGTCCCAGCCCCTGGACTCACCTCCCTCTGTGACCCTGTCCATGGTGGGTGAACTCCTGGTGTCTTCATGAGGCACCAGATCTGCCTTCTGGGGACAGGAGAAAGGCAGAAGGTCAAAGAATACCTCCTCTTGGCATGGGCACCCCAGCTGGGGAGGGCAGGGTGTCACCAAGAAGGGAGGCCCCAGGCAGGCCCCTGTGTTCCATGGCCTGAACCTTGGTCTCACCCCCACTCCAGGGTCCGGACGTTCCCACGGGACTCACCACTGGGCCGGGACACAGTGCGAGCACTCATGTACTATGCTCTCAAGGTCTGGAGTGACATCACGCCCTTGAATTTCCACGAGGTGGCAGGCAGCACCGCCGACATCCAGATCGACTTCTCTAAGGCTGACCACAATGATGGCTACCCCTTCGACGGCCCTGGCGGCACCGTAGCCCATGCCTTCTTCCCTGGCGACCACCACACTGCTGGGGACACGCACTTTGATGATGACGAGGCCTGGACTTTTCGCTCCTCAGGTACGCACGGGGCTGGTGCTGATGCTAGGGTACCTCAAGGCCTTCAAAGCCCCTGTGGACCCTACAGGCTCCAATGCTAGAAAGAGACACCCAGCTCTGTAGGACTGAGATGTAGCTATGGACCATAATGCAAAACCCCAAACCGTGTTACTTAGGCTGTGTTGTCTGCCCGGCCTGAGTCAGCCAGTGCCTGAGACCTGCTGGGCTGTGCCAGTCACCCAGGCTGACCCGGGACATCCATGGTCAGCCTGGCTAGGCCCCTTGCCCATCCATGGCCAGGACACCACAGGCCTGCCTGGGGGCCCCTAGCCTGCCTGTGGCCAGGGCACCGCTGGCCGACCCTGGCTGGCGCCCCTCACTGTTGACTCTCCCTGGTACTGGGAGCCCAGCACGCATACAGAATCTACCTGCGATACGAGAGCCTTGGGAACCCAGGTGTCCTGCAAATCCTGAAATATCCACCGTGGGGCCATGTCCCCTGTGTCCCCTACGTGAGGGTAACAAGAGCCCTCCAGGAGAAAGGTCCTACAGAGCCTGAAGGACCCTGCAGTGCCCACTGACAGGACCAAATCCCCCTGCAGGCAGTGCCACTGCGCACAGTCCTACAGCTCAGGAGGGGAGTGTCCCCTGGCTCACGTGGCTCCAATGTCCCCAGATGCCCATGGGATGGACCTGTTCGCAGTGGCCGTCCATGAGTTTGGTCACGCCATTGGACTGGGCCATGTGGCTGCCTTGAGCTCCATCATGAGGCCGTACTACCAGGGCCCTGTGGGCGACCCCCTGCGCTATGGGCTTCCATACGAGGACCGGGTGCGCGTCTGGCAGCTGTATGGTGAGTGTCCCTGGAGCCAAACACAGGCTGCCTGGACGATGGGGGAGGAACCATGCACCCAGGTGGTTGGTGAGCTCTGCTCACAAGCTGCGTCCTCAGCTTCTGGAACCATATGGACCGCGCTGACTGCTAGTAGAATAATGGGGATGGTGGACACACAGATGGGCCAGGCTCTCTGCCTTCCCACATCACACCTGGGGACCCCAAATGCTTACAGTCTCCTGACAGCAGCAGTGATGGAACCCCAAGCCCCAACACTTCCAACTCTGCGAGAGACAAGGTACCACCCCACATACAGAGAAAACACAGGCACCAGCAGTCAGGATAACCCACAGAACCATACAAAGCCAAGACAGAAGCAGTGTCTGACCTAGGACCCCTTCCTGTGGGACCCACACTGCAAGCGCTACCCATCCAGTTCCGTTACTGTCCTCACCCCCACCCTTCCAAAGGGGACCCTAGGCTGTTAACTGCCCTCCCCCGTCTGGTCGCCACGAATCCGAAGTCTGAGGGTTTACCTTTTTGGACACTTGGTAGAATCGTGCAGTGTGGGTCTGTGTCTGGCTTCTTCCTTGGATGCTGTTTTCAGGGTTCTGTGTGTTGTGGGGAGTCAGACTTGGCCCCTTTTCCCGGCTGGGTAATTGTATCTGTCTCTCATCTGGTAGGGGGGGGATCCCCCTTGGCTCTTGGGAATGGTGCCATGAACGGGGACACTTGAGTCCTCAATGGACCCCTGCTGTCTCCTCTCGGCCGTGCACCCAGGTGGTGGGGGACCCCCCGCCCCTGCCCCGGCTCTCGGAAATGGTGCCGTGAATGGGAATGCTGAGTTCTCAGTGGATCCCCATTGTCCACTCTCAGCTGTGCACCCAGCTGGTGGCCCTAGAGCTACTTTGCTTCCCAATGCATCTTTGTAGCTCCTGGCCTTGCCTAGCTGGTCCAGTCCCTCCTGGACACCGGCTCCATGGGGTGGAACCAGGTTGATTCGCCTGTCAGCCCAGCAGCTAGGCTCCCTTCTTGGGGTTCCTAGAGGGACTGGTAAATTAGCAGGGGTGGACCCCAGATTCAGTGTGGTTTTCCTTATCTCCACAGGAGTGAGGGAGTCTGTGTCCCCCACAGCACAGCTGGATGCTCCAGAGCCCGAGGAGCCTCCCCTCCTGCCAGAGGCCCCCAACAATCGGTCCAGCACCCCGTAAGCCATGGTCCTCATCACCACACACTGGTCTGCATGTCCTCATCCAGCACTGCCCTTCCCAGACCCAGCTGCCCCCAACATGGCCCAGAGTCCTGAGAAAAGCGCTGCAGTGTGCACTGACCCTGTCCTGTGTGATATTATGATACCGTGTTCTCTTGGGGTTTTTGTTTAAGTGTTTGGTTTTGGTGGGACTGGGGTTTGAACTCCAGGCCTTCACCTTGAGCCACTCCACCAGCCCAATTTTTTGTGATAGGGTTTTTCTAGATAGGGTCTTGTGAACCATTTTCCCGGGCTGGCTTTGAACCACAGCCCTCCTGATTTCTTCTCCTGAGCAGTTAGGATTACAGGCGTGAGCCACTGTTGCCCTGCTCTCACTGCTTCTGATTGAGAGTGGGCACCCACTCGTGAGGACGTTCCTCCGTTTCTCGAGCTCTCTGCCTGAGGACGTTAAGTTGTCCTGACTGTTAGTTATTATCAGTAGTGTTGTGAATTCCCTTTCTGAGGAACAAGGCTCAGAACTGGAATTGGGACCCCATGCCTGCAGTCATCTCTGTGGTAGATAGGGCCCAGTGGGCCTCTGGGGTGTGACACCCAGTCTCTTCCCACCGGTGGCCTGTGCCAGTGAGACTCGCCATGCTGTGTTCTGAGACTAGGCCTTTTCCCACTTGGGAAGGGGCAGAGGTACTCGTTCTAATTCTCTCTCCCACCAAACACCATGATGGCAGAAGCTGCAGTGGGTACGTGTGTTCCCTTGAAGGGTGCCTGTGCCTGTGGTTCTGGGTAGTCCCACTCTAGCGACGACCCAGGTCTGGAGCCTCCCAGCCCACCCGGCTCTCTGCCTCGCAGGCCCAGGAAGGATGTGCCTCACAGGTGCACCACCCATTTCGACGCCGTGGCCCAGATCCGGGGAGAAGCCTTCTTCTTCAAAGGTAGCACAGGGCCCAGGGGTGGGGCAGGGGGAAACACAGAGGGACAAGCCCCCTTCAGACACTCCCTTCCATCCCTAGGCAAATACTTCTGGCGACTGACACGGGACCGGCACCTAGTGTCCCTGCAGCCAGCGCAGATGCACCGTTTCTGGCGGGGCCTGCCGCTGCATCTGGACAGCGTGGACGCCGTGTATGAGCGCACCAGTGACCACAAGATTGTCTTCTTCAAAGGTGAGTAGGTCTCCCCATGCCTGCAGCCTCCCTGCCTCCTGCAGTCTGCTGGCTCTGCCAATGGTGGCTGCAGGAGGCCGGTCCCATGGTTTATCCCACTGGTCTAAAACACAGCACGGAGCAGCTTGCTCATTTGTGAGCTTGACGGATGTGTATTAAGCACCCACTGTATGCTGTGGTAGATAATGCAGGTATAACACAGAGGACACACAGGCAAAACCCCTCCTTCGTTCTAGTGGGGGCAGCAGGGAGCTCTGACAATAGCCAGAATGTTACCTGCGGGTGGTGTTCAGCACCACGAGAAGGAAGAGGTGACAGTGGAAAGCAGCCTGTTAGGGAAACACTCAGCTTAGGGAGCTGAGTCCGGGAAGCAGAGTCCAAGCCGGGAGAACAGCCAGTGTGAGGCCCTGCTGAGTGCAAAGCACCAAGAGGGCAGTGGTTGGAGCTGTGCAGGGGGCTAGGAGGAGCAGGGACAGGAAAGCAGGTGTGCACACAGCTGCCTCTACCTCTGTGACCCCACCCCAGCTCTGAGGAAAACCTGCAGCCCTTGTCACTTAGTCACTAGGGGTCATTTCTCTTGCATCCACATCTGAACCAGGAAAAGGAGAGCCAGGGTGGGGAGTAGGCGGGTGTGAGCTTCCTGGTCCCCTTCCCTGGAGGAAACAGGAACTCACCTCTCACAGCGGCGGGTCCAGGTCCTGAATCAGAGTGGCCAGGTGGCTTCCTGGGGCTTGAAGGAGCCTCTGTCCAGCCTCTCCAGTTAGGCCAAGCTGTCCTCCTATCTCTTCCTCCACCTGGGTTACCGTGAGGTCACCAGTCACCGACCGAGGCTAGTCCATCACAGTCCCTTCTGAGCCAAAGAGCCTGCAGGGACTAAGGCCACAATTCTGAGGTTCCAGGGTGGGGGTGCAAACTTGGGGTGATGCTGTTTGACTCGGTGCACCAGCTACTTCCACAAGCAAGGGAGGTGCTGACCTTTGAGGAGGTGGAGACGGTCCTCAGGCTTGCTCTGTAACCACTCCTCCCTTATTCACGTCACCCAGCCAGCCTTTGCAGGCCTGAAGCTCAGGGACCCCTCACTCAGGCTGGAGGCTGCCCACGAGGACCTGTCCGAGCAGCAGGGGACAACATGTGTCTAGCAGAGTCTCTGGATTTATGTTGCTTATATTTTGTGTCTGCTTCCTGGAGAGTCGCCTTTCAGAAATAAGCCATGCCTCCCAGGACTCCTGAGGTTTTTCTTTCTTCCTTCACATTCGTCCTGCCCTGGCTTTTTCTCAGCTGCTGTTCTATCCTTTTTTTTTTTTTTTTTGCATTGCTGGGATTTGAACTCAGGGCTTACACCTTGAGCCACTCCACCAACCCTTTTTTGTGATGGGTTTTTTCAAGATAGAGTCTTGCAAACTGTTTGCCCGTGCTTTGAACTGCGATCCTCCTGAGTAGCTAGGATTACAGGTGTGAGCCACAGACACCCAGCTCAGCTGCTCTTATTTTTGGTTTTTTTTTTGTTTGTGGTACCGGAATTTTGAACTCAGGGCTTTGCACTTGAGCCAACCCCCCTACTCCCCTGCTATATATTGGAGACTGTCAAAATTTATTTTGCCAGGCACCAGTGGCTCACACCTGTAATCCTAGCTACTAAGTAGTCAGAGACCAGGAGGATCACAGTTCAAAGCCAGCCTGGGCAAATAGTTCACGAGACCCTATCTCAAAAAAAAACCCTTCCACAAAAATAGGGCTGGTGGAATGGCTCACGGTGAAGGCCCTGAGTTCAAACCCCAATACTGTAAAAAAAAAAAAAAAAAAGAGAAAGAAAAAAGGAGCATCCAGTCTGGTGTGTATAAAGTCACTGTGGTGGTCTGGACAAAACGTGAAGCAGATTTCTCCCTCATGTTACTATTTCCTGTGTGGCTAGGAGAGAACCCTGGGGACAGACTGGAGGCCACATGGGCCTCCTACCCACAAGGTCATGTTAACTCCTCCCTCCTTACAGGTGTGTTTTTTGTTTGTTTGTTTGTTTTTTAGTATTTGGAATTGAACTCGGGGCCTACACCTTGAGCCACTCCACCAGCCCTTTTTTGTCTTTTTTTTTTCAAGGTAGGGTCTCCTTAACTATTTGCCTGGGCTGGCTTTGAACCGAGATCCTCCTGATCTCTACCTCCTGTGTAGCTGGGATGACAGGCCTGAGCACCAGCATCCAGCTTTAGCAGAGGGTTTTTAAGAGTCTTGCTTCTGTGTAGAGTCTACAAAGGTGTGAAAACCCCACTCGTCACTAGGCCTCTGACGGAGTGCCTTGCTGATCGTGGGGAACTGGAGAGGAAGAACAAGCATCTCCGGGTGGTCAGATGTTCCCTTTCTGTAAGTGGCCGCCAGAGCACAACTTGGGGGCACACGGAATGACCCATGCCACACACACAGTAGGTGCTCAGTAGACTCCTAGGCACTGTGACAGGTGGTGGAGGGGGACGGGGACCATATGGTGGTTGCTGTGCCTCCCACACCTGGGCAAGGGTGACGGGCACGGGGGAAGGCAGGGCTGGAGCCCCTGCCCTCGGGTGGGCCGAGCCCCAGCCCATGGCTCTTTCTCTTGCCCCCAGGAGACAGATATTGGGTGTTTAAGGACAATAACATAGAGGAAGGATATCCGCGGCCCATCTCCGACTTCAGCCTCCCGCCGGGCGGCATCGATGCTGCCTTCTCCTGGGCCCACAATGACAGGACTTATTTCTTTAAGGACCAGCTATATTGGCGCTACGATGACCACACGAGGCGCATGGACCCTGGTTACCCCGCCCAGGGCCCCCCGTGGAGGGGTGTCCCCAGCACACTGGACGACGCCATGCGCTGGTCTGATGGTGAGCGCCAGGTGGAGGCAAGGCTGTCCAGCCTCAGTTTCCTCATCGGTAGAACAGGGGTCACAGTGGGGTTGTTGGGAGGAACTGCCCAACCGTTGCCTGTCAGCGTGAGCACTGAGGACCCCTGACCCTCAGGAATCTATACCCTAACTCATGAACTTGACACCCCACACTCGCCATGCCCCATCCACCCTGGGTTTGTCTGCCTCTTCCCTGCTCACTCCCTCCACCCATACCCGCCTCCTGCTGCTTCTCCCATACACACTGGACCTGACCTTCCCCAGACCCCCACGACCCTGCCCCAGGCTCGGGCCCCAACGCGCAGCTGGGAGGGAGCTTTCCTGAGCTTCCTGGCTTCGTGTCCCCAGGCTCTGCAAACCCAACCACACGGAACTTCCCTACCCAGAGCTGGTTCTACCAGGCCAAGTGGGTGTCTCTGCCTTTCAGTGCTATGCTTTTACTACCCAGAACAGCCAGGCGCAGGGTAGATCCTGGATAAAAAACCCAGTAAAGGAAAGAAACTTGAGGTCACCATTCATCCCTGCCTCCCACAGCTCCAGACCTGTGTCAGGGTCTGCGACAGGCATAGCCCAGACAGACTGACCTGGCTACGGTGACCTCAGGCTCCCACCAACCCTGCACTCTGGTATCCCGCCATCCTACTGGGGCACCCAGGCTCAGCTTGCCTCTTCTCTGCAGGTGCATCGTACTTCTTCCGTGGCCAGGAGTACTGGAAGGTGTTGGATGGCGAGCTAGAGGCAGCACCTGGGTACCCACAGCCCACTGCCAGGGACTGGCTGGTGTGTGGCGAGCCCCCAGTGGGGGCAGATGGTGCAGACCAGCCTGGGCCCCAGGGCCACAGTGGTGCACAGAACGGCTTGGCTGCATGTTCCTGCACCTCGGCTGCGCACAGACCCGGGCCATCCACACCGCAGCTGCTACTGCTGGGGCTGTCCCTGCCTCGTGCACTGTGGGCACCCTAAAGCCAACGCTGGCCGTGAAAGACAGAGGAGCTGCAAAGGGCAAGGGCGCCCAACCAGTGACCGGGGGGGACGCCGGCATGTGCCGTGGGTGTGTCCTTCTCTGCTGCCGGGTGCCCTGTGGCAGATTCGCCTTGCACTACTTCCTTCTAGTCACCTTGCATTGCACTGTCATCCCACTGGGGCCTGCAGACCAGGAGCACAGCCAGGGCCTCCCCTGGGACTGGACGGACAAGTGACCTCACTGGGCATGGGAGTGGCGCCAACACCCTGCACTTGGGGTGATGGGACTGACAGAAGGTCTTCCCACTGTCCACTGGAACCTTCCTGTGCTGGGCTTCCCAAGTCCTCCAGAGACCATTGTGTCCAGTTCGTCCATGGAGACGAGGAGTCTCCAAGTGCCAGATTTCACCCGCCCAGCAGTCTGACCCGGTACCACCTTCCGGGAGCCAGAGCCAGCTCCGTTTGCATGAGGGAATGCCGTGCACACTCAGGACCTGTCTGCCACGTGCACGGAGCCAGACCCCAGGATTAGGATCAAGGCCTTGTCCACCCAGCAGGCCGCCAGCCTGGCCCACTGTTCTCACCCCAGGTTTGAGTGCAGGATCCCAAGCTGCTGCTGCTTCCTTCCAGACAGACAGAGCATGGGAGGTTGCACACCCTTTGCCTCCCGTGCCTCCCCCTCCCCGGCCAGGAGGGACCTACCTTCTCTCTGGGTGCTCTGACATGGGGACTTTCAGAGACATCAGTGTCCCTGGGTCAGCCTACCACAACCGTGCCCTTCACACAACCGCAGACTTCCCGCAGGGCCCCGAGGCTGAGTCCCTCTGGCTTAGGCCCATCAACCTGCTCTCCCTGGGGCTGTGGAGGGGTCTTCCAGCACCTGGAGCCGAAGCGAGGTTCAGCCAGGAAGAGGAGGATGGCTGGCGGTGAGCCACAGGTCCCAGGCAAGAAAACATCTCTGCACCTGTGACAGGTGGAACAGTGACGGGTTGTGTTGAGACCTCAGAGCAGCCAGGCGGGCGGTAGCATCGCTACCTGGAGCCATGCCAGTGTCACCTCTTGGCCTTGTGGAAGTAGGAGTTGTGGAGGAGAGCTGGCTCCTGAGTGACCAGAAAGGGCCTCTGATCAGGGGACGGAGGGAGGAGATGGAGCCCACGCTGCTCTGATCTGAGGGTAAGCAGCCACAGGGAAGGACCTGAGGTGGGATGGGGGCCTTTGCAGGGGAGAGAATGAGTCCAAGGGCAGGGCCACCCATGTAGGCTCAGAGAAAGTAAGGCACTGAGTTTGTTCCAGGCGTGACGGGAAATTAGCGATCACACACCACCAGCCATGTGGAGAGCAGGCGCCATCCCTTTCACAGGTGACAGAGGCTTCATTCCCCACTTCATACTTTCAGGTGCCCAGTGCAGAGAGAGGCTAGCCCAGAACCTGCTTTGCTGACCCCAGGGCTGGACTTGAGCTTGCCCTGAGATGAGAAAGAGGCTACAGAGCAGGCAGGCTCCCGGCAGTCTCTATGCTTCCCTCACCAAGCCTGGCCACACCTGTGTCCATCTGCCCACCATCTTCTCCCCAGAGCCATGAGCAGTTCCCGCCTTTCAGCCCAGACAGGACAAACAGGTCCAAGGCTCCCTCCCACTCATGGGGCCACCCTGCTCTGCCCTTCACCAAGCACGTTCCTGTGTTGTCCATGTTGTCCTGCAGGAAGGAGCGTCTTGTGCAGCTGGGCGGATGGCCCAGCAAGGGTCCTGAGGTCCTCTGTCACGTGATAGTGAGAACCAGGCCTGCAGGCCAAGGACCGTCCTGCTCCGGTATCTCACTGTCATTTTAAAGCCCAAACTCTAATAAAACTTTTCTACATGGACAGTGGTAGAGCACCTCCCTAGCTTTTGAGAGGCTCTGGGTTTAATCCCAGTGCCCCCCAAAAAATCTTTTCTACCCTTTCTGTCTTGGGTGATGAGGTAAACAGACACAGGGGGTCCTCTCGGAGTGAACCAGAGGTCGGGAGGGTTAGAGCAGGATCCTCTCTCAAGGACACAGTCCAGAGATAACCTGGGACTATCAGGCTACCAGATTCTCAGATCCTAGCCAGTGTCCCACAGCAGCTTCTCCAGGGAAGACCCCAACCCAGTGGCACAATGCTACAGTTTGTTCTTTGGCTGCCATGGCTGCTTGGTCTCTCCTGACCCCTGTGATCTTGGCACTCGTGAAGGTGGCAGGCCAGTGCTCCATGTTCTGCCCGTTTGGAGCTCCTTCAGCGCTAAGCCAGGTTCTGTGTCTTTGGTAGTGACATTCAGGATGGTGTGCAGTCACTGATTAAACCCAGAGATCTCACAAAAGACCTCCTGGTGCACAAGGTCGGCAGTGCTTGTTTCCTGGGGACACCCAGTTCCCGTTCACATGTGGCCACCACCTTGCTGTGTCCCCTCATGGCAGAGAGGGGGGTTTTGGGCCCTTCCTCCATTTACAAGGCACCATCCCACGTTCTCATTGAGCCCTAAGCACTAACAGAGACCCCACCTGCCAACACCATCACTCTGGGGACAGGGGATACATTCAGCCCATAAATGTAAGACAAGGTGGACCACAGTGCGAAGCTGCACAGCCAAAGCATGAAGAATGGAGCCACTTTCGGTCCCCCACCCCTTCTCCATAGTCCCCTGGGGTTCTCAGGTCGCGCCAAAGGGAAGTCACAAGAGTGGCTTGCATTGCCAGGCACTGATCAAGGCTGTACAAAGACACACTGGTCTGAATCCTTATAACAACCCCAAGAAGGGAGAAGGTGGCTACTTCCACACCCCACATAAAGAAACTGAGGCCTGAGGGGTGGAGCTGCTGAAGACCAGACCTGTCCGTGGGTAACGGGGGAGCCTGGACAGACTGATGGCAAGCAGGTTCCAGCCACCTGTTCCCCAGACGACTGAGACTGCTCTGCACTGGAATCCTAGAATGCCAAGCGGTACCATCCATGGCTGGAGCCTCCTCCCAGTACCCAAGGTTTCAGGGTGCCACGTGGGCCCCGAGCACAGCTATGAGCTGCTGTCGCACACCACGCTGTGTGTCTAGGCAGGACAGGAGGACCTGACCATGTCTGGAAATGTGAGGGAAAAGCCCAATGGACAAGCCCCAGTGCCAGCTACCTGCTCTCCCCTGGTCTGGCTTGGGAGCGTCTGGTTCTTGGGAGCATCTGCACTGTGGATGCAGGGTGAGAATCCAGAATTTAGGGCCAAAGCAGCAGTAGCCCTGATCTGTGTCTCTCCCCATTTCTGTCTCCCTCTCTCTGGTTCTTTCTGTCTCTTGTTTCTCTACCCATCTCTCTCTCCCTGTCTTCTCTCTCAGGATCTCCTGTTGCAGCTGTGTTCAGATAGCTGCAGGGCTGACAGGGCTGGCTTCTGTGCCCATCAATGCCATCTCTAGACTGGAGCCTCCATGTGATATGGGCTTCCCCATAGCTTAATGGCTGAGTGCTGTGTGAAGGTGCCTAAAAGTATCCATAACCTCCCTGTCACTTGATTACTCACTCAACAAACACTGAAGAAGCCAGGCAGAACATACTGTTGCCAATCTGTTGGGTGGAGTCCTTTTGCTCTACTAGCTAAGACTCATCAGAAGATAAATAGAAGCTTTCCGTGGGCCCCTGAGTGACCAAGGGCCAGGGGCTGAACTGGTAGAGCCAGAGGCTCACAGCTCCAAGCCCTGAGAGCCGGGGGCCACTGCTACAGGCTTTAGCAGGCAGAGACTCGTGGCTGTGGACGCTCAGGCTGGAGGCTGGTCGCTCTGGGCTCCAACCTCCAGTGGCCTGGGCGCTTGGCGGCTATTGCAATCCTGGGCGTCCGGCAGCAGTGGGTGGCCCCTGTAGTGTCACAGCTCCTGAAGGATCTTGGGTGCTGAGACCCCCAGCTAATACAGTAATCAGTGTTACAGGTCCAGACGGGTTCTGGGTGCTGGTAAGCTCAACTCCCAGGCCGAGGGTCCTGGGAGCTCTTTATTTCTCTTGCTGCCCCAGCTTCCTACCGCTCTGCAGCTTCTCACC
Organism: Castor canadensis; assembly: GCF_047511655.1. Taxonomy (NCBI): domain Eukaryota; kingdom Metazoa; phylum Chordata; class Mammalia; order Rodentia; family Castoridae; genus Castor; species Castor canadensis. The sequence continues at coordinate 46,513,486 of NC_133403.1, forward strand.
TTCCCTGTCCCTGGGCTTTGACGTCCCCGTCTCCTCTTCATGGTACCAGCTCAAAAGCAGGCAAGCCCATTCAAGAGCAGCCTTAATTGGCCCTACAAGTTGAGCCATAAAAACAGCAACGGGATAGGATGCATCCTGCCTGACTTTCAGAGCGAGCGGCGCAACCTGCTTATATAGGGCAGAAGGGGGCGTGGCAAGGCTCTTTCCACCAATCACTGCTGTTCTGCAAATGAGGGACTTGTATTTGCACCAATCACAGACCTTCTGTCAGGCCAGCTGAGGAAGTGCGCCCCCTCTGGCCTGCATGAGAATAGCTGCAGGGTGATTTGCAGGGCCCACGAGCAAGCTCTCTGGGGTAGTCGCCCGTGAAGGAAATCTTCCCCGTGGTGGTCCTCTGCAGCTGAGTGACTTTGAGGTGTCCCAGCTGCCATGAGGGGAGGCGGCTGGCTGCAGGAGAGGGGCTGCAAGGCTGCCAGGAATAAGGGAAGTGCCTGTCACGTCAAATGGCTGCTCTTCACAGTCCTAATCGTTCCCAGACAGCATCAAAAGTATATAAGGCCAGGAGCAGCGGTGCACATCTGTAATCCCAGCTATGCAAGAGGCCTAAGTAGGAGTATAGCAGTCTGAGGCCAGCCTGGGAAAAAAGTGGGAGGCCCTATCTGAAAATTAAAGCAAAAAGGGCTGGGAGGGGGGCAGGCACCGGTGACTCACGCCTGTAATCCCAGCCACTCAGGAGGCAGAGATCAGGAGGATCGCAGTTCGAAGCCACCCTGGGCAAATAGTTCTTGAGACCCTATCTCAAAAATACCCAGCACAAAAATTGGGCTGGTGGAGTGGCTCCAAGTGAAGGCTCTGAGTTCAAACTTCAGCACTGCAAAAAAAAAAAAAAAGTGGAGGGGGTCTGGGGGCATGGCTCAAGTGTTAGAGCACCTGCCTAGCACGTGCAAGGCCTTGGGTTCAAACCCCATATATACGTACCTATGGGTGTTTTCTATAAAGATTTAACACAGAGCTAACAACCCTAATTTAACAGTGCTTAACCCTTTCCCCAGGAAGAGCTGGGTCCCTTTGCTCTGTCTCCTGTTGACTATGTAGGAAATCACTAACAATAAGGAAAATAAGTCAGGGAATGGGGCTGGGTGTGTTCGTTGGGGGCAGGAGGAGGTGACCTGACTGACCCGGGGGACCTGTGTGAGGCAGGGGAGGTGCAGGGAGCCACACACCTTATGAAAAAAGCCTGGGGTTTTCTTTGAGGTCACAGGGAGCCACTGCAGAGGCAGGACCCCTCTGCCTGCCGTGTTGAGAACACGTCCTCTTTTCCTCCAGGGAAAGAGGACGGTGGCTTGGATGGGAGACGAGTCACCGCCTGGTGTGTCTAGAAGACAGAGCCCACAGGATGCTGGGAAGCAGGGCAGGAGTTAAGATCTCAGGGAGGACCGAGACCATGTTCAGGGTGGCTAGAAGGAGGGGCTGCCATTAGGGCTGGTGGGAGGGTGGTTTGGGGGCGACTGAGGCCATGGCGTTTTCAGGCGGGGTTGGAGAGATGTTACTGTAGACTTCTCCCACGGAGAACCACAGACCACTTGTTCCACAAGAGCTTGGAAAGTGGACAGTCCCCAAGCTGAGATGGAAGCTGGGTCCCTTCCCTGACTAGCAGAGGTGACCCTAGAGGACTTGCAGGGGGAGCTGAGATAGCCCCTGACATCTCTCCTGGGGAGGAGGAACAGGAAAGGCACAAAGACCATGGAGACAGATCTGCTCCACAAATGGCACCCACAGCCTGTGCGCAGACAAAACCTCCTGGAAGGAGGCCTGCACTTGTGTTTAGGTAACAGCAGGTAAACAGCTGCTGCCTAATTGGTGCAGGGAGTGGGCCGCACAGAGTGAAGGCGCAGAAGCAGGTACTCCTCGGAGTCCTCACCTGCAAGAGCAGACAGGACCCAAAGACAAGCATCCCAAGTGATATACAGGGCTTGGGGAGCAGAGGGAAATGTGAGTAAGCAAAGGTCACAGGGCATGACTACAGGGTGACCCAGGAACCCCCAGGGGCCTCTGCAGGGTCTGGAATTGTCCAGCCTGAAATCCGACCTGTCACCTGTGGGTGAGATGGCCTTGGGCGGACATTGCATCACCCAGGGAGGCTCTGATGCAATCCGTTCCCACCTTGCAGCATGGCCTGCCCTGCCCTGACCCATCTGGACTCTGCCCTCCCAGTGCCCAGCCACGCGGGCCTCCAGCTGCCCTCTCCCTCAGGCAAGGAGAACTTCAGCCCTTCAGCCCGTTTCTACCTTGAACTTGCTGGCTGGTGCCCGGAGAGCCATCCTTTGGGCTTCCCTTCCCTGTTTGCCAACAAAGCAGGAGTTTTTGCTGAGAGCAGATCCCCCATCTGACTCTTGCATTTCTTGAGTGTTTGAATTTTCTTAGTTTTTAGACAAGGTCTCCCTGGGTAGCCCAGTGTGGTCTGGAACTCCTGGACTCAAGTGGTCCTCCTGCCTCAGCCCCTGAAGTGCTAGACACAGGTGTGCCCCACTATGTCCAGCTGACGCTTGTACTTTCGGCGGCACTGGGATTTGAACTCAGGGCCTCACACTTGCTAGGCAGGCACTCTACCACTTGAGCCGCTCCACCAGCCCTTTTCCTGTTGGTTTTTTTCCAGATAGGGTCTCTCAAACTGTTTGACTGGCTTCGAACTGTGGTCCTCCTGCTCTCTGCCCCTCCCGAGTAGCTGGGATGACAGGAGTGACCACCAGCACCCCGATCTTGTGCACTTAACAATGTGACCTTAACTCTCCGGCTGTAACAAGTGTGACAGTCACCTGGGCTGCTGGATTCCCTGCAATGTGTGTACACCTGGCACAGAGTAGTACTTCGCTGAGTCAGCAGTACAAACTTTTTTCACATGAAATCAGGATGTGTCTTAAAATTGACAATGGGTCAAAGTTCAGGGGGCAGCACTTTGTTCTCCACTGGTCCATAAGTTAGGGAAGTCTGTGGATGGATGGCATCAGTTGTGAAACGATGACACGAGTCACAAAAGCCCATTGAGGCAAAGGCCCTGAGGGTTCATGGACGGGAACCGGTGTTTAAGCAATTCCTGGGACTGGGGCCTCCATGTGCCCCGAAGAATGTCCCTGTAGCCCTCGGGCCCTGGGCTACCTGTGGACTGGGCCGTCCTGTGGTCTCAGAGGCTCCGTGGAGCCAGCAGACAGTCACAGAGGTGAAAGATGGAGAGTGAAGACCCAGCGAGGCCATCTCCCAGGACACGTGACTGGCTGGGACACTCTAGACCCCCGGGGGATCCCTGAGGAGGTAGCATCTGAACGGGGACCTGTCCTCGGGAAGGAGCTAGCCATCAAGGGCCTGGGGAGGAGCATTCCGGGCTCAAGGAGCAGCCCCGGCCCAGGCATCAGATTGCGGCAAGCAGGAAGACGCCACAGTTCAGGGTAGCAGCCCAGGCCCTGGAGCACAGCGGCACGGCTGGGGTCCAGCCAGGCTGCAGCCCCAGGGTTCAGATGCACCTGCCCGCCTCAACAATGCAGTATGTGCTGGTGGCAGAGGACAGGGGCAGCTCGGTGGGAACTGGAAAGGGCAGGGCACCTTGGAGGGGCGTCTCACAGGTCAATCTCACCTCTGACTGACCCTTTGAAAGGTGCCACCCGGGACACCAACCAGTGCCCAGTAGAAACTGGCCAAGCATCCCTCCAGGTAGAAACGGCTAGCCAGGCTTTAGGCCCAGTGCTGGAGGGAAACTCAGGCCCATTGCTCAGCAGAATGAGATGGACAACTCCAGACAGAGGCTTAAGGGCCATGCCCAGCTCCCTGCATGCACAGCAATGTCACTGTGAATGTGACCTCTCTGGGGACCTCATATGAGCGGGGTCACTCATCTTTCTGTACAGTTATTTTACTCAGCTTAATGTCCTAAGGGTTCACGCACATTGTAGCCTGTATTGGCTTTCTTGGGGGGACAGTATCAGAGTTTAAACTCAAGACTTTGCTCTTGCTAGGCAGACGCTCCACCACTTGGGTCATTTCACCAGCCCCAGTGCTGCCTTTTCAGGGCTGAAGTATATCCTGCTGTATAGATGACCGTATCATTTTGCTTACGGGTGGTTTCTCCCTTTGGACTTTTGTAGGTAACCCTGCTGTGAACACGTGTGTGCATGGTTGTGTTGCTAAGTTAATAGGCTTTTTATTTCTTGGAGCAGTTTTAGATCCATGGCAGAATTGCACAGAAAGTGCAGAGATCTCCCAGGTAGCCCCTGTCCTCATGCACAGGACCTCCCTCAGCATCAAGAGCCCTCACTGTCACTGTCACCCAGAGTCCATAGCTCACACTGGGGCTCACTCCCAGGATTGCACATTCTATGGTTTGGAGAAATGCACAATGACAGGTTACATGCAGAGTAGTGACCCTGGCCTCTGGGCTCTGCCTCCCCGCCCTCCCTCCTCTAGCCCCCGTCAAAGATAAATGAGGTCTTTTTCCTGTGTCCCTGGTTTTGTCTTTCCGAGGACATCCTGGGGTTTGAACTGTACGGTGAGTGGCTCTTCAGATTGGCTTCTTTCACTTCGTGAAACTCATTTAAGGCCCCTAAGCATCTTTTTGTAATTTGCTTTTTTTTTTTTTTTTTTGCTGGGACTGGGGTTTGAACTTACGGCTTCATGCTTGCAAAGCAGGTGCTCTACCACTTGAGCCACACTTCCAGTCCAGTTTGCTCACGTTATTTTGGTGATGGGGGTCTCGTTAACTCTTTTCCCAGGCTGATATCAAACTGCAATCCTCCCGATCTTAGCCTCCCAAGTAGCTAGGACTCCAGGAACGAGCCACCAGCACCAGGCTTCCTGGCTTTTTCTCACTGCTTTTCAGCACCTAATAAGCCCCAGTGTCTGGATGGACCACAGTCATTTATCTGATCAGCACTGAAGGAAAGATGGGACATTGGGGGAGGGGGCAGGCTGGCCCCACCTGTCTGACCCCACCTGCCCCTCTGGTCTCTGGGCAGCCACAGAAGAGCTTCACCCCAAGCCTGCTGGACAGGTTTGTTGCTCAAAAATGAAAATGCCAGGGACTGCCTTTGCCAGGAGCCTGAGCAAGTCCCTGGCTCTCTCCATTAATTGGCAAGAAGGCACTGCAGGTTGAGACCAGACATAGGGCCCTCTGGGGGCCCAAGAGAGGAAGGGGCTCCAAAGGCCCAGCCGGAACCTAAGGAGGTCACAAGTCCCCAGGAGTGCAGAGCCGAGTAGACAGGAAGCCACAGGACTGCCCTCCCACTGTCACCCATCCTAGGCAAGGTGACATGCCACATGGGCCAAGTTTCTAACTGCCAACAAGGGTAGAGTGACAAGCCCAGGAGGTCTGGAAGTGCTCTGTGTGTTTACAAAAATGGTTTCCACAAGCAGCTGGTGAGGACAGATGCCTGTTTTATTTCACAGTCATACAAATGCCCTGTCCCCATTAGGTGAGATCAGGGCAGGGGTGATCCAGGGACATCTTCCTGGAGAAGAGAGATGTTAACAGTAACACTGCGTACTAAGACCAAACTGGCCAAGGCTGCGGCTGTCAGGTGACCCCAGGGGAAGGACAAATTCCACACCCCACAGGGCCAACTGAACACTTAAAAGAGGCTCCCAAACGGCTCCTCAGGGTGGCCCCCTCCTCACCCTCAGCACACAGCAGCGGGCCAGTTAGTCCTCTGGCTCGGCTGAGCATGGTGGTGCACGCCTGTAATCTCAGCACTCAGGAGGCTGAAGCAGGATGATTTTGAGTTCCAAGCCAGCTTGGGCCAAATAGTGATACCCTGTCAATAGCAACCACCACAGCACAAAGAGAGGGGGCTGGCGTGGGAGGAACAGCACCTCAGGACCCACCCCAGCGATTAGAGATGGGGTTCCTCTCTGGACCAAGCTCCATCCTTCGTCCCCAGTCCCGCACTGGGGACCTCTGGCAGTCCAGGGCCACCTACGAGCTGCCTGCGTGTGCATGCATTCAGCGGGTGCTTTCTCTGCACAGAGGTTTGTGGAGCGCCACTCTGTGATCAGGTGTCTCCCTGGCACAGCACAGTTTGGGGAAGTTGGCCCCCCGGGGGGGCCTCCATCCTGGCCTCCTGCCGGGATGGGAGCCCTGCATTTCACAGAAGAAGAAATCGGCTAGGGGAGAGGGCACAGGCCCAGGGAGCTCCGGTAGGCAGGAATTCTCTGCAACCCCTTGGCACCAGGACCCAGCATCGTTCCGTAAAGTTGAACTTTGATTCTTTGCTATTCTGCCACCCCACCTTAGAGGTGACCCCAGATTGGTTCGCAGCCTCCCTTAGGAGGCAGCATCAGCACCACGAAGGCCTCGCTCCCCACGGCTTCCTCCGGTTCGCCCGAATCCCGGTTGTCAGGACACATCGGGGCAGATCTCAGGTCTCAGGTCACCGGGCCGAGTTGCTGCTGTTCATCACAGCTCAGGATGGATCTGACTACCCAGTGTCTTCACATCTGCAGTGGCTACAAGATTGTCCAAAAACAAAAGCAAGATCGTGACTCAGGCAGACACACAAGTGAAGAGGCTGATCGAGGAGGGGCCAGGCAGATGTCGTAAAGCTGGGCAAGAAAAGAGAGCGTTAAAAGGAGTGGAGCAGAGTCTGTTCCCCCAGGCGCACACACACACACACGCGTGCGCACGCGCACACACTCTGCAGGGTGGGAGGGATGGTAATTGAACGTGTATGGATAGGAACGTGCTGTTGGAGCCGCGTCCTGGTGCACACGCCTGTAATCCCAGCTATTCAGGAGTCAGAGATCAGGAGGATCGTGGTTCGAAGCCAGCCCAGGAAAATCGTTCGTGAGACCCTATCTCGAAAAAGCCTTTGCAAAAATAGGGCTGGTGGTGTGGCTCAAGGTGAAGGCCCTGAGTTCAAATTCTAGTACCAAAAAAAGAAAAAGAACGTGCTATTGAGCTCGTCCCCAGTGGCTCACGCCTGTAATCCTACCTACTTGGGAGGCAGAGATGGGGAGGATCGTGCTTCAAGACCTCTTCTGCAGGGTTGGCAGATCGGTTCAGGTGGTCAGGAATCTGCCTAGCAAGCATGAGTCCCTGAGTTCAAACCCCAGTGCTGCAAAAAAAAAAAACCTCTTGTCCAAAATAATCACAGCAAATGAACTGGTGGTGTGGTTCAAATGCTTTACAAGTGCAAAGTCCTGAGTTCAAAACCCTGTCCCACCAAAAAAAAAAAAAATGTGCTGTCTATCCGGTCACCAGCAACTTGCTTTGAGTTGTGAAATGGCTAAAAAACACAAAAACCTGGATGTTTGTCAGCAATTTACAGGTTTTCCTTGAAGCACAGATTTTTTTTTTTAGAGTAGATACCGTTGTTACGAAGCTAAAATAAAAGAGAGAGAGAGAGAGAAATAAAGAAAGGAGAAAAAAAGAAGCCAGGCTCCATGGGTCACATCTATAATCCCAGCTACTCTGGAAGTAGAGATCAGGAGGATTGAGGCTCCAGGCCTCAAAAAACCCAACACTTAAAAGAGCTGGGGCTCCAGTGGCAGGGCACCTGCCTCACAGGACTATCATCCTTGTACTCAGGAGCCCGAGGCAGGAGGAGCACGAGTTCGAAGCCAGCCTCAGCCTGGGAAAAGAAACCTGGAAATTGTGGAGTCCATCCATGCTCCCATACTTAGGCGTGTGCAGTGCAGGAAGGACTTTTTTTGTGTGCTGGGGTTTGAACTCAGGACCTCATGCTTGCTGGGCAGGCCCTCTACCACTTGAGCCACTTCGCCAGCCCCAGTGCCTGCTCTCGCCAGTGACTTCTGCAGGACTCGTTGCACATAACCTATGGTGACCGGATGGGGACTGACAGCCGGGAAGGCTGGCAGCGGGGAGCTGCCGGGGTCGGGAAACACTGCATCCTGAACTGCGGGGGGTGGTGTTTGTGAAACAGAATCAGGCCAGACCTTAACACCAGTGTGCTTAACTGTGGATCAGTGTCACCTCGATTAGATTAAAGGTGGCAAGGGGCTGGCTGGGTGGTGCTCGTCAGTAATCCCAGCACGCGATAGGCTGAGGTTGCAAGGAGATTATTTAGGCAGGAATACCCTGAGTACTTTTTGTCCCCCGTACTGTGTTTCTTCTTCAAAGAAAAATTACAATCTCGAGAAAGAATGGAGTTAAAAACCAGGCATGGTGGCACCCGCCTGTAATCCCAGTACTCGGGAGGTGGAGGCGAGAGAATCTCGAGCCCAGTGCCAGCATGGGCTACATAGCAAGTCCCTGTCTCAAAGAACGAAAGCAAGCCAACCAAAAAAAGGTAGTTGAACGAGCACCAGATTTCGTCATCGTTAGCATTTCAGTTTGGTGACTCATATTTTTATCTTTGCTGCAGCAATTTTAAAGGAAAACAAAGACGTCAGGATGTATCACTCCTGAGCACTCTGCATTTCACTGTAAGAAGAGACCATTTTCCTACAAAACACTCACAGTTACCCTTAAGATCTCTCCACACTCGTCCAGGGTCAAATGGACCCGCTTGTCCACACAAAAGTGCCTTACTCCGATTTGCTTAAACAAGAACCTGGTCCTCGCCCAGCTCAGCGGCTCACACCTGTAATCCCAGCTACTTTGGAGGTGGAAATCAGGAGGGCACAGCTGGAGAACAGCCCAGGTAGAAAGTTAATGAGAGGAGACCCCATCTCAGCCACTAACTTGGGCATGATGGTGTGTGCCTGTCATCCCAGCTATGTGAGATCCTGGTCTGAGACTGGCCCCAAGCAAAATGCAAGACCTCATCTGGAAAATAACTAAAACAGTAAAGCATATGGTTCAAGTGGTAGAGAGCCTGCCGAGCAAGTGTGAAGACCTGAGTTCAAACCCCAGTAATTCCAGTACTGCCAAAAAAAAAAAAAGGAAAAAAAGCTGACCAGAACCAGGTGTTGCATTTGGAAATCTGCCCTGCAACATCCCTTCCTTCTCCCTCATCCTCCGCCATTTTCTTTTTCTTTTTTTATTTTTTTGGTGGGACTGGGGTTTGAACTCAGGACTTCACACTTGCAAAGCAGGTGCTCCACCACTTAAGCCTCACCTGCAGTCCATTCTGCTCTGGTTATTTTGGCAATAGGGTCTCCAAAACAGCCCGGGGCTGGCTTTGAACCGTGATCCTCCTGATCTCCGCTGACCACCTGGCCTCTGCTAGGTGCTTCAAATCAAGTAGCCCAAGGTGAAAAGGTTGACAACAGCACACCGGGAACACCCAGGCTGAATCACAGATGGAGGGTGGGCCGGCCCGCAGGTGTGAGGCGCGGGGCTTGTCCAAGGAGGAGGCTGGCGTGGGCGGGGAAGATGCTCGGAAGGTGGATCAGAGGCCTGATGGTGACTGGCCGGGTGACTGAAGGAAGGGACTCTTGCCGGACATTCTGGTGAGCGACTGCCCGGCCCGTGAGTCACTGGATGGGCGTGAGTTACGTGCTCTGAGCGCTTCACCTTGGCAACTCAGTCCATGTGCTCAGGATGGCCCGGGATGGCGGGGTGTGTCTGTCCGGATAAGCCCGCTACCAGCCCATAACAAGCAGCTCCAGCAACTCACGCATGGCCGGGTGCTGCTGGCCCACCCCTGTCATCCCAGGTACTCAGGAAGCAGAGATCAGGAGGATCACGGTTCGAAGCCAGCCCCAGCAAATAGTTCAAGAGACCCTATCTCGAAAAAAAATCCATCACAAAAAAGGGCTGCTGGAGTGGCCCGAGGGGTAGACCCTGAGTTCCAGCCAAATATAAAAGAGCCATGCAGGGTAGTTTGTGCTCCTGTGGCCTGTCCCTGCAGTGCTTGCTGGGGCTCTGCTAAGTGTCCAGGTCATCCCCACACACCAGCCAGAGCTCACACGGGACATGGAGCCCAGCACTGCCAGAGCAGCTGGAGAGCTGGGCGGTCCAGCAGCTGTGTCCCCCGTTCTGTAGGTGAGGAAACCAGTTTAAAAAGAAGAAAAGGAAGCTAGAGGTAGAGCTCAAGTGGCAGAGCACCTGCTTTGCAAGAGAGAAGCCCTGAGTTCAAACCCCAGTCCCGCAAAAAAAAAAAAAAAGGAGGAAAGTTATGCTGCCCATTATTGGAAAGCAAAATGGAGCCCAGTGTCTCCGGCATCCTTTCTCAGCCACCTTCCCTAAGTCAGGGCCTGTCCCCACTCACCAGCTGCTATTATTTTATGGTACTATTTTATTTTTTCTAAGAACTTACTGCATAGCTGGCCTCCCAAACGCAACGCCCTCGTGCCTCAGCCTCCAGAGTACCGGGATTACAGGCACGTGCCGTCATGCACAGTCAGTTCTCTGAGATGCTATTCACGTAAGGTAAAAGTGCTTACTGAGCACATTCCTTCACAATGCTATGCGCACCATTTCCGTCTTGTTCTGGGGCATTCCTGTAGGCTGGAGCTGGAGCTCAGTGGTAGAGCATTTGCCTCCCATAGGCACAGCCCTGGGTTCGAGCCCCAGCCCCACAAAAAGCAACCAACCACCAAACATTCCAAATGAACGACCTCCAGAAGTGTTATCCACACACACTGGCCCCGTCTTCCCCCAGGCCCTGGAAGCCACAAATCTGTCTCTGCATTTACCTAGTGTAGACGTCTCACATAAATGGAACCGAGACACATCAGATCCTCCTCTCTCCGGGGCACTGGGGCAGGACTTAAACACTGTTAGAGCACAGTTAAGCACTGTTAATGTTAAAACCGGCTCTTTTTTTTTTTGGTGGGACTGGGGTTTGAACTCAGGGCTACCTGTTTGCAAAGCAGGCGCTCTACCACTTGAGCTGCACCCTATTGGCCCAGGCTGGTCTCAAACATCCTGATCTCAGCCTCCCAAGTAGCTAGGATTACAGGCACCAGTCACTAGCTCCCAACAAAAGACTAACATTTAGGGCTGGGGTAGTGGTTCAAGCAGAGTACCGGCCTAGCAACAGTAAGTAACCATTTTTGTGTTTCTTTTTCTTTTTCTTTTTCTTTTTTTTCAGTACTGGGGTTTGAACTCAGGGCCTACACCTTGAGCCACTCCTTTTATGGCGATGGGTTTTTTTGAGATAGAGTCTCGAGAACCATTTGCCCGAGCTGGCTCTGAACCTCGATCCTCCTGATCTCTCCTCCTGAGTAGCTGGGATTACAGGCGTGAGACGGGCACCCAGTTATTTTTCTTTTAAATAAGCTGAGGTGAGGTGCAGGATTCCACTGTAATACAGTGCTGGTGGGTTGTAACTTGGCACCATCTCTGTCAAGGTGACCTGCCCACTGCTGTCCATCTTTTGCTGGGAGTTTGAACTTAGGGCCTTGAGCTTGCTAGGCAGATGCTCTGCCGCCTGCAGCCCTTTTCGCTTTAGTTATTTTTCAGACGGGATCTCATGCATTTTGTCCATGCTGACTTCAAACCTTGATCCTTGACAGGCGCTGCTGGCTCACGCCTGTCATCCTAGCTACTCAGGAGGCAGAGATCGGGAGGATCAAGGTTTGAAGTCAGCCCTGGACAGATAGTTCATGAGGCCCTGTCTCAAATATACCCTTCACGAAAAAGGATTGGTGGAATGGTTCAAGGTGTAGGCCCTGAGTTCAAACCCTAGTACAAAAAAAAAAAAAAAGCAAAAACCTTGATCCTTCAACCTCTGTGTTCTGAGTAGCTGGAGTTAAAGGTGTAGGCCATGGTGCCTGGTTCTTTGTTTATTTTTGCTGTAGTAAAATGAGGAAAATAAATCAGGTGCTGGTGGTTCACGCCTGTAATCCTAGCTACTTGGGAGGCTGAAATCAGGAGGATCACCATTTGAGGCTAGCCTGGGCAAATAGTTCAAGAAACTCTTCCTTCAAAATAACCAGAAAAAAATGGAGGAGTGGCTCAAGTGGTAGAGCTCCTGCCTCGCTAGCATAAGGGCCCTTAGTTTGTACCTTGGTGGCACAAAAAAAAGAATAAATAAAGGGGGATCAAAGAGGAGCCACTCCCCCTGGAGTTCCAGTCACCAAGCTGGAGCAACTATTTACTTGGCTTTCCAAGAAATCAAGATTAGATTGATAACAGCCAGATTTCCCCAACTGGCTGACAATGAAGTTCGGTCTCCCTTCATCCTACACCCTCTAATCCCTACAAAGGAAACCAGTTATTTTTCTTTTCTGTCCCTGCCTTACAAAGAAAGCAACTGAAATGACCAATCTCCCTCCCTCCCTTCCCTTTCTTGTTTTGCTCTTGGCAGAACTGGGGTTTGAACTCAGGCCCTCATGCTTGCTAGGCAGGCGCTGTACCATTGAGCCAATCCACCGGCTTCTTTTCTTTTCTTATTCTTTCTGGGTTTTTTTCGGTACTCGATCAGTCCTTTCGTGTGATAGGGTCTGGCAAACTATTTGCCCAGGGCTGGCTTCAAACCTTGATCCTTCTGATCTCTGCCTCCTGAGTAGCTAGGATTACAGGCATGAGCCACAGGCGCCTGGCTTTTCTTTTCTTTTCTTTTTTTTTTGGGCGGGGAGGTGGGACAGGGTTTGAACTCAAGCCTTCACACTTGCAAAACAGAAAACAGGCACTCTACTGCTTGAGCCACACCTCTCTTGTGTGACGTCTTAAAGGCACACAGAGCCATGCTCCTGGGCAGGGGTCCATCAGGGAAGGGCATGGGGTCAGTACCAGGACTGGGGCACCTCAGAGCCTTTCTCCCTTCCCCCAGGCCTCTGGTTTCTAGGCCAGAGCCCTAGGACATCCCTCCCTCTGCCTTCCTGTCCTCCCAACCTGGCAAACCTGCTCTCCTGCCTCAGTGGCACCACCATAAAGTCCACACCTAGGCAGGTCTCCTGAGGAGCCGCCTCCCTCCTCCCAGCACCCAGCCAGCCAACCCCCAGCGTTCCTCCCGCCCTATTCTATGCTCCATCTGCACAGCCACCCCTGGCTAAGGCCACTGTTATCTCTTACCTGGACCAGTCCACAACCCCATAACTGAAGCAGCATCACCCTTTCTCTCCACAGCCTCCCTAGCAGCCACAGGACCTTTGCACTGACCCACTCTTTGTCAAAAAGTAGGTTGGCACTGGCATATCTACTAGCTGCTTTCCCCGACTTCCGCTGTCTCTTACGAAGCCACTCCCTCTGGTCAGTCTGGACTGAGCATTGCCATTGGGAACTTGAATGGGAGAGTTACATCTTTACTTTTGCTAACCTCCAACAAAAGCATGGCGTTCACTCCAGATTTCTCTAGGCAATGATCCAGAAAGGGGCAGCACCTGCTCTGTAGCACAAACACTACTTTATTTTCTTCATAAATTATCATTACTACAATTCTCCATGTTTGTTTCTAGATAGAAGAATGTTTTCTTTTCTTTCTTTCTTTCTTTTTTTTTATTGGCAGTACTGGGGTTTGAACTCACGGCAGTTTTGAGCCATACCTCCAGTCCATTTTGGTCTGGTTATTTTGGAGATGGGGGGGGTGCGTCTCATGAACTATTTGTCTGGGATGATGTTGAACCACAGTCCTCCTGGTCTCAGCCACCCAAGTAGCTAGGATTACAGGCACGAGCCGCCCGCACCTGGCTTTTTTTTAAGGACAGGATCTCTCTCGGGCTGGGAGTATGGTCAAGATGTATAGCGCCCGCCTGGCAAGTACAAGGCCCTGTGTCCAAAACCCTGTACTACCAAAAAAAAGGGGGGGCATCACAGCTCGGGTGGACCTGGAACTACTGACTGTCTACCCCAGTTGGGTCTTAAATGTGCCATCCTCCTGCCTCAGGCTCTGAAAGTTGGAATTACAGGAGTGTACCACTATGCCCTGCTTTCTTTTATTTTTTAATTCCCTCTACCAGGATGTAAGTTCTAAGACACAGGGACCTTGAATCTGTCATTCACTAAAAAAAGATTCAGGAAGCCAGGTGCTGGTAACCCTAGCTACTCAGGAGGTAGAGATCAGGAGGATCAAGGTTGGAAGCCAGCCCCAGGCAAATAGTTTGCCAGACCCTATCTCAATACACCCTTCACAAAAAGAAGTAGGGCAGGTGGAGTGGTTCAAGGTGTAGGCCCTGAGTTCAAGCCCCAGTACTGCAAAAAAAAAAAGAAAAAAAGTCACACAAGGCTTGACTGACCCATTGCCTGGGGCCTGGCCACTGTGTGTCAGGCTGAGTCACCCAGCAAACCACAAAGGCCTTGTGGCATCCTGCTCAGAACTTCTGCAGGGACCAGGGTGGCCATCTGCAGCTCTGGTCAGCTGAGGGCTCCTGCAGTTACTGCTGAAGTTCATACGTGGCTTGGAGGCTCCGGGCTCTGCATCCCTTGCTTCATCTCCGTCCAGGACATGCTGGCCTGGCCCCAGCCCCGCACTGGCAGCACTCTTGGATCTGGTGTGGAGAAGCCTGGTTGAGTGGGTGTCTTCTTCCACTCAGGGACTTGCTGGGCAATGGGCGGAGCTCAGCAAAAGCAACTTTACCAAAAGCTTCCCAGGTCCCCTTCCTCTGTCTGCCCCTCTTCCTTGTCCTCATAAACGTGACTGTTGTGAAGGAGAGTCCGTGGCTTTGCACAATGGTCTGCCACCCTCCCTCTCCGGTCCCATCACCCCAAGAGGACACCCTGTTACAGTCTGTGGAACTGGTAAGGAAACCCACCACCAAATGGGCAGCAAAGGACACTGTTACCCTTGGCCAAGAAGCAGGGAGGTGGAGTGATCAGGAAGGGACAGGTTAAAGAAGGAGGACTCTTCGTGTCTTTTCTGGGGTTGGGCAGAGATTTTCCCTGAATTTGGGCACCATCTTTTTCCCCTGCCCCACGGTGTTGGGGTTTGAACTCAGGGTCTTGCTCTTGCTAGGCAGGCACTCTACTACTCGAGCCACACCTCTAGTCCTCTTTTTGCTCCTTTTATGGTTCTTCCCATTGGAAGACAGTTGTCAACTGTCCTGGTGCTGGGGGTATCATTTAGCATGCAGAAGAGATTCTAATAGAGTCAGAGGTCATTTGGTGGTCACTCACAGCCCTCTTAGATCCACCCAGTTATGGCTGGACCACCTGAGCAGGGATTCTGGCCTTCAGGCACCCTGCCCTCAAAGATAAACAGGATTAGGGTGGGGTAGACATTCAGCCAGGTCACCCTGGCAGCATTCAGAAGGCGCCCATCAACATCAGGACCCAACCCTTCCCTCTGCTTCTGACTTCCAGGATTCCAGGAATCTAGGCCTGCTGACGTGCGGGTCTGGGGAACTGCAAGACAATGTGGATGACTTCTTTGTTTTGGGTGCTGGGAGTGGAACCCAGGGCAGGGCTTTGTATAGGTTAGGCAAGCACTGTACCACTGAGCCACATGACTGGAATGGCACATTAGAGGTCCCTTTGCCTCTGGCTTCCTTTGTCCTGTTTTTAGGTATTCACTTATTTTTTGGGGTGCTGAGGGTTGAACCCAGGGCTTCACACATGCTAGGTAGGCACCTGCTCTATCACTGAGCTACACCCCAGCCCCAATTCAGTGAGTTTTGACAGACCTCACAAACTCTGGATGGGTATCAAAACATCTCCATGGTCCCTTCAACCCTTTCCCAGTTAAACCCCTCCCCAAACAGCCAGCCACGTAGCTCCTGGAATCTCAGAAAGTGGAGCCACAGTGCAGGGGAGCCTGAAGTTCCCTGTACCCCTAGTTAGGGTGAACAAAAAGAAGCCACTTTAGAATTAGACACCCCCCCAACATCCTTGCAGGCAGCTTACTGACACTCCACCACCCACTGGAAGGTCCACATGTAGCCTCAAGGAAATGACAAGCCACCACCTCACCAGGGGTTCTGGAGCTGAGCAACCTACCTACTTAATTACCACTTATCTCCTCTAGCTTCTCTGAGCAACTTATCTACCTAGTTACCACTTATCTCCTCTAGTTTCCCCTAGCGATGGTTGAGTCTACTCTGGGAGAATTTTCCCACCCAGTGAGATTTCCCCTCAAGACTGCTCCCCTACATCCACTCCAAGTCTGTGGGCTCCAGCTCTCTTGCTGGGGTTCCCCTCCACAGGGCTCCTTCCTCAACAACAAACCCTGTGCTGGCGTTTGAGCTGGCTCTCTGCCTCTTCCATGCCTCTTTCCTTCCTAAAGCTAGTAACACACCCTGGGCTCTTCTGGTTGCACGTGTGTGCACACCACTCCTCTCCCCATGTTTCCTTGATGGACTTTCGGGCTGTGTCTAGGGCTAGACTATTAATGAATATAACCCTAGGCTGGGAGTGTGGCTCAAGTGGTAGAGTAAGCACTGAGTTCAACCCCCAGTACTGTCTAAATAAATAAATATCCCAATTGGTCTGGGCGTGGACCAGCAAGTGGGTCCAGAGCCCACCCAGAAGTGACGCTGGACTCACCTCCCTCGAGCCCTCAAGCTGCTACCACCCCAACCTCTGGGAGCCAGCAGGCAAATTCCCTCCCAGGCTGAGGACAGGAGCAGGACTGGCCCGTCCTCCAAGGCTCTCCTCCCTTCCAGCCTGGCTGCCTCCAGTTTTCTTCCCCAGCAGACACCTTCCTTTGTTTAACTGAGTGGCCTAAGTCCCTGGGATCCAGCCTGAGGCTCAAGGGAGCTTTTCAATCCCGCCCCCCCCAAAGCAAGATCAAGAGAGCAGGACCACATTTCAGCAGCCTTCCCAGGGCGGGGCTTGGCTGGAATTAGGTGGGGAAAGGGGGGGAGGCAGGTGTGGTTGGAACGGACGTTTTGTGTTCTACTTAATCCCCTGAGACTGTGCTCTGCCACAGGTCCTGTTTTCCACGCCCTGCTCTACCAGGGGCCTGGGCAGCACTAGCCACTGAACCCTTTGCTGACCTGCCGTGGATACATCCCCGCTTTCAGGGTGGGGAAGAGGGGTTGGGATGGGCGCCTCAGCCCAGCCAGCAGTGCTTTCAAAGCAGATCACCCCTGGGTCAATGAGGGCTGGGTAACTCCCAGGACAAAATGATCTCAAAACTGAAATGAGGGTGCAGCTGGCCCTTCACGGCCCTTTTCTTGATAGGCCCACCACGGATTGCGTCATGATTGTGGAATAAGGTTGGCACACTTTCTCACTAAAGGTCCTAAGTGGTAAAGACTTGGGGTTTCCTGGCCACTGGCCTTCTATTGCCTCCACTCACCCGGACTAGGTGAGATACCAAAGTGTCCCAGACTTCAGCAAATTCTGTCTGGGTCTCAATAAAACTTTACTTTCTAAAGCAGGCACTATCTATAATCCTAGCTACTCAGGGGGCAGAGATCAGGAGGATCGTGGTTTGAAACCAGCCCGGGCAAATAGTTGGAGAGACAAAGGGCTGGTAGTATAGGCCCTGAGTTCAAACCCCAGTACCGTAAAACAAAACAACTCCACCCCATTAAATAAAAGAACGCTCAATGGTAGAGCGCTTGCCTAACATATGGATTGGTTCCCGGCACTGCACACACACACACACACACACACACACACACACACACACACACTAAAGAAAGAAAGGAAGGGAAAAAAAGAAAAGAAAAAAGCACCCAAGCTCTTGAGTAGAAGCTTCTCCAGTAGGATGCACAAATGGCCAATAAACACAAGAAGTTACACACCATTAGCGACGGAAATGCAAATCAAAACCACAGTAAGATACTTCACGCCCATGGCTACTATTTTCAAAAGACACAGAGGGCTGGAGATACAGCTCAGAGCTAAAGTGCTTCCCTGGCAGGCGTTGAGGCCTTTGGTTCAGGCCCTACAATGCGATGAATAAAGACGAAAAGAAAATACCAGCATTGCTGAGGAAGAGGAGAAATGGGGACAGAAAATGGTGCAGGGGCCATGGAAGTGAGGCTGTTACCAACAGATGAATTATCCTGGGTGGGGAGGAGGCTCCAGCCAGGTACTGGGTAGAGCACTTGCCTAGCAAGCGGGAGGCCCCGAGTTCAATCCACAGTACCGCCACCGCCCCAATTTTTTTTTTCATATGATCCAGCAATCCCATTCCTGTCCACACATCCCAAAGAACGGAAAGCAGACTGTCAGCGTGGGGTTTTTGCACACCCATTTTCATAACACGGTTATTTATCTACTGGAAGTAACTGGAAAGTAGAGTGCACTCTCTCCACACAGAGGAATATTATTCAGCCTTAAAAAGAGATGAAACTCTGCCAGGCACTGGTGGCTTATGCCTGTAATCGTAGCTACTCAGGAGGCAGAGAGCAGGAGGACTACAGTTCAACACCAGCCTGAGCAAATATGTTGCTAGACCCTATCTAAAAAAACCCAAAAAGCCAGCACAATAAAGGGGCTGGTGGAGTGGCTCGAGCAGTAGAGCACCTGCTTAACAAGCATGAAGCCCTGAGTTCAAAAACCAGTACTGAAAGAAAGAAAGCGTTGCCTAGCACAGAGCAAGTGCCTGTGGTAGTTGTACTCTGTAAAGTTGCTGTGAACACTGAATTTACCAATGCTGAGCGACTGTTTCTGACCATTGCAAATTTAGTTGCCTGCTGCCGGTCAGTGTACAACCTTGTTTTGTGTTTCTTTTTCTTTCTGCAGTACTGGGGATTGAACCCAGGGCCTCCAGCATACTAGGCAAGTGTTCTACCACTTCAGCTAAGTCCCCAGCCCTTGTGTTATCAGCAAACGGTGTTCTCAGAAGATCTTGGTCCTTGTGCTCCAAATGGAAGACACCAAGCAGAGCACGTGGGTGGGGTGAAGCAGAATAGCTTTGTGGAGGGAAGGGGAGTCACCCATCCTGCCAGGTGAGAGAAGGGAGGAAGAAGGGCCAGGGTCTCATATTTGAACTTGGAGGTGGGGAGACGTTTATGTTATCACCTGGCTCCTCTCACCTGTGGGCTAGGGGAGGAGCCCTTGAGCCAAGAGGGGGAGTGGCCACAGACTATTCCGAACCTAGCCTGCCTTACTTGTGTTTTTCCTTTCCCGAGTAATTAATCAATTAAAGTTGTTACTAAAATTGTATGTAATTAAGCCATGTGTGTTTTCTTTTTTCAGTGCTGGGGATCAAACCCAGGGCCTGGTAACTTGCAAGGCAAATGTTCTCCCACAGAGCTGTATCCCCAGTCCTGTGTTTGCTGGGAGAGGGTAAAAGAAAAAATCAATGCAGATGCTTTCTTCCCTAGTTGGGCCCATGACTTTCAAATGCAAATCCCATTTTGCCATCCCACCCTGTCCTGACTTCTTACCAGGATCTTAGCCAGGTGGCCCAGGCCTGGCAGTTGGGTGGGCTCCTGAGGGCCTGGCTTGCTTCAGGCAGTCTTGGCCCTGACATCTGGATTCTTACCCATCTGTTCCTCAGTGTACAATTACCCTGCTTGGCCACTTTCTCCTGTTCACTGAAGTGAGAGGTCCCCAGGGCAGGGACTCTGTTTTCTGCTGTGGCAGTCCCTGCACTCAGTGCACAGTGTCTGCTTGCTTTAGGAATTCACTCTGGTTATTTAATTGTTTATATGAGGACCAAATGCGGATGTCTGGAATGCTGTGGCTGGCCACATGGCACCTACACCAGTGCTGGGCCAGGAGACCTCTGTCCCTTCCAGCCCTGGTGAACTGAACTCTGGCTCCAGTCCAGGTAGAGAACCCTGTGCTGTGGAGCTTGCTGTATGGACTAAGTGAGGTGAAGGGCTCGGGGTGCAGCCCATGGGTTCCTCTCAGAGTCAGGCCACAGCGGGTTGGACTGCCTTGGCAGCCAGGAGGTCCTGGCCCGAGAGCCTGTGGCTGCAGCTGTGTTTCCCTATTACTGAAGGCTGTAATCAAGCATTTTAGAGGGAAGTGATTGCAAGTAACTAGTACATAATAGCCTCCTCCTCACCTCCAGTACTGTTCTCCCAAAGCTATACTGTTGACACCTTTTTTTTTTTTCCTCCCACCCCATGTCTTCCCATTCACAATACAGATCAGGCTTAGGGCCTGGGCTGAGGTGTACATGGGGTGGGTTTACTTTCCCTTCTCTTTCTGTACAGTCAGTTTAAGAACACAGCCCGTGGTGAGTACCAGTAGCAATTGACAGCTTCTTATATGAGTGAGAATTCTGGCTGTTTGTCTTGCTGGCTGTGTGACTTTGGGCATATTACCTAACTTGTCTGGGCTTCAGTTTTCTCCTCTGTAAAATGGGGTATAATAGCAAGTTCCTCATGGAATCATCTTGTGGGATAACTCAATTAATATCTGGCTGGGTACTGCTGATTTACGACTGTAATCCTAGCTACTCAGGAGGATTAAGGGTCAAAGCCTGCCCTGGGCAAATAGTTCTGTGAAATCCTACCTTGGGGAAAAAAAACCCATCACAAAAAAAAAGGGCTGGCAGAGTGGCTCAAGGGTTAGATCCTGATTTCAAACCCTGGTATTGCAAAAATAAATAAATAAATAAATATACAAAATCAATTATCTGGAAAGAAAAAAAATCTGCAGAGAAATAGAAAAACAGCAATGCTCTTGGATTATAAAATAAAACTATAGTAATATAAAAAATATTACCTAACCTGTGAAAAGGGATGGGTTACCTGCCATTCTGCTTATAAAAGTGCATATAAGGCGTCAGGTCCAGAATTCACACACCCTGTGGTTACAGGTCACTTAAAACTACAGATACTAGCGTAGTATGCTCTTCTGCACATTTTTTTTTAAATGCTGGGTATCAAGCCCAGGGCCTGGCACTTGCAGGCAAGTACTCTGTTGCTGAGTTACATTTCCAGCTGTTTTTGCTTTTTTTGGAGACATGCAGCCCAGGCTGTCCTTGAACTTAAGATCCTCATGTCTCAGGCTCCCAAGTGCCAGGATTACAGACATACACACACCACCACTCCTGGTCCTGTTCTGCGTCTTGCCTCCACTTAATTATACGGTTCGGAGAACATTACGCTTGAGCAAGTAGATGTTTAACTCTGTGTCTATCTATGACCTGTTTATCATGCCATGGGACAGGCACGCCATACGTGGTCTATCTTTTCCTTTCTGGCAGACTTGGGGCTCTTTCCTAGGTTTCAGTGCAAACTTTTTGGCTGGCGATTTGGCATTGTGGAACGTATCTTAATCTCGGAGCTGGGGATGGAACCCAGCACGCGTTCTACCGCTGAGTTACATTGGAATTCATACGCATATCCTGTAGGGCGGCCATTCTCATTCTACCCAGTCTCCAGTCCTAAGGTCCATCTGTCACGTCCCACGTATTCAGCGACTTGTAAAGAGCAAACAAGCGACCCGGGCAGCCACCGGACAGCAAAGACAGACTGGAAAGACAGGAAGAAAGCCTCAGGGCAGGGCGACCCCCGCACACACCCCAGCAGGCTGGGCTATCCTCCTCCACCCGGGCCCCGCCTAACGCAACGGACACGCCCACCACAAACCCCGCCCAACGAAGACCACGCCCACCCGATAAGGCCCGCCCCGCTGATGACTCCACCACCTACGAGGCTTCGGGCTCCTTCAGGGTCCGCCCCACCAAGCCCCGCCCACCACCAGTTCTACCACCCACGAGGTCCTGGCCCCGCCCCCTAAAGACCCCGCCCCCTCCAGACCCCGCCCCCGCGCAGTGCGGCTGCGCCGGCGTCTCAGGCTCAGAGGCCCTGGCGCCGCGGCTCTTTTGTTTCCCCGCCAGGGCCGGAGCTGTAACCGCAGCCTGTGCGGGGTTGAAGCTGGAAGTCGGTTCGGAGTCGGCGTCCGGTCGGAGCCACAGTCGCAGTCGGAGTGGGTTCGGATTGTCAGCGTCGCGAGGCCGCCGCCGCGGACGCCGAGGGAGCGCGCCGCCAGGCCCGCGGGCCCGTGGGGCTGGGACCCGGCCCGGGCCTGCCCGATGGGGCGCGCGGCCCCGGCCATGAACCCGCGTCCGGCCCCGCGCCCCCGGCCCCGCGCGCCCGGCCCGCCCGCCGCCCGCGTCTCTGCCTGAGTCCCGCGCGCCCCGGCCCGCCGCTCACAGGCCCGCGCCCCCGGCCCGCGCGCGCCATGGAGCCCGGCCGCGGGGGCACCGAGATCGTGGGCAGATTCGAGTTCTCCCGCAAGGACCTGATCGGGCACGGCGCCTTCGCGGTGGTCTTCAAGGGCCGCCACCGCGAGGTGAGTGAGGCGCCAGCCCGGCCCGCAACCCCGGACTCTAGCTGCGAGATCCCGTAGGGGAGCCCAGCGTGGGAGCCCATCTCCGGGGCCCCTTAGCTGCCCAGGACTCTATCCCATTGGGGACCCAGTCCAGTACCCTACCCCACTCAAAACCCAGCCCTAAAGACCCACCTGCTATCCTGGTTACAAAACGTACATGGGACCCCAACCTAGGACTCCTACCTTGGGACCCCAGCTGGGGAGGGGGTCGTGGGGGAAGTCATCCTTGTCCCTAGCCCTGGAAATAGCCTTGAAACTGCACCTGGGCTCTGAGCCCCCAGCCTAGTCAAGAACCCTACCTGGCCTCCTCTGGGACCCCCGCTCCCCCCACCCCATGACCCTTATGTGAGCCATCTCAGGCCATGTGTGTGGCCCCAGCCTGGGGAGTGACCCTAGCCCTGAAGGTCCATGCTTGGTTTTCAGAAGCATGACCTGGAGGTCGCGGTCAAGTGCATTAACAAGAAGAACCTCGCCAAATCCCAGACTTTGCTGGGGAAGGAAATCAAAATCCTTAAGGTGAGCCGGCACCTTGAGGAGGGAGGAGAGGCTGGGCCAGCTCTGGCCTTGCTTATGAGAAACTTGGATTTTTGTCCTAGGAACTAAAGCACGAAAACATCGTGGCACTGTATGACTTCCAGGTAAGGCCACCAGCAGCTGCTGCTGCTGCTGTGGGAGTGGGGGAGGGGTGGTGTCACTCTCCCAGGAAGGAGCTGGGTGTCTGAATATAGACATGGGATGTCTCTGGTCTGGCCAGCTTTAAGGCCCTGTGGGACCCCAGAGACCTCATCTGTGGCTTGTCTTCTACTAGGTGTTTTGCAACCCCCTAGCTTTATTGGCTGTCACAGACACAGCAGTGGATGTGGGAGGCTTGTTGCCCTGACCCTGTGGTATATCTTCTCCGTTCAGAGTGGCCTGACTCTGGGAGCTCCCCTTCCCCATGTCTGACCCAGTGGCCCTGACTTAGTCTGGTGTCCCCGGCAGGCCCACCTGTCTGGGCTGGCCGGTTGTTTGTTGACATTGCTCCAGTGGCCTGGCATTGGCCGGTCTCTCCTGCGTCAGACGCCGGGAGGGGGAGGGGCCGCCGGAGATTCTTTCTTGCTGGCTGTTGGGACTGGGCCTGCTGGACTCAGCAGCCCATGAGGCCACCTCAGGTCTGTTTGGCCCAGCAGGCAAGCTGGCCGGTCGGCCATCCTCCGTGCTGCTCCCAGGCCCCTGAGCCTATCGGTGGTAGGGGCTGGGGGCCCTGGCTGCCTGGCTTGGGGACCAGGAACCTGAGGCAGGTCTGCCAGAATGCTGACTAATGGTTTTGAAACCTGTTTACTGGGGCCACGGGACCAGCCCTGGCTGAGGGAAGTTCCCGGCGCGGGTGTCTGTGTTTTGGTGGCCTCCTCCTTCCCTCAGCTGTCAGCTTTACTGTGGCCTTGGGGTTGTGACGTGTCATGAGGTGACATGTGGGCAGGGCCCAGGCCCAGTGTGACCGGGAGTACCTGGAAATCGCCAAAGACATTGTGTTCTGGGTCCAGGAGACTGCTCTTCCTGCCTGTCTTCCTTTTCCCTCCTCCCTCCCCCGGGTCCCTCCCCTTTTTCTCCATCCTATCTCCTCCATTCTTCCTCCGTGCTCTGAAGCTCGTGAGTCTCATGGGGACCAACAGCAGAGAGATGGGTTTGTTCTGCCTGGGGACAGACCCTCTGGCCCACACCACTGTGCTCCCCTCCTGGCACCCACATTCCTTATCTGGGCATCTACAGGACAGGCCCTCTGGGACTGGACAAATAGTGGATTGGACTCCAGGGATCATCTCCATAGCCCCTGAGCTGACCTGGGACCTACACCTCCCTCTGATGTTCTTCTGGTCCCTGCTCCATCCAGTTGGTCACACACCTGATTGTGGGCATCTGCCACTTCCTCTAGTGTTGCCAACACTATGGCTTCCTCTGCTCAGAGGAAGTGCTGAGAAATGCAAGCCGTAGCCTCTCCCTGGGCTCCAGGGACCAGAGCTTCTTGACTAGGTCTCTGTCCACTCTTACCATTGATATACGGGGATTTCTGTCTGGCATCCTTTTTTTGAGGGGTGGGGAGGTACTGGGGTTTGAACCCAGGGCCTCAAGCTTGCTACGCACGTGCTCTATCACTTGAGCTATTCCACCAGCCCTTTTTTGTGCTGGGTATTTTCATATAGGGTCTTCCGAACTATTTGCTCAGGCTGCCTTCAAACCTCCATCCTTCTTATTGCTGTCTCCTGAAGAGCTAGGATTACAGGTGTGAGTCACCACCACCCTGCTCTGCCCTTTATCCTTAAGACATATTTGATATGGACACCAGGGCCAGAAAAAAGGACTTGCTTTTAAAAATGAGTAATAAATGATTTGCCTAGAAAGTTCCCATATACCGCAGGAGAGTGTGGTCAAAGGTTATTCTCCCATCACTGGGCAGATGGAGTTTCACTGCCCTCTCCTTGAAGGCTTCTGGGTCTTAGGAGGACCATCACTATAAGCACACCACACCTGCTGTCCTCCACTGTGATTTTTTGCATTTGAGAATGTCTTCGGGGAGGTGAAAAGGCTCTGTTTTTTGTTACACTCAGTCCACATCAGAAGGGTCCCATGTTGATTTTCTGGAGCAGCCATCTGGAAGCTCAGTGGTTCAGAGCCATACTGCGGCAAGGCTGGATGACCTGGTTCCGGTCCTGGCTCTGCCATGCATGGGCTGCATGCATCTTGACCTCTTCCTCCATCTCTTCCTCTATCAAGTAGAGGCCATGAGTTATGAGGCTTGGATAAAAGCATATTCTCTGAGCCAGGCGCCGGTGATTTATGCCTGTAATCTCAATCTTAACTACTCAGGAGGCAGAGATCCAGGAGGATCGCAGCTCAAACCAGTCTGGGCAAATTGTTCTGGAGACCCTATCTTGAAAGACCTTTTTTCAAACAAGAAGGGCTGGTGGAGTGGCTCAAGGTGTAGGCCCTGAGTTCAATCCCCAGTACTGCAAAAAAACAAAAGAGAAAAGGGCATGTTTTCTGGTCCAGGGCCCACCTTGGAGGTGTTGGGTGCCATCATTGTTGTCATTCTCGTCATCCTCATTGTTTCTGTGTTGCATGGCTGGTGGTTTCTGGTTGATTTCATCATACCACCTGTTGATGGGATGTGAAGCTATTCTGGGATTCTGGCAAGTCTACATGTGATCATGCTGACTCCAGCTTTTTTGCTACTGTTGGTCCACAGGATGGATTCCTAGAAGTAGGATTCCTGGGCAAGAGGTGTGTCTATGTGATGTGGTTTGGGTGGCTGTTGCCAAATTGCCCTCCAGAGAGGCCATGTCAGTGGTTGCTCCCTCATCCCTGCGGGGAAGTCAGCTTTCAGACTTGTCCTGGCCAGGTAGGATGGTTTGAGTGTTGGAAATACACCCTCTGATAGATGTTTCCAACAGGCTCTTAGCCCTTTTCCTCTTGAGGCTGGATGAGATGGAGGTAGTGGCCTAGGCCTGAGTCACACTCCCTGTCTCTGAGTCCTGTGAGATGTTAGCTCAGTAAACTCTCAGTACCTCCTTTCTACTCCTGAAGCAAGGTAGTTTGAGTTGATGTGTGTTAGGTGTGTTGAACTGTGCCTGCTTAATAGAAGTGCTGTATTAAAGTTACTGTTACTGATCTGTACATCTTTATATTTTATATTTTAAGAAATTAGTTCTTTTATGATAGCTTGCAAATAGAGTGTCCTCCTTGTTATTTGTCTGTTGAGGTTATTTTTTTTCCCTGTGGTGCTGGGCATTGAACCCAGGGTTTTGTGCATGCCAGGCAAGTGCTATCCTACTGAGTTAAACCTCAGCCCTCTGAACCCTTTCTGAGTCCAACAGACCTGTGGAGAGGCAACTGGGACACCTGACCTCCCTCCGGAGGTCAGGAGGGGTGGGCTCGCTTTCATTTCAGTGCAGTGTGCAGTGTCTGAATGTTCTCATGCTGAGAGAGCAGGCGCTGCCTGAACCTAGGTATTGAGCTGTGGACACAGACCCAGAGTTTGCCAATGTGACAGCATTTCAGGGATGACCACCTAGAGACTGGTTCTCTGCAGCCATATACCTTGCTGGGTTGCCTGGAGGTGATTCACCCAGGTCTTGAAGACAGACCAGCTTACTGAATTCACTGCTGGCTGATGCCTGGGCTGAGGGGGTTTCCCGCAGTGACCACTGTGTTCTGGCCTTGTGTGATGGGGACTTGGCTGTGACCCCTTTCCTAAGAGTGGATGGGCTGCCAGGCCAGCCCTCCAGGGGGAGTGATGCAGGCTGAGGGAACTCTTGGATTTGTGCTCCAATCATGGCTGTGTGGAGGCCTCCGGGACCAGGCAGGTCTGTACATCACCTGCAGAGTTGAAGTGATTTTTCTGTTTGTGTTTTATAGGTTTTTGTTTTTGTTTTTTTCTCTCCCAGCACTGGGGCTCAGGGCATATACTTTGAGCCACTCCATCAGCCCGTTTTTGTGACGCGTTTTTTTCGAGATAGGGTCTCATGAACTGTTTGCCTGGGGCTGGCTTCGAACTGTGATCCTCCTGATCTCTGCCTCCAGTCATGAGCCACAGGGTCCTGGCTTTTGCTATTGTTTTGTTGTTGTTGTTGTTGTTGTTGTTGTTTTTCCGTGTGCTGGGGTTTGAACTCAGGTCTTTGTGATCTCAAGGCAGGCACTCTAGGGCTTAAGCCACTCCTCCAACCCTGTTTTTTGTTATTTTTCAGAATATCCTTATGTAGCCCAGGCTGACCTTGAATTTACGATCCTCCTGTCTCAGCTTCACCCAGTGCTAGGACTACAGGTATGTGCTACCATGCCTGGTTTAACTTTGTTTCATTAACTTTTTTTTTTTTTTGGTGTGTGTGTCAGAAGAGTAATGAATCAGTGTCATCCCAAGGGTTGAGAGAGGCACATTTCACACAGGTGTGATGACCTTGACTTCATGCTTACAAACCACAAAAGGGCTGGGTTTTTTTGTTTTTTGGCGATACTGGGATTTGAGCTCACGGCCTTACTCTTGCTAGGCAAGTGTTCTATTGTTTGAGTCACTCCACCAGCCCTTTGTTGTGTTCGAAATTTTCGAGAGGGTCTCACGGAACTATTTGCCCAGGCTGCCTTCAACCACGATCCTCCTGATCTCTGCCTCTTGAGTAGCTGGGATTACAGGTGAGCCCCAGTACCCAGCTGGTTTTTGCTGTTTAAGTTGTATATGACAGATTGGAGACTACAAAGCTCATGATGAAATGCATAGTGAGCTGCTGGTAGATAGGCTGCCCTCTGAAGCCACCTGTGTCCCTTGTTCTCCTCTCTTGTCTTCCTGTCTGAACTGGGCTCTTGACCCCTGCCTGGCCAGTCTTTGAACTTCCTGGAAGTGGAATCTCAGCCTTTGTTTGAGGGATATTCTGCCTCTGTAAGCATGTAATCCCTGCAGCGGGACTGTTCCCTGATGTTGGTGCCCCTCCTTGGATGGATGGTGGGGTCTTATCTTGGTGGCGGAGAGACCTGCTGTGGTAGGTGTCAGTGCACTGGCCAGGGCTGCTGGTCTCAGGAAAGACTACATGTGGACTTATGTTCCTGAGGACTGCATGCTCCCCTGTACTGGCTGCCTCTAGTGTTTCTGAGTGGAGTATTGCCCTGTGGCTTCTTGGAGGGGTCAGATCTCTACCCTACCGTGGCTGGTAAGCAGCACAGGGCTCAGGGACCTGCCTGGCTCTGCCGCTGAGCTCCCAGCAGGGCCAGTGATATCAAGGGGGCAGGAATAAGCAACAGTGGGCAGTTGCTGGGGGCCTAGGGCCAACGTGGGTGGACTTCTTTCTCTGGTGGGTCCTTCCCTTCTGGGATCTGTCCAGAGACCAGCTTGAGAAGGCTCAGTAGCCATGTCTACTGAGGCTGTGGCCCTGCCACCATCTGCAGCCCAGAGAATTAAGTAGGTCAGAGCCTGCCAGTGGTGTGCCTGCCATCCCAGAGCAGTGTTGGCGGAGGGTGGGAGCGGGAGCCTATTGAGCAAAGCACCTTTGTGCCCCTGGATGCGCTGCCGCCTACATGCCTGGATGCCTGTGCAGCTTCCCTGCTCCAGCAGACCATCCCTGTCCCCAAGGCTCTCCTTTTGAGGGATTTGTTGTGTCTATGAGAGGTCTTTGTTCATAGGGTAGGATTAACCAACTCCTTCAGGAGAGCACCCAGCAGAGGGGTCTGCTTTGTATCTGAAGCCTTGCTCTGTCCCGCTGCCAACTGTGACCTGCCAAGGGATGGCACCTGCCTGCTAGGTGGGGTCACATGCTGGGAGCCTGACGTTTCCACTGACAAGGTGTAGCCTGCTTGCTGCCTCTGTTAGGGTTCCTGAAAACCTGCTCTTGAGTGAGACATGCCTGCAGATACTGTCTGCCAGCAGTCTCTGGGATTGTGTGCTTGGCCTTTTCAGAAGTCTGTGCTTAAGGGTCCAGCAGGGTCCCTGCACTCCAAGGGAACTTGTGAAAACCAAATTTAGCTGAGCAGAGGCTGAAGAGATGGAACCCGATGCCTGTCTGGGTTCTGGGTTCTGTTTTCTGGGTTCTGTGTGGGCCCACGGGTAGAGGCAGGTCAGCTGTGGCCACTGACGCTGTGCTCTGGCTTCTGCCTCCCACTCTGGTCCCAGAGAATGCCATTTTCCACAGGGAGGGTGGCCCCAGGTGTACATGGTGGAGGGAAGAGGGAGGGCTTGGGACAGGCTCAGGCCTGCTGCTTTCTTGGAAAAGCTCCCCACCAGGCATCTGGCCCAGCTGGCGGTGTGGCTTGGCCCCACCTCCTTGTCCTTGGCAGGCTGGAGCAGGGTGATGGCGCTCTCCCAGTGGCTGTGTAGTCCCAGACAGCTACTGGCTTGACATGGCACAGGCCGAGAGATTGCGAGCCGGTGTGTGAGCCAGCTTGCCTGGACTGGCCCTGCCACTTTGCAGATTCTTAGCCTTGGTTTTCTTGTCTGTGAAGTGGGCCTAGTGAGCATCCCTGTCGCCTGGGTTACTGGGGGAATCATGGAGTTCCTTGAGATCTGATGAGGTACGAGGAGTAGGCCCTATGAATGCTTACTGATAGAGGACTGAGGCCCAGAGCCTAAGGGCCTGTCTAGAGCTGCTGGTCCAGGGGCAGTGGGGGAAGTTGATAGGGGGCCCTGTGTTGGGTCTCCTGAGGCCTTGGATGCTTTGTGTTGAGGTGGCCCCACCCTGCCTCATAGCTCCTCTGGGTCCTGTGCCCAAGAGCACCTTGTGGGAGAGGCTGACCAGGGACCAGGCCAAGTAGCAACATTGAGTGGGGTTGACTGCTGCCTAGCCCAGGGCAGTCTGGAGAATGGAAAGAGGCTGGATTGCCGGGACTTGTGCCTGCTGGGAGTCCTGGGGTCAGCCCACCAAAGTTTTAAGGAAGCATGAGCACAGTCTAGCACAGCAGGGTGGTGTGGGGGCAGCTGGAGGGTTCTCTAGGAATGCAGGCCTCTAGGGGGGGTGCCATCTGTGAGCCCCAAGGAGTGAGACCAGGAGCCTGGGGGTGGAGCTATGGCCCTAGCACTGGAGAGCAGTGGCTTTGTGAGGAGAGATAGGCAGGCACCCTGTGATGGGGTTGTGGGGGAGAGCCCTGGCTAGGATATGGGCATTGTGGGGAGCATGCAGGGCCCAGGGCCTCCTGCCAAGTTTCATGGGCATGAAGGGGACCTCATGTGAGTCTTACCTTTCTGGGGAGGAAGGAGGCTGCTTTGGGATCTCATAGTCCCTGGGTGGAAGATAAGAGGCCCCTGGCTCCGGCAGTCCTGGGTGTGAGCTCTGCGGGGAATGGCCCACCCTGCACTTATGTCTCTTCAGGTCTGTCTCTGTCCTTGCCACTGTCCGTGTTTGTCCTGGCTCACTGGGTAGGTTTTGGGCTCTCGTGGGTTAAGTCCTGGAGAGAAGGCTGATGATTAGGACAAGTCTGAGTCTCCACTCTGTCACCCTCCAGCTGTGCCTATTCTAGGGCAAGGGGCCCAGTCGTCCTGGTCGCCCTGGCTGTGTGTGGAAGCTTCCTGGAAAGGAGTGGGTGCTGCTGCTGCCTAAGCTGTTTCTGGGTCATTATCTTTATCACCTCCTGCCTTGCCCTACGCCCTCTCCTGGCTCTGACTCCTGCCAGGTTGTTGCAGCCTCTGGCTGTCCCTCTATCCTGGTCCCTGCCTCTTTGAGCCTTGCCTCTGCCTCTCAGTGGCATTAGAGCTCCACCTGCCTCTGTGTTATCTCTCCTCCGCAGCTGGCCTGGAAGGTGGAGGTGGGAGGTGGAGCCAAGGCCAGGGCTCCTTGGGTCACTTCACCTGGGGCGGGGCAGGCAGGTTCAGACAAGGACTCTGGGACAGCGGCATATAAGCACTGGTCTGCCCCGCCTTTGTGGACTGCCTGTTCAGCTTCAGGTTATGAAGCCTCCTTGCCAGGATGCACCTCTCTCTGGAACCTGGGAGGATAGGGGGCAGCACAGTGGGTCGTGTGGAAGCTGACCACCCCAAGCGCACCCTCAGCCTGCTTCCTTGCCCCCCACCCCTTTCTCTGGCACAGCTCTTAGTGCATCCTGTTTTGGCTGCAGGAGGTGAGCTGCTTATATTCACAGGGACTAACATGTCACACAGCTGGTATGTCACTCAGCTTCTGTCTGTTCCCCTAGGAGTATGTTCATATGTGGCCTTGGTCTTGGGAATGAACTGGGCAGGGGTCCTAGTCCTGCTGGCATGGGGACAATCTATTGCATGTCTGAGGGCATGCTTAGGACCTGGTGTTGACACGTGGGGCAGGGTGGCAGCTGGCTACTGGCGGGTGGGCTGTGCAGCCTGGGGTTGAGTGTGTCTGACTCCCACAGGCCTCTGATAAGCGCTCCTCCTGCAGCCCCCTCATAGTTCCTGCCCCTTCTGCTTCTAGAGCTTCGGGGTTTGTGGGTGCCAGCCACGTAGGTTTTGTAGTTTGAGGGACTACAGTTTGAAGTCTCTGTGAGGTGGAGTGTTGATCCCCTCCTAGAGTGTCCTGGGATTGGGGGTCGTAGTACATTCTGCTAGGCTGCACGAGGGAGACAGAGTGACAGGGGAAGGGCTCCCTCCTGAGGCTCCCAACTCCCTGTGCTCTGCTGGTGGAGCTGCCCTCCTAGGGAAGATACTGCCTACAGCAAGAATCATAGGCTGACCAGCACTAGCCTGTCTGCTTTGGCCCCTGGGCCTCAGTTTCCTCATCCATGAGACACTAGTGAGTGTGGCTCTTCTGGTTACTATGAGGAGTGGGAGGCACTGGGTTTAGAGCCTGGCACAGATGTAGGCTGCACCAACCAGCTGTGAGGAGGGTGCTGTTTTCTGGGCACCAGGTCAGGCTGCTGTGGGCTCTTGCTGAGTTAAGGAAAGCATGTCGCTGGTGCTGGAACTGGGGGTCTGTTTGAGTGGATGGCTGAGCAGTAGAGGGGGAAGCCAGGATGCCTTCACTGAAAGAGATGAGGCCGGGACAGGCATCAGCTTGAGCCTACTAGGTGGGGTCCGGGCAGCTGGATCCTGGCTGCTAACTCAGCCTGGCAGCCACAACTCATAATTTGTTGGTGTCTTTGATTCTGGAGCTGGAAGTTACACAGCTCCTGGCCTTGAGGCGGGGGCGGGGGGGGGGTGGCCGTCAAGGTCAGCCCATACCCTGGCCTGGACCCTTCCACTGAGGCTCTTCTTTGCCAGGAGTCACCATTCACAGGAGACAGGCCACACCCACCAGCTTAGTGCCAGGACCCATATTGCCCTCACACTGACCAAGACCTTCAGGCTTGGGGTCCATGCTCCACTCAAATGGTCCTCATTGGCTGCTGCTCCGTCACTCTGGTCCATATTTCAGATGGCCACGAAATGCAACCTACACCATCCAAAATCAACTTGGCCACAGGTGCCCTTTCTCCCAGGTGTTGATAAGGCTAATTCCTAACCCAAAGGGGCCACCAGGGCCTGACTGTGTCCACTCTGCCTGAAGCCTTGTGAGCAGGTGGCATGTGGAGAACTCTGTGGTTTGGAGCACCCAGAATCAGTGCCCCAATGGCATTTTCTCCAAGTGGCTCATGGCCTTTTCTCTGTCTTGCAGGAAATGGCCAATTCAGTCTACCTGGTCATGGAGGTGAGTTCTGGAGGGCCAGGCATATATCCATGGCATGTACCACAGAGGGAGGCAGATGGTGGGCTAGGGAGCAATGAGCATTGACCATTGATGTCCCCTGCTGGAGGTGCCCAAGGGCTCAGGGAGCAGGCGTAGGGGAGGAGGCAGATAGACTGAAGGGTCCCTAGCCACACTCTGACCTTGTTGCTGGTCTTTTGCAGTACTGTAACGGCGGGGACCTGGCTGACTACCTGCACAGTGAGTGGACACAGCACAACCAGGCAGCACTGCAGCCTGGGAGGGTGGCCCAGTGTAAACCACCTCCTGCTGATTGTGGCCTTGGGTCTTTCTCAGTTGTAAATATGAGGAGCCCCTGCCGTTTTTGACTGTTAGCACTCTGTCATCTGTCCTTCCACAGCTACTTATTGTTTCCAATGAGATTGGGGGTGGCTGTGACCAGACGGTTAGAAGTCAGAGGGTTCACTCTGTTTGAGGGGAGGACAGGGCAGGGATGAGCAGCAACGCTCAGGGCAGAGCCAATGAGGTGGCGTGGGTCAGAGCAAGTGTTGTGGGGAGGGGGTAGTAGGGGGTGGCAGGGAAGGCAGCTTTTGGCTCACGTGGAGTTGAGCTGAGTGATTGTATGGGGGGAAAAGCATTCGAATAGAGGAATTGGGAGGAGGGTGCATATAGCCGATCAGGGGGGCTGCCAGGAACAGAAGGGCCCAGGGACTATACTGGGGAGGACAGTGAATGGGTGGGCTGTGATGGGTGGAATTGACAAGACTCCTGAGTGTTGTGTGGTCTCTTCATGAATGGCGAAGGTGGACCAGGGCATTAAGTGAGTAGAGCATCCACAGAACCCTTCCAGAAGCTGTGGGTCCCAGGTAGTGGGAGTCAGGCAGAGGCTTGGCCTCTGGCCTGAAAACCTGGAGGATGGAGTGGGGTTCTCCATCTTTGTCTCTGGGGCTACTAACAGAACCTGGTCTTGGGAAATTGATACACAGCAGGGATTGATCACTTCCAGTCATGGGCTGCAGAGGCCCCAGCATCCCTGATTGATGACACCTTTGTGCTGAGGTCTGTGGCCCAAAGGGCAGACTGCTCTCTCAGGATGCCTTATAAGGGCGAGAATCCCAGAGGCTCACCTCCTGAGGGCCTCATCATGTAGGGGACAGACATTCATACCCTAACTGTGGGGGTAGCCTTTTTTGCTTTGGGGTCTCCTCCCTTTGCTGGGGGACTCTGGACACCTTCCCAGGCAAGGACACTGGCTAGTACTGGCAGGTCAGACTCGATCTTTGATGGCCCTATGTGAGTCTGCTGGGATAGTGCCCTTTGGGTGAAGGTCAATCAGGAAGCAAAGGGGTGTTGGTCCCTGTCTGCTAAGTATTTGCTCTTGTCCTCTGTAGTGAACATGCAGCCCACTGGGCCCATGAGCTTCAGTGATTAGGCTGTTCCTGGCCAGTGTCCAGGCTCCAAAGGTGTCAGGTTGGTCCCAGGCCAGCCTTAAGTACCACCTGCCTGCTTGGAGGGAGGGAGGCATGAGGAGGCCCGGTGGCTTCTCTCAGGGTTGGCAGGTTACATGAGGGTGTTTGGGAGCGTCTCTGTAGTGAGCATAAATATAGGCCCCTTCTGGCACTCCCCCAGGGTGAGCCTGGCTCCCAGAAGGGATTTAGGGGCCTGGATATTAGTATGAGGTGAACATCAGGTCTCTCTTGGGTGTGCCTCTGAGGTGTGTCTGCAGGGTGTGTGTCTATATCTTTTGAGGTGAGTGTCTTTGGGTTTCTCTGCCTGCCTGGCTGTGGGTGGCTGTCCTTAGGCTTTCCTACTTGGGTACCTGGCAACTGAAAGCCACTGCTGCTGCTGCTCCCTCCCAGGGGTTGTCTTACATCTCTACACCAGTCCTAAACCACATGGTGGCTCACTGGGGCCACTGGAGCTACCTTGGACATGAGGCTTCCCTGCTATCCTGAGCCCATTGCTGGTGAAGGCATTGTCTTCTCTGTCTCTGCTGTGCCTGCTCCAAGTTCACCTGCCAGCCACAGTGGGCCAGAACCCTGGGGACATGTCCCCAAACCAGTGGCTGGCCTGGTGCTTGCCTTAGGGGGTGAAGAAGACACTAGAAGGTTTGCATGGATGATCATAAACTGACAAAGAGGAGCAGGGCTGTCAGGAACACCGACAGCCAGCTGCTTGGGGCGACATGGAAGGGGAAAGGGAGATGAAAGGGACATGGGAAGACGTTTTCCTGCAGAACCAGCAGGTGGACTGAGGGGTTGCAGGACGAAGGGCTGCTAGCCCCTTCCAGCCCACAGGAGGGGATGGATTTGGCTGCTTGCAGGGATGGTCTTACCTGTGCTGTCTGCCTGGCGGGGCCTCTGGTGGGAGTCCCAGTGGGCCAGCAGTGGTGCCTCTGGATGTGCACACCTGTCCCTGTTGGGTTCTTCTCTGTGCACCTGGGAGTGTCCAGGGGAGTGCCGGCTTTGCTTGCTGAGCCCCCGTCTCCCCACAGCCATGCGCACCTTGAGTGAAGACACCATCAGGCTCTTCCTGCAGCAGATTGCTGGCGCCATGCGGCTGCTGCACAGCAAGGGTATCATCCATCGGGACCTGAAGCCCCAGAACATTCTGCTGTCGAATCCTGGTGGACGCCGCGCTAACCCCAACAACATCCGTGTGAAGATTGGTAAGCCTGTGGGGGGGCGGACCCTGGGGCCCATCGGGCGGCCTATCTGCAGCAGCCTGAGTGGAGGCTGTCCTGTTGTGTCTCTGTCCTGCAGCTGACTTCGGGTTTGCCAGGTACCTACAGACCAACATGATGGCGGCCACGCTCTGCGGCTCTCCTATGTACATGGTGCGTGGCCCTCGGTCTGCCCGCGCCCACACTTGCCACCTTGAGCAGGATAGGTTGGGGCTCCTTGTAGGGTGTCCGACCCTCGGGTCAAACCCTGTGTGCAACACTGAGTCCGTCCTGTAGCCTGGTTTGTGTGGCAGCCAGTGTGGTGGTGGGTTTATCAGGCCTGACTGCTGATGGGGTGCTGTGTGTTTCTTGCCTGCACATGTCCCTCTGCCTCAGCCCTGATCTATGTTCTGACCCTGCAGGCCCCTGAAGTCATCATGTCCCAGCACTATGACGGGAAGGCTGATCTCTGGAGCATCGGGACCATTATTTACCAGTGTCTGACGGGGAAGGCCCCTTTCCAGGTGAGCAAGCGCCCCCAGCCCAGAGGGTGTGCGTTGGCTCATGGAAGTCTCATGTGTTCTGCCTGCTGTGCCATCTCCAGCTCCCCACCATTCAGACACTTGCAGTCCAGAGAGTGGCCTTCTTACACAGGGCAAAGGCCAGAACTGCTCTGGTTGATCAGTTGAGTGTCACCTCTGTCTCCACCCATGTTACAGACCAGTGCCTTGTGTTTGTATAAGCTGGTCCTCCTTGACCATCTCTTTCTGAATGCTAGTTGTGTCCCTCTAAGAGGTGTTGTGACCCAGGCATAGGGTGTACACCCATCTGGAAAGCAGGATCCCGTGTCATAGAAGGGCCCAGGACCGTAAGCAACCCAGCAGGGTAGGGCT
Source organism: Castor canadensis (assembly GCF_047511655.1). Classification (NCBI taxonomy): domain Eukaryota; kingdom Metazoa; phylum Chordata; class Mammalia; order Rodentia; family Castoridae; genus Castor; species Castor canadensis. The sequence goes on from NC_133403.1 coordinate 46,549,159, forward strand.
GTGTTTCCTAAAGTCACCCTGAGCTTTCCCTGCTGACCTGTCTGGTGCGGTTCCCAGCAGCCTCCAATGACTACCCAGGTCATTGGACTTCATCACCCACCCACCTCTGTTCCTGGGATGGCAGCCTTTCGGGCTCTCAGCATGTCCCAGCAGGTGGCTCAGTGAGGGATGTCCTGAGGGCCAAATGACCCCAAGCTCCTGGAATGCACAAAGTGCCCCAGCCAGCCCACCTTGAGTTGGAGCGGGTCCAGTGGCTCTGTCTAGCCCCCTGGCCACCCTATACAGTCAGTCCTCTGAACTCTGGTTGGAGGCGGAGTGTGGTCCGGTGTGTGGACATGAGCACGTGAGCTGGCCAGTGGTCCTGGCTGAGAGTCAGCTGGGGAGAAAGGCTCTGAGACCAGACACTGGCAAGTCTTGCTTAGCCAAGTTGATGCAGGAGGCAGGAATGCAGGGAGCTAGCTCTCACACTGCTGTCTCCACAGGCCAGCAGCCCTCAGGACCTGCGCCTGTTCTACGAGAAGAACAAGACACTGGTCCCTGCGTAAGCATCCGTTCCTGCTTCCCAGGTGGGTCCACTTAGGCACTTTACCAGTCTCAGTCAGCCCCATCTTCTTTTGCCCTGCCCAGCATCCCCCGGGAGACCTCGGCTCCTCTGCGTCAGCTGCTTCTGGCTCTCCTGCAGCGCAACCACAAAGACCGCATGGACTTTGGTGAGTGCTTGGTGCTTGGCCTCCTTCAACCCCACCTCCTCATCGCCCCAACCACTTGAAGCATTTGTTTGGGGTGGGGCCTGTCTAGGTTCACCTGTTGTCACTTTTCTTCCTCATTGGGCACTGCCTCCTCTGTAACCCTGCTCGAGCATGGGCACTGCCTCTGACCAACCTTAGGCCGGCCTAAGTGTGCAGCCTAGCTCTCTTGCCATGACTGCTGCTAGCCTCCAGAGACAGCAGCCAGTGGGTGTCCCAAGTACCCCAGGGTCTTTCTCCAGCAGCAAGGCTGTTAGACCCCAATGTCACAAGTGGTGGAGCTAGCTGGGGCTCCATCTCTGCTCCCCAGGGAGCTGGGTCCTGGCCCTGGGGGTCCTGAGGAATCAGTGCCTTCTTCCCACAGATGAGTTTTTCCGCCATCCCTTCCTGGATGCCAGTGCCTCTGTCAAGAAGTGTGAGTCCTCTGGGGGTCCCCGGGCTCTTAGTGGGGCCTGTGGTTTCCTTCTCCATGTCTGTAGATGCCTCTTGCTATGATTACCTTGAGCTGGTGCTCTCCCTTGGGGAGGGTGGTAGGAGGTGCTGTTACTTGTCACAGTGGTAGTGGTAACAAGGTGGGGACTGCCTAGTGCTGGTGCAAATCATAGCCATCGGGGATAGCTGGGCAGGGAGGTCCTTGCTTGCCCACCCCTCACACTACTAAGGGTGCAGGGAGCAGTGCTGGGATGGGCTATACTTGAGCTTGTCCTGTCCCTGGGCTGGCCCTGCTGAGCAGCCAATGTCCCTGCACTGGGAGGGGATGGAGTTTCCTTGCAGACTGATCCTTGCCCCTCCCCAGCCCCACCTGTGCCTGTGCCCTCCTACCCGAGCTCGGGGTCCGGCAGCAGCTCCAGCAGCAGCTCCACTTCTCACCTAGCCTCCCCACCGGTAAGTCAAGTTGCTTCCTCCAGCCTGCCCAAGTTTCTGCATTTAAGTCCTGAGAGATGGAGGTTATGTCTGTGAAAGTAGGTGAACAGCTTTTGGTACGGCAGCCATGGGGTCTTTTCCTAAGACCCTCACCCAGTGCAGGCCGATTCCTGGGATTAACCCTGCCAGCTCCCACTTGGACCCCCAGCGCCCCTCCCAGGGCTGGGGAGTATTGGCTTCCCCTCTTGGTGGCGTCAGTTACAAGACCAAGTCTTTGAGCATACCTCAAGGTAGGGCTTGAGCCATGTCCCATCAGTCTGTGGCCTGGCTCCAGGATTATTGTTGGTTCAGCCTTGTGCCCTCTGACCTCTCTCTAGGGGACTGTGCTTATCCCTTGGGAGGTACGGCTCTTTTCAGAGCCACGTTGAGCACTGTTGCCTGTTCTGTGAGATCTGAGTAGAACTTAGCATGATGTACCCTGGGCACTGAAGGACCTGCCATTGGCTGCATCCCCACTGCCTCCACATCCCTTGGTTTGCTTTTATAAAAGATGCATCACAACCACCTGAGCTATCCAGGGTTAGGATGGGATTGCCTTATCAGAGTCTAGGGGATCCCGCTCCTAGCTCACCAGCCTTTCCTCTGTCCTCTAGTCCCTGGGAGAGATGCCACAGCTGCAGAAAACACTGACTTCCCCTGCTGATGCTGCTGGCTTCCTGCAGGGATCCCGTGACTCAGGCGGCAGCAGCAAGGACTCATGTGACACGGATGACTTTGTCATGGTCCCAGCTCAGTTTCCAGGTTGGCCTGCTATGCAGGCAGAAAGTCCTTGTTATGTTTATAGTGGGGAGATTGATTGTAGGAAATGTGTGACATGGACCCTGTATATGTGCGCACATGTGAGTGAGGACATGGCCTGTGAATGAGGTTGGGGGTCTGACCTGTTTCTATCATGGGCAGTTGGGATGGCATCTTTGCCAAAGGTGGCATGGTTGGAATCATGACCCCCTTGTGGCATGACCCCTTGGGGAGGGTCAGCTGGCAATCAGTGGTCCCGCCTCTTCTCCAGTTTTTTTCTGCATACCTCCCTGTTCTTGTCCTGTACCTCATACTGGAAGCTTCCCTCAGCACTGTGTTTGCTGAGTGAAGATAAACAGACCCTGTGGGGCAGGCCTGGATGGGCAGCCATCCTTCCTGGACTCTATCCTCTGTCTGGGGAGTAAAGAGACATGGGTGCAGGCATGGGGAATTGGGGTTAGGTGGGCCTGGAAGAGTGGAGATGCCTAGTCCAGATGCCATCTCCTACCTGTAGGTGACCTGGTTGCTGAGGTGGTCAGTACCAAGCCCCCGCCAGACAGTCTGCTATGCAGCGGGTGAGCTCCCCAACCCCTCTGTTTAAGGAAAAATGGGCCTTCAGAATGACTGGCATCATCCCGGTCTTGTGTAACCCTAGCCTGGGGTGAGGCCATTCAGGAAGGATTAGACCTGCTGTGTCCCCTAAAGGCTGGGGTGAGGGAGGGTTTGGGGTCTGCCATGTTGTTCTGAAGGTGTCCCTGTCCCTTCTGCCCACTAGGAGCTCACTGGTGGCCTCTGCTGGCCTGGAGAGCCACGCCCGGACCCCATCTCCCTCCCCAACCTGCAGCAGCTCTCCCAGCCCCTCAGGGTAAATAGGGGCCAGGTGTCGTCTGGGTTTCCTTTTAAGGGACTGCCACCATCTGGAGGCCCCATCCTTGATCAGACTTGGCTGGATACCAGGACTGTCTGATATCCCACAGAAGGGCTGTTGACAGGAGGTGATGGGGAATACCAGTGAGGACCATCCTGCTCACTTGTGGGGTGGGGGCCAATAGTGCTGTACATGAGACCTTCACAGCAGCACCTATGGTGCTGAGCAGATGCAGGGTGGGAAAGCCAACTCTCTTTAGGTCTGGCTGTGGTCTGGGGGCCTTTCCCCTAGGGCATCTGGGCTCCCACCAGGCACCATCTCCAGTGGCCCATCCTGTCTCTTCCTATAGCCGGCCTGGCCCCTTCTCCAGTAGCAGGTCTGGCGCCTCTGTCCCCATCCCGGTCCCCACTCAGGTGCACAACTACCAGCGCATTGAGCAGAATCTGCACCCGACACCCCGGTGAGTGTCCCATGATCTGTGGCGAGAGCCCCAGCACAGCCCTGGGCTGTGGGGCATTCGTGCGTGAGCAGGTGTACAGTCTCGAGTCTTTTGACAACGTCAGGTGTCCTTAGTTCACAGACACTATTAACTCGGGCAGGCAAACTTGCCAAACCTCCCATAAAGTGCATGGGGGGCAGCTCCAGCTTGTAGGGGCTGTGATCTGGGAGGTGGAGTAGGGGAAGTGACTCCTGATGACACTTACTGGTAACGGCTCAGGGAGGAGCTGCACAGCATTGCTGGGCATGGCACAAGGTTGGGGCGTCACTGTGCTGGTCTTGTCTGCAGGTCTTCTGCCCTCCGCAGATCGGGCAGCACCAGCCCCCTGGGCTTTGCCAGAGCCAGCCCTTCACCCCCGTCTTATGGTGATGGAGCTGTCCTGACCAGGAAGTTGTCCCTGGGTGGAGGCCGGCCTTACATGCCGTCCCCTCAAGGTAAGCTGCAGCTCACAGCCTCTGAGCGTCTGTGGCCCTGCAAGGGCGCCCTCGGGCAGTGGGTGGGGCATGCAAGGAGAATCCACTGTCTTCTGGCCTAACCCTGGCACTTCTTCCAAGTGGGGACCATCCCCGAGCGGCCGGGCTGGAGCAGGGTGCCTTCACCACAAGGAGCCGACTTGCGGGTCGGCAGGTCCCCGCGTCCAGGTAAGTGCCGTCCAGCTGTGGGCCTGAGGATTGGGATGGGTGTGCAATAGGTGACCTCCCTTGTTTGGGCCCTCTTCATGTTCTCACAAGTAAGAAAAGTAGGGAGCCGATGAAACTGCTTCACAGCCTTGGGGATGTGAAGGACACCAGGTGGCTGGGGGCCCCTTCTCTACAGCTGTGTGGCCTTGGTACATTTCTTAGCCCTTCTGTGCCTGTTTTCTCAGGTGGGATGTGGAAACTAGATCATGGTCTCCTGGGGTGCTGTTTATGGAACAGGGGGTCCAGAGAGTGGCCACCTCAGAGGCAGCTTGTTTTATGTGCTTTCCACTTGCCTGCTGAGGGCCTGGAGGGTAGTAATGAAGACTGTCCCATCCCCAGGCTCTTCTGTGCCCGAGCACTCCCCCCGCACTGCTGGGCTGGGCTGCCGCCTGCACAGTGCCCCAAACCTGTCCGACCTGCACGTTGTGCGCCCCAAGCTGCCCAAGCCCCCCACGGATCCGCTGGGAGCTGCCTTCAGTCCCCCCCAGGCGAGCCCGCCTCAACCATGCCCTGTGCTGCAGTCCTGCCGGCCCTTGAGAGGTTCGCCCAAGCTGCCTGACTTCCTCCAGCGGAGTCCCCTGCCCCCCATCTTGGGCTCCCCTACGAAGGTAAAGCTTCCAGTAGCACCAAGCTCAAGGGAGGAGATGGTGGAAGAAGGCCAGGTCCCAGTGTCTCATTACCCTTCCTGGTCCCGCTCAGGCTGCCTGGGGACATACAGTGGGACAGGTAGTGGGGTAGGTCTCACAGAGGGCCAGGCCCTCCATAAGAGGCTGCCACATCTGGTAACTGCACCTTCCCTCCGGGAGGCCTTGACAACAGGGCTAGACTGCAGACCACCTTCCAGGAGCCCGGACTCTGCAGCCTTTTGGCTCAACCATGGCTGCTTCCCTGTGGCAATGTGGTACTGTGGCAGAACTGGCTGTTCACTGAGGCGTGTGGATGAAGTAAAGAAGTCTCAAACCAGGTGTAATGGTGTAGTCCTGCTGGCCCCTGTGTGGGTTACACCTGTAATCCCAGCACTCCAGACCCTGGGGTTTGAGGCTAGTCTGGGATGCACTGAATCAAAAAAAGAAAAAAGTCTCAGAAATCCATACTGCTTGAATGTGGTAGAGCACCTACTTGGCAAGTACGGAGCCCTGAGTTCAAACCCCAGTTCCACCAAAAAAAAAAGAGTTCCATATTGTCAGCCTAGGGAGGTTGTGTGGTCCATGCCTGTTGTCCTGTCTGCAAAAGGTGACCGTAAATATCAGCAGCTTCCTAGAATTGTAAGGGCCCTGAGTGTGTGCGTTATGCTTGTGAGCATTGTGTGTGCAGGTGTTGATCGTGTGGCGTGATGTGTTGTGCACGTGTGAGCGCACGAGTGAGTGTGCACGTGTGCTTGGCCTCAGGCAGGTGCGGCACAAACCCTCCCCGCTATGGTGTGTTGTCCTGGGCGTGCTGACAGCCCAGGTGTTCTCAACATTGTCCCTCCTTCCTAGGTCATACCCTCATTCGACTTTCCCAAGGTCCCTAGCTCCCAGAACCTGTTGACCCTGTTAGCCCGGCAGGGCATGGTGGTGACACCCCCTCGGAACCGCACATTGCCTGACCTCTCAGAGGCTGGACCTTTCCAGGGTCAGCCGCTGGGCTCCGGCCTGCGGCCCACTGAGGACACCCGGAGCCCCTTTGGCCGGTGAGTGGGGTGGTATAGGAGGGTTGTGACCCATGCTGTCCCACCTTCAGCTTCTGACCCACTAATACCATCCTGTACTGTTGTGGCTGCCCGGTGTGGCAGGTGTCGGGGGCCCGCCCCAGTGTTGCTCCCCTCCTGAGGCTCAATTTCCTTGTCTAAGATGGAACAATGGCGACACTCGTCTTTGGGGGTGGGCCTGAGGACCTGTGGGCTGGTTAGGCTGGAGCCAGCACCTTGTGAGGTCTAGCGTGCGTGGGGCAAGCAAGGATCCACGCTGCTGAGCCCCCCACTACCAGATCATTACTGCTCACACCACTGCTGCCATCAGGTCCTTCAGTACCAGCCGCCTTACTGACCTGCTCCTTAAGGCTGCATTTGGGACACAGGCCTCAGACTCGGGCAGCACGGACAGCCTGCAAGAGAAGCCCATGGAGATTGGTAGGTGAAGGGCCTTCTGGGGCGGGAGTCGGGGGGCTGCACTGAGGATGTGTGGGAGGTGGAAAGTCCCAGACCAGGCCCTGAGGCTGCCTTGTCCTCCAGCACCCTCTGCTGGCTTCGGAGGGAACTTGCACCCAGGAGCCCGCTCTGGAGGATCCAGCAGCCCGTCCCCAGTGGTGTTCACCGTGGGCTCTCCCCCGAGTGGGACCACACCACCCCAGGGACCCCGCACCAGGATGTTTTCAGGTAATGGTCGTGGGGCTCAGGCAGCACCATAGGGTAGGGTTCATTTTAGTTCAGGGTTGTTTTGTGTGTTCTCCACCCCCAAAGCCTAGGTGTGGGCACCCTTATCAGGGCTGGGGGTGTGGCTTGAGGCCTTGAATGCAAATCCCAGTACCACCAAAACAAAAACAAATGAACAAACCAACAACCAAGTGGTGTTCCCTGAATGAACAGCACCTAGGACACTGGTTTCCTTATCCAGCTGCTTAAAAAGGCTGTCCTGTTGGCCAGGGGTGTTTTGCTCCATGGGGGCTCCTGCCATCTTTGTAGTCAGGGTGCTGGCTGCCCTACCTTATACCCCCAGCATCCTCTTTCTCCCTGGTGCACAGGCTGCCCCTTCACTCCTCAGCTGCACTGCTCTAGCTGCCCTTATCTCCAGGCAGATCTGGGGGCAAGTGTTGGGGAGCCTCAGGCATTCCAGGGTGGGGTCTCAGCTGCTCTGGCCAGCTGTGTTTCCCTGTTACCACGTTAGGATGAAGTGAAGTATAAACCAAGGCACTTCTGGACCCTGGGAGTCAGGGGAGTCCAGAGGGGTAGAGATTGAAGAGTTAGAAGTGGCCTTGGCTGCTGTGTCCCTTACCGGCAGTCTTTCCACAGTGGGCTCCTCGAGTTCTCTGGGCTCTGCAGGCTCTTCCTCTGCCCGCCACCTGGTGTCTGGGGCCTGCGGTGAGGCCACCCCTGAGCTCCCTGCACTGGGCCATTGCTGCAGCTTTGCTGACCCTCTTGCTGCCAACCTGGAGGGGGCTGTGACCTTTGAGGCACCTGACCTCCCAGAGGAGACCCTCATGGAGGTGAGGCCAGGGCTCCCCTTTGGCTGGAGTTTGCGTGCTTCTGGTGGAGGGCTGTGTATCCCTGGCAGATCCCATCCTCCCACCTCCCCTTGCGTAGGCATCCACATCTCAGCCCCCTGCCTGACCTTTGGTTTCCCCCAGCAAGAGCACACGGAGATCCTGCACAGCCTGCGCTTCACGCTCGCGTTCGTCCAGCAAGTCCTAGAGATTGCAGCCCTGAAGGGCAATGCCAGTGAGGCGGCCGTGGGCCCCGAGTACCAGCTTCAGGAGAGCATGGTGGCCGACCAGATCAGCCTGCTGAGCCGCGAGTGGGGGTGGGTGTTGCCTGAGGGCAGGGAGGGCGGCAGCCTGGGGCCTACACTGCCTCTCACCTGCTCACTGCCCTCAGCTTCGCGGAACAGCTGGTGCTGTACCTGAAGGTGGCGGAGTTGCTGTCCTCTGGCCTGCAGACTGCTATTGACCAGATCCGGGCTGGCAAGCTCTGCTTGTCATCCACCGTGAAGCAGGGTGAGTGCTGTCACCCATGCAGCTGAGCTTGAAGCAAGGCAGGGTGGGAGAGCGGAGACCACAAAGGCAGATCCAAGCAGAGAGAGGAGCACCTCCAGCTGGGGTACAGAGGCCTCTGCACAGCCCTGTGCTGAGCACAGAGGACATGGGGTCATACGGGACAGACAGCAACACTGGACGTGATGCTTAGCCAAGGGGTAGGGAATGCTGGGGACTGGCTGTGATGAGGACAGTACGTGCTTACTCTTCCCTCCCCATGTCCCCTGCAAGTGCCATCCAGGCTGCTACCTGTGGGGTGGAGTCCGTGCGCCTTCTGCCTGTGGATCAGCTGGTCTCTGCAGCGGGTGCTGATCCCCCGCCCCCAAACCCCTTCCTCCTCCCTCCACAGTTGTGCGCAGGCTGAATGAGCTGTACAAGGCCAGCGTGGTATCCTGCCAGGGCCTGAGCTTACGACTGCAGCGCTTCCTCTTGGACAAGCAGCGGCTACTAGATGGCGTCCACAGTGTCACTGCTGAGCGGCTCATCCTCAGCCATGCCGTGCACATGGTACGGGCAGTAGGGCTCTGTGGGTATCTGGCTGTGTGGCTCCTCCTTAGGCATGCTGGGCCGTGGCACGGTGCTGTAGCTGCAGCCTCCTGAGGGCCCTGGTGACCAGGTTACTGTGCAGTTCCCCAGCCCTCAACCACTCTTCCCCGAGACTCCCCAGCTAACATGAGAGAGGCCTAGTCTCTAACGCTTGCCATAAGTCAGCCTCTGAAGCTCTGTGCAGGGCCACACAGCCTTGAGTGTGAAGCCTGTGGCTGCCAGGGTGCCTCTCTGCTCAAGGCCCCAAGACATTGCCTCTGGTTTTTTTTTTTTTTCCTTGTGGTACTGGGGTTTGAACTTAGGCCCTACATACAGGTTGAGCCACCTCCAGCCCTTTTTTGTGATAGGTTTTTTCCAGATAGGATCTTGTGAACTGTTTGCCTGGGCTGGCTTAGAACCTTGATCCTCCTGATCTCTGCCTCCTGAGTAGCTAGAATTACAGGTGTGAGCCACCAGTACCCCGCTAGGCCTCGGTTTTGAGATAATTGGTACTTGTAACAAATGTGTCTGTCAGAGGAAAGCCATGGGGGCAAATCTACCTCCCCCTGGGCAGGACTGGCCACTTGCTGCTGATACTTTGTGCTGTCACCACAGTGGCAGGAACAAACAATACTGAGTGAGTGCTTTTGAGCCTCACGGCCAGCACCACCACACTGACTGACCTGCAGTGGGGTTGAGGGCCACCGCCAGACCAGTCAGACAGCACATGGCCACACAGGGCTGAGCTGCTCGCCTGGCTCTGCACATCTACAGTTCCTAACTCCCTTGCTGCCTTGGCCATGTGGGCATAGCATTGCTTGTGCCCTCCACACGACAGCGCTCTCTGCTTGTCTACTACTGTGTGAGGTGTGCTGAGACTGGCTGGCCACTGGCCGCCGCCCTGGAGCCAGCCTGTGCTTTTGGCCCTTTGTCAGTGTCACGCCAGCTCAGCCCCTGCCTGCAGGTGCAGTCAGCCGCCCTGGATGAGATGTTTCAGCACCGTGAGGGCTGTGTGCCACGCTACCACAAGGCCCTGCTGCTGCTGGAGGGGCTGCAACACATGCTCACGGACCAGGCTGACATCGACAGCATTGCTAAGTGTGAGTGTGCCCTAGCCCGTGGCCTGCGTGGGCAGGCAGGCGCCTCCCAGCTCACACTGTCCCTCTCACAGGCAAGCTGTGCATTGAGCGGAGACTCTCGGCCCTGCTGACTGGCATCTGTGCCTGACCCTCTGCTGCCTGGCCGACTGTGTCTGAGGAGCTGGACCCTCTCTGCAAACGCTGTAGGGTGGGCTCTGTGTGCTGGCTGCACCAACAGGACAGGTCTGTCCACCTCAGCGTTAATTTGATGGTGCTGAGACTGTTGCCAGTCAGCTCCAGCATGGATGCTGGGTGGAGCTACGGCGTCTGAATCCTACAGCCTGGCGTAGCTCTTGCTTCCTTGGCTGCCTGTCTCTGCTGGCAGGTGGACTGCAGGATGCAGGGGACGGCTCCCTTGGTCTGCTGGGGTTGGAATTTTTGAACTTGTCTTCCCTGGCTGCCTCCTCCAGCAAGCAGGCACAGAGCCAAGAGGTGGCAGGCTGGCATATGTGGGCATCCGCCACCTTTGAGAGCCCAGGGAAACCTCAAGGACAGGCAGGGCCCTGAGACTGTGTTGCTGATTCCAAGCCAAAGGGAGCTTTTTCTCATGGCTCACTTGCCCTGTTACCCAGGAAAAGGGGAGTGGTCTCCCACCCCCCGCGACCCCATCCCACCATCTCTCTAGGAACCTCTCCCTCTGAGACCAGCCGCCCAGCTTTGTAAGTCACCTAAGCACTTTATGCAGACAGACTGGAGAACTCGGCCCCATAGCGGCCAATAGCGCAGACCGCTGGGAAGCCAGCTCTTGCCTTCCCAGGTGTTGGACGTGTGCAGATACACCTGCATCCTATATAAATAGCCCCAAGTGCACCACTGCCTGTACCTGGCCCTTGAAAGGGAGATGGACAGGCTCACCCACCAGAGAAGAGACAGTCCTCGTATTTAAATGTTCTTTTAGGGACAGTCGGTATGAAACACGAGCTTTGTAAACACAACAGCTGTTGTAATCTTCACACTTTACTTCTAAAATGTGTCTTCTTTTTTCCGCAGCTCATTTTTTCTTTAAAGAAGGAAACTTAGTTGTTTAAGAAATTGCTTTGAAAGGGTGGAGGACAGGTTAGAGTGGGACAGGAAGGGTGTGGAATTGCCACAGATGCCTAGCTGCCAGAGGTGGTGGCAACCAGATGTGTGGCTGAGGGTGTGACAAGGCTGCTGTCCAGGCCACCTGCTGAAGTGTATGTGTGCATCTGTGGCTGGCTGTTTCCCCACTGTCCTGCTCTGTGGGGTGGGCAGGCAAAGGGGAATTTGCAACAGGAAAGATAACACATATGCAAAACCTCCCCACAAACTTTCCAGACCGCCTAGATGGCAGGACTCTTGCGCCTGGTGGCCTTTGGGGTCTGTAGGCCTGTCTTCCGGGCTCCAGGGTGGGTGCAAGCTGGACAACTGCCTGGGCCTCTCTGGTCTGCCAGCCCATGGCTCAGCTTAGCTCTGCCCAAACCTACTTGAATGTATCTTAGTGTCCACGGGAAAATGTGGGTCTGTGGTTCCCCCAGCAAGGATTCAAAGTCACATGCCACATACACAAAACACGTGTGTTTTCTTTGCAAATACTTGAAATATTGCCACTGTGCTTGGACAAACGAGCATACATCGCCAAGACTGATTTCCTTTCTCATTGCCCCACAGCCACCTTGCTGCATGTAAGTAAGTGTTGTATTTATTGCTTTTTCCGACTGGGATTCAGAGCTCCAGGGGGCCAGGTGCAGGAGGTGCCTCGCCCACCTCCTGGGCCTTGGCTTCCTGGTGGCCATGTGCGTGGCTGCTTGCGTGTGCTTTGAGCAGAATCTCTTCTCCACAAGGTAGTAGTGCCCAGCCCTCCATCTTTTAAAATGAATTTTGTGTGAGTCCCCCCCCTTTTATGTTTCTCTGTGTAAAACCAATTTAAGGAAATAAACCGTTCAAACCCCAGTGCCACCAAAAAAAAAAAAGGAAATAAACCTTTGGAATTGTTGGTGTGGTGTCACTGGTCACCCTCATTACTTTGCCACTGTTCTTCGTGTCCATCTGTGCAGGATGGCCTACGTCACTCAGCGAGGCAAGGACTCTCAGGGACAGCCGGGTGGATTTGTTGCTGAGTCCTTCCTAGCAGGAAGCAGCCTCCACCACCAGGCTAAGGGGAGCAGGGGGCCTCTCAAAGGTGACAGCAGGCAGTGCAGCGCCTGGAGTGCAGCTTTCAGTTTTCTCAGAGATGCACCGGGAGGATATTTCATGGCGCCCCCAGACCACTCCCTCAGTCGCCTCAGTGGGAACCTTCTGTGGACACGTGCAACACACTCCCTCTTTTTTCGGAGATAGTTCTTGAACGCCTGTGTAGGCAAGCCACCCCCACCTCAGCCTGGGGAGTCGGTTCTTCCCTGGGGCTGCCTCACCAGCTCTCCTTGAACCCTTGGTCTTATGCATGCTTTGGGTGTGGCGTGGTGCTCACTCTGATGGCTGATGATGCTGGCCATCAGAGTGCTCATCACCTACCTCTTGCTTCTGTGTCTCATTTGGTGGAATGTCCAAGTCTTGCCCATTTTCCTGCTATTTTTTTCTTCAGAAAACAAGGTTCACCACCACACAACCTGCTGGTGATGCCCTCTGCCCAGTTTTGAGTTGAGCTCTTTGCCTTTTTATTGCTGGATTGAGAGGTTTCCTTTTTTAAGCTATTGTTTTTACAAGATAAAATTAACATTAGATTACTAAAAAGGCTAACTGCAATATTAAAAATGAAAGTTCATCCAGAGGAAATGGAGGGTGGAGACCTGAAGTTGGAGAGGGGACGCTCCAAGTGACCCTGAGGTACTTGCAGGAAGAGTCCAGCCCAGGAAGGTTCTGCCTGGCTGGCCTGGCTACAGCGTCGAGCTCTTTCACATGAGTGACAGAAATGGTGAGATGGTCACCAGGGTCGTGCAGTTCTGTAGTATTTATTTCTCTGGAGGAGTTTTGGTTTGCATAAAAACTGAACAAGGGCCAGGCACCGGTGGCTCATGCCTGTAATCCTAGCTGCTCAGGAGCCAGAGATAAGGGGGATCGTGGTTCGAAGCCAGCCCGGGCAAATAGTTCACGAGACCCTATCTCCAAAAAACAAAGTTCTGGTGGAGTGGTTCAAGGTGAAGGGCCTGAGTTCAAGCCCCAGTACTGTAAAAAGCAAACAAAAAACTGAACAAGGAGCAAGAGGATTCCCATCTACCCCTCTCCCCGCCCTCCCACTGGTGTCCCTTGCCATTAGCTCGTTACACTCATGTTGCAGCACCGTCAATACTGATACCTTATCATCCACAGCCCATGGGGTTGTTGCACAGTCTAGAGGGTTGTGGGTTTTTTTTTTTAATTTTTTTTGGCAGTACTGGGTTTGAATTCAGGGCTTTATGCTTGCCAGGCAGATGCTCAAGCACTTAAGCCACTCTGCCAGCTGTGTTTTTGTTTTGTTGAGATAGGGTCTCTATGTTGATCCTGCCTCAGCCTCCTGAGGTGGGATTCCAGTTTGTACTGCCATGCCTGGCTTAAGTTTGTGTTACCAGTTTTTTGTTTTGCAGTGTTGGGATTGACCCCAGGGCTTTGTGCATGTTAAGTAAGCACCCTACCACTGAACTACACCCCAGCCTTTCTAATTTTGTTTCGAGATGGTGGTCTTTGCTGTGCAGCATCCCACGGTCGGCCAACGTACGACAAACGTGTGTGGTGTCACGTGTCCTCTCCCCCACCATTGTATCACACAGAACACTTCACTCTCCCACAACTCCTGTGCCACACCTGTTCATCTGCACCCGTGGTGACTACTGTGTCTGTAGTTTGACCCCTTCTGGGGTGACACCGGTGAAATCACACAGCCGTTGATTACTCTCCCACTGAGCGCTTCCAAGCTTAGGGAGTTAGAAACAGAGCAGTGTAAACCTCCGTGGGCAGGAGCTTGAAGGGGGGGTGGCCTCGTGCAGAGCCTGGTCCCCTTGCCAAAGACCGCAAGCTGCACTTCCAGCACAGGCTCAGCGGGAGGGCCAGCCTCTGGTGGCCGCACAGGGGCTCCAGCCTTGAGTTCGGGCAACCCGGGGGCCTGTGAAGGAGGAGCACTGAGATCAGCTCTTGCATAGTGAGGTGACAGGGACCTCAGTCATCTTTCATTTCCACTACCTGACACACCTGACAGTCAGGACCTGTTAGGGTGGCTACGTTTCTGTCCCCCTCCCCAGAAAGCTGTGGAGTGGGAGGTCTGCTGGTGCGACTACCCACCGACCTGGAATTCTGAGTGGGTCTCACTGCCTCCAGCTGACTGGTTGAGACCATTTGCCCACAGAACAGGTGTGGCTGCCCTGGTGGTGGGCACACTGAGGGGCAGGAGACATACCTCCTGAGCTGCAGATACAGCAAGGCTCACCATGGGAAGGCAGGAGAAGGGATGCTGGGGTCCCAAGCTCCCAGGAGGGCCCTCACTCCTGAGAGCAGAACAGGAGGGGCTGTTTGGGCCCCGCAACTCACTGAGGGCTCTGTCCAGCCCTCTGCACATCCACTTCTGTCTGAGCCAAAGCCAAGATCTTTCTGTTGCTCATGAGGCCCCTGATCTGGCTTCATTTCTCACTACTGTCTCTGCCACCTTTGTTGTGGGGGGGGGCGATGGTACTGGGGTTTGAACTCGGGGCCTCACTTTCTAGATAGGCTCTCTACCACTTGAGCCCTCTCTGTCACCTTGTGGTGTCTCTAACTGCAGAATCTAGGAATGGTGTGTCCTGGTTCTACCGATTCCATCTGGAGAAGGAGCAAGCAGAGAGGCAGGCCTCTCCCAGCCTGGCATGCTTCTGCCCCAGGGTCCTTTAGTCTGCTGGGAACACACTTCTCCCACAACACCTCCTGCCCCAAATTCAAGTTTGTGGTCAGCTGAGTTATATTGCCCAGAGGTGTCCAGGTCCTGATACCTGGAGCCTGTATGTGGCTTTACATGACAAGAGGGACTCTGCAGATATGATTAGCTCACGCTAAGGATTTTTTTTCTTTCTTTTTTTTTTTTTTAGTTGGAGTCTAGCTACATAGCCCAGGCTGGTCTGGAACTCACTCTGTGGCCTCTATCCTCATGCCTCAGCCTCCCGAGTGCTGGGATTACCGGAGCCTGGGAGAGTATCCTGGATCAGCCAGGTGAGCCCAGTGGAATCCTATGAACATCTTTAAGGGAGAGGAGGAGACAGAAAGAGTCAGAGAGATGCAGAGATGTTAAGCAGAGGTCAGCCAAACTTCTCCTGTCTCTGTAAAAGGGCCGGGTGCCGGCGGCTCCATAGCTCATGACTGTAATCCTAGCTTCTTGGGAGACTGAGGTCAGGAGGATTGCAATTGGAGGCCAGTCTAGGCAAATAGTTCATGAGACCCCCATTTGCAAAAGAACCAATCCCCCCACCCCCCAAAAAATAATTAAAAGGATGCAGGTTGAGGGTGCTCAAGATGCATGTGGTGGTCAGAAAATGGAGGGACCGAGTCTTGGAGAAGGAATGGGCTCCAACACTAGTTTCTCTGGCAGTTGTTCCTCCAGGGATCTTGTTGGCTGTGAAAAAACTCACACCAGTCCTTGACAAAATGAGAAAAGTAAGAACAATGCATTGAGCTTCGCATGACAGACATTTTTCATTTAAAGGAAATAAGGTGATGGTAGGTATTTTTTCATTTTTTTTTCATTTTTTTTTGTGTGTGGAGAACTTCGGTTTGAACTCAGGGCTTCATGCTTGCAAAGCAGGCACTGTACCTCTTGAGCCACACCTCCAGTCCATTTTGCTCTGGTTATTTTGGATATAGGGTCTTATGAACTATTTTCTGGGGCTGGCCTCGAACCATGATCCTCCCAATCTCAGTTTCCTGAAAAGCTAAGATTACAGGCATGAGCCACTGGTGCCCACCTTTTCTTTTCTTTTTTGCGGTACTGG
This sequence comes from Castor canadensis, assembly GCF_047511655.1. Taxonomy (NCBI): domain Eukaryota; kingdom Metazoa; phylum Chordata; class Mammalia; order Rodentia; family Castoridae; genus Castor; species Castor canadensis. Next base: position 46,564,892 of record NC_133403.1, read on the forward strand.
GGCTTGAACTCAGGGTCTTCACCTTCACCTTGAGCCACTCCATCAGCTGTTTGTTTTTTTTTTTTCAAGATAGGGTCTCAAGAACTATATGCCTAGGCTGGCTTCGAACTGTGATCCTCCTGTAGCTAGGATTACAGGAGTGAGCCACAGGTGCTGGGCTTTTTTTTTTTTTTTATATCATCCTGTGTGCACAAGTAAAAAGATAGCTGGGAGCTGGGAGCCGGCGGCTCACACCTGTAATCCCGGCTACTCAGGAGGCAGAGATCAAGAAGATTGCAGTTCGAAGCCAACCCCAGGCAAACAGTTTGTGAGACCCTATCTTGATAATACCCAAGAGAAAACAGGGTTGGTGGAGTGGCTCAAGTGATAGAGTGCCTGCCTAGCAAGAGTGAGGCCCTGAGTTCAAACTTCAGTAACACACACACACACACACACACACAAGCAAAGATTGAGCTGGAGGGTGGGGATGTAGCTCAGTGGTAGAGCACTTCCTCGAATGCACGGGGCCCTGGTTCCATCCCTAGCGCTGCAAAAAGAAAAAAAAAAACAGCTAACTCTGATGAGTCTCTGTGCCTGTCTGTGCCCAGCCTTGCTGTCTGTAGCATGAGGGCAAGGACGGTTTCCTGGGATTAAATGCGCGGGTGCATCAGGGGATCCCAGCAACGCCTGGCAACAGCAAGCTGATGTCACCGCAGACTTGCTAACAGGAAAGGCTGGTGGTGGTCTGCACCCTGCCCAGCCAGCGGGTGGAAGTGCAAAGACCAGTTGTGCCTGGTGCTGTGGGACTTGAGGCAAGGTGCCTTGCTCCTCTGTTTCTCTGGTCCTCTTCAGTGGCAGAGGGTGGGTGCGAGGATGGAACGGGTTAACCACGTGGGCGTTATCCGCTTTGATTACTTCTTCCTGCCAAGACTCGCACCCTGGTGCATTCGTAATCCGCACATCTCACTGAAGTGTGTTCCCTTTGCACCGCCAAGCCTTTCCCCAGCCCGGATTTTGGCCGCGGGCCTCGTGAGGCTCACGGAAGCGCCTGGACCAGCCGGGAGCCTGGGTTACGAGGCTCCGCCCACTTCCCCGCCCACACAGAACTGGCCACGCCCACTCACGTCCCGCGCCGCAGCTCTGCCCAGGAAGACTTTTGTCCCTGCTCGGCCGCCGTCCAGCGCGCTTCGGCTTCCTGTCTCGCCCACGTGGTCGGCCTCCGCCGGGTCCGCGGCGTCGTGAGTGGGTCGGGCGGGAGCCACGCTGATCTTCACGAACGGGCCGGGTCCCGAGGACAGCTCTCCGGGCGGGGCGGGAGGAGGAGGGACCAGGGAGGTCAGAGGTCAACTGGGGGTCAGGGGCGCCCGGGAGACCACAGGTCAGAGTTCAGGAGGGCGGGGCTGGAACCTCGGCGGGCCTGAAGAAGTCAGAGATCAGGAGGGCCAGGGCAGGGGCATCGGGGGTGGGGTGGGGGGGCGGGGTTCTCGAGGAGGTCGGGGTCAGAGTTCGGCAGGGGTCAGAGTTCGGCAGGGTTCCGGGAGGCGAGGGTCCGGCGCCTGTATCCCGCCGCGCATGGGCGTCCCCGGCCTGTGGGCCGCGCTGCTGAGAGCCTGGGGACAGTGGACCGCGCGCCTCGGCCCGCGCGCCCCCGGGTAAAGACCCGGCGCTGCCCGGCGCTGCCCCGCGCTGCCCTCCTCTGCCCACTTCCACCCACCTCGGCCCGCGCGCCCCCGGGTAAAGACCCCGCGCTGCCCACTTCTGCCCACCTCTGCCCCACGCTGCCCACTTCTGTCCACCTCTGCTCTGCGCTGCCTATCTCTGCCCAACTTCTGCCCTGTGATGCTCACCTCTGCCGTCTTCTGCCTAGCACTGCCCAGCGCTGCCCACCTCTGCCCCACGCTGCCATCCTCAGCCCCATACTGTCCACCTCTGCCCCACCCCCTCCCGCCTCTACCGACCTCCGCTCACCCCCTCTGCCCACCTCAACCCATCTCTGCCCACCTCTACCTGGCACAGCCCAGTGCTGAAAACCATTGCCCAGTGCTATCCCATGCTGCCCACCAGTGCCTGACCCTGCCGAGTGCCCTGTCCCGTTGGTCTGCCCCTGAGCTCCAGTGAGAGCTGCCAGGTGGCTCTGCACTGCCATCATCCTTGCTGCCTCCACTCACTCACTCACACCTGTCTTCTCAGCTGGCTCCCCATGGCTGGGAACGAGGTGCCCCCAGCGCTGGCCTCAGTCCAGCAGAACAGGAAGGCCCGCGGTGGCTGGGTCTGGCAGGAGACGCAGCATCCGCCCAAGAGGCTGAAGGGCAGTGAGGATGAGGAACCACCGCGGAAGCCGCCCAAACGCAAGATCGTGCTGCTCTTGGCCTACGCGGGGAAGGGCTACCACGGCATGCAGGTGAGCGCCACACCTGGACACGGCTGCCTTGGCTCAGCTCCTGCTGGCCCGGTGCCGCTGTGCGGCTTCCCACAGGGACCTCAGAGTGAACCCGGGGAACAGTGAAAACGGAGAACTGTGCGTGGGTCTCCCTGCCACGATTTAGGTCCTCGAACCCTGCTCTGAGAGTGACTGTGCTGGGTGTGTCTGGTCATCCCAGCACGGTGGTCAGGGCCAGCTTGGTGGCTGACCCACATGTGATCTTGGGTAAATGGGTGAGTCTGCCTTACTTCCTCCTTATTAGGACAGGCGTGCACAATCCTTAATGGGGTCTAAGAGACTAGGTTTACCAATGAGAAGGGCAGGGACTGTGGGCAACAGCCATGTACCTGGGCAGCAGGTGTTGCTTGTCCTGCATGGCGAGGGCTGCTGAGCTCCAGAAGGACACTGGGGAGGTCTAGCAAGCTGGCCCCTGGGTTCCCTACCTGGCACAAAAACTTGGCCCTGACCAATGCAGGTGGACTCTGTTCCTCCTTGTAGCCACCTCTGCGGTCACTTGACCCACACTCTGTCAACTTGTTTAAGGCTGGCCAGCAATGCGAAGTCATGGGCGAACTGAAATACGAGTCCCAAGAAAGTAAGGTGTGAGTTGAGCAGACAGAATACTGATTTTCACTCTGAACGATATGGGTACTTACTGATGTTATTATTGTGTTGCAATAGTGTTAGTGCTCACACAGTTCAGTTCGTGTCCTAGTCTACTTCCTTTTTTTTGGCGGTACTAGGGTTTGAACTCAGGGCTTTGCACTTGAGAGGCAGGTACTCTACTGCTTGCGCCATTCCTCCAACCCCTATCTTACCTTTTTTTTCTTTTAATTTGTTATTCATTTATTCACATGTGCGTACATTGTTTGGGTCATTTCTCCCCCCTCCCCTACCCTATCTTACTTTAAAAAAAAAAAGTATAAGTTTGCTGGTGTGGTGGCTCACACATCTGTAATCCCTAAGCTCAGGAGGTGGAAGGAGAAGGAACACAAGCTTGAGGCCAGCCTGAGCTACATAGTGAGACCCTACCCCCTCTGCCCCCCAATAAAAAGTATGCTCCCTAATTTTGTGACAGTTGGTAGATGGTGACAGTAGGCTGGAAAACATGGCTTCAGTCCGAGTTAGCCTCAGATGTTCTAGTTGAACCCACAGATACATCCCTTGCTCTTTGGGTGTCTGGTATGCTTTGTTTTCCTTCCTTCCTACCTCTTTCCTTTGGTCTCAATGTGCAACCTGGGCTAGGCTGGAATCCACTCAGCCTCTCCACAGTGTCAGGATTACAGTGTGTTGTGCTCATCTGCTTGACATGTTTTGTGGGAGTAATTTTGATTATGTAAGCCTTTTTTTTTTTTTTTGTGGGACCAGGGTTTGAACTCAGGGCTTCATGCTTGCAAAGCAGGTGCTCTACCTCTTGAACCTCACCTTAATTCTATTTTGCTCTGGTTATCTTGGGAGATGGGGGGGAATCTTCAGAACTATTTGCCAGGCTGGCCTTCAACCACAGTCCTCCCATCTCCACCTCCCAAGTAGCTAGGATGACAGGGATGAGCCACCTTAAGGTTTTTGCTGTAGGCTCTGTCTTGAGAACTTGGTGTCTTATCAGCTTCTGCTTGCCTCGGTTTCTCCACTAGGGAGATGGTGGGGTGATGAGCTCACAGGGCTGAGTGAAGGGTTGTTTTCCGACATTACATCATTTGAGAAATGTTCATGATTTTACACCAAGTAACTGGTAGGAACCTGCAAGGTAGACTCTAGGAGAGTCTTCCCCCTAGCGGGAGCCATGGTAAAACACATGTAGCCCTGTGTCCCTGAATTGAGAAGGCGTTCTGTGAGAATGAGGTGCAGGCGTCCCTGTTTTGGTCATGGGGTCCTGCAGACTCTGGACCAGCACTCAGTAGGCCAAGAGGTGCAGCGTTCGACATGGCTCTGGAAGCAGCGCTGTCCTTCTTGGTAGGCATTCACTCCAAGAGGTCCCATGACCTCTTGGTCCCATGAGCCAGGGTTTAAGAAAAGCCTAGAATGCCAAAGCCAGCCAAGGGACAGTGGGGAGGGTGAAGCCGTCCCCTGTGCTCAGAATTGGTCCTGGTGCTGGTCCTGAGGCCATCTGCATTGTGGATATGGCTGAGTCTGGTTGCCCCAGTGGCTTTCCTGTCTCCCCAGTGTGCAGCACCCAAGGCCCAGGCAGGGATATGAAAAGAATCTGTCTCCTTTTTCCAGAGGAATGTGGGGTCCTCACAGTTCAAGACCATAGAGGATGACCTTGTGTCTGCCCTGGTCCAGGCAGGCTGTATTCCTGAAAATCATGGCACAGACATGAGGAAGATGTCCTTCCAGCGATGTGCCCGCACAGACAAGGTAGGTGCTGCCTGATCCTGGCCTGCAGCTCATGGCCTTCTGTCCTAGGGTCCCATTGGTCAGAACTGCTACACAGGACAGGCCTGCGCCACAGGAGCCTAAAGCAAAGAATGGTTTGCTTTGCGTAGCTGAGAGGTCGGAGCATGACCGGCTTAGCTGTGGCTGTGTCTCGCTGGGCACTGGCAGAACTGTGTCCACTGGCCTTTGCTTCTTTTCTGTCAGCTCACCCTGCAGGTGGCAGGTGGCTGTGACCTCTGCTGTAGATCCATCCCCATCACCTCACCGGTGCAGAAAGGGTTGTGGCTGTGGAGGTGAGCCACAGTTGTAGTGTGGTGTTGCTGGTAGCCTCATTGAAAAGGCAGAGGAGTTGGCGAGGTTGCTCTGAGTGATCAGTGGCGTATAGCTGAGTATACGTGCTCATTTCAATGTGCAATCAACATAAAATGCGGCAGTAGCACCCTTCTCCCAGCATATGCTCTTTAAACGCAGTGTGTTCTCACACGCTAAGCTGCTACACTGACCCATCCCGTGGACGTGGCCATATGTGGCTGGTGGCCCAGCCCATGCACTCTGAATCACAACCTTGAGTGCCACTGTCCCAGCTTTATGTTCATCCTGTGCTCAGTTCCTGGCTAGTGTGGCAGCACATGCTGAGTGGCCACACTGCGCCATGTTCCTGGGCCTAGGAGTGTGCAGGATGACTCCCCAGGACTGGACTTGTGTCACCTGAGGGGACCTGCTGCGGGTAGGTAGAGAGCACATGGCTCTTCTGTAGCACACAGGAAGCATGATGGGAGCTGGTCACAGTGACGCACACCTGAAATCTTAGCACTCAGAAGGCTGAGGCAGGACAATCATGAATTTGAGGCCAGCCTGGACTACAATAGCGAGACTCTGTCTCAAAAAAATAAAAATGCCGGGTGCTCATGGCTTGTGCCTATAATCCTAGCTATTCAGGAGGCAGATCACAGTTCGTTTCGCTTTTTTTTTTTTTCTTCTCTTTTTTCTTTGTGTATGACTGCGGTTTGAACCAGGGCTTTGCACTTGTAGAGCATGCACTTTACCATTTGAGTCGTACTCCAAGAATTTCAGTTCAAAGCCAGCACAGGCAAATAGTTCATGAGACCCTATCTTGAAAAAACCCATCACAAAAACAACTGGCAGAATGGCTAAAGGTGTAGGCCCTGAGTTCAAACCCTAGCACCACCAAAAAACAAAAAGCAAGCACAGTAAGAATCAGAAACCTGATCTCTATTCTTCAGAACCTGGCCATTGAGGGTACCCGGCACTGTCCTGGACACAGAGTTTTGCAAGTCAGCACTCTTGTGGATTTGCAAAAAGCTTTGGCTCTTGTTCCTACACCCATCTAATTTTAAAGGTACACCAGTCCCCTGGACCCATGAGCCCAGGCCAGACCTGGGCATGGAGCCGCCCTGCACATAGGGAAGAAGCAGACCCAAGCCACAGTTCCCTGTGGGGCAGTGATGGTTGGAGCCATTTGTGGTTCTTACTGTTTTTCACTTTCTTTCTGCTCTTCCATTTGCAGCTCTCTGATTGTTTTCGAGGCAGAAGAGTAAAAACTCTCCTGAACTGATGGAGAGCACATTTCAGAACATGGTCCCTGCATTGGTTTCCTTTCTGTTACTTAGAAAAGCTTTAGTCTCTTTTTCTGCTTCTTTCAGTAGAAACCTTTGAGGCTGATTCAGCATCTGTGCACCCAGCCCCTTGGACACCACAGGAACATTTATTTATTTTTATTTACTTGGGGCACTAGGAATTGAACTCCAGGCCTTGTGCATGCTTGGCAACTGCTGAGCATTGAGCTGCACCCCTGCCCTAAAGCCTAAAGTGCACTAATTTTTTTTTTTTTTTTGGTGAGACTAGGGTTTGAACTCAGGGCTTCATGCTTGCAAATCAGGTGCTCTTCCACTTGTGGCACACTTCCAGTCCATTTTGCTGTGGTTATTTTGGAGATGGGGTCTCTTGAACTATTTGCCTACACTAGCTGTGAACTGTGATCCTCCTAATTTCAGCCCCCCAAGTAGCTAGGGTTATAGGTGTGAGCCACAGGCACCATGCTCAAGTTTGCTAATTTTAAGTGTAGGACTTTATTGGTTTCTAACCTATGCATGTGTCTGTGTCTCCAGCCCCATCCCCAGAAGGCCCCTCTTGGCCCATGCAGATTGTTGCCTCTCTCAAACCATCCCCCACCCCCACCCCCGCCATAGGCACTGTTGTGTTGTGACATAGATGGGACCCCCTTTCTTGCTGTGCTCTTTTTTTTTTTGGTGGTATTGGGGTTTGAACTCAGGGCTTTCTGCTTGCCAGTCAGGCATTCTACTATTTGAACCACACCTCCACCTCTTGCTGTGCTCCTAGTTCTGTTACATAGTGCCTTCTCCCTCTTCCCTCATCCCTGGGAGTCAGCCTCTGTGGGACTGTTTCCTTCTGCCCTCAATGCAGTGTTGGGTTCTGATGCCACTCACAGCAGTTGGTGTGCTCACCTTGACCGAGTGGCACTGTTTTCACACCTGCCTGACCCTTGGGTGCCAAGTGCTGTGTTGGAGGACCAGTCCTAGCTGGATCCACCTCTCCTCCATGCTCTGCTTTCTTTATAGGGTGTGTCTGCAGCTGGCCAGGTAGTGTCCCTGAAGGTGTGGCTGATCGATGACATTCTGGACAAGATCAACAGCCACCTTCCATCCCACATTCGGATTCTCGGTAAGCCTTGCAGCATGGGTGGTTGCAGTGAGACCCGAGTCTGTGTGCCGTGGGAAGTGGAGCAGGATAACCGAGTAGGTGCTTAGCAGGTGGTGGGTGGCTGTGATTCTTCATCCAGAGTTCAGTATTGCCATGTTTGTGAGAGCCAGACAGCCGAGTGGGCAGAGTCAGAAACCTTTCTGTGGCACTGCTGTGTTGCTCCATGGGTTCCTGGTCTTAATCACACACTAGCCATGAACATCTCATTTGTGGTTAAAATGGGGCAGCTGTCCTGTTTATAACAGGAAGGATTGGTAAATGGGATTTTTAGTCCCTTTTTGTAGTGCTGGAGGTTGAACCAAGGGCTCCAGGTTATATGCCTAGACCAGCCTCCCTCCCTCCTACCTTCCTCCCTCTTTTCCTTCCTCCTTCCCTTCCTCCCTTTTTCCTTCTCTCCCTTCCCTCCCTCCCTTTTTCCCTCTTCTCTCCCTCCTCTTCCTCCCCTTTTTAAAAAAGAAAAATCTGACTGCCTTGGCGTCTGAAGTGGTATGTACAGGCCACTTGCATCTCATCTAGCTTTGGCATGACTGTGTGCCTCTGCCCTCTTGCTATTTTCTCTGTGCTCTATCTGTTCATTGTTCCCATTTCCTTTCTTCCTTCTTTTGGACTAATGTTCATTTTTTTTTGGTGGAACTAGTGCCTGAACTTGGGGCTTTGGGCTTGCAAAGCAAGTACTCTACAGCTTGAGCCACACTTCCAGTCCATTTTGCTGTGGTTGTTTTGGAGATGGGGTCTAACTATTTGCCTGGGCTAGCCTTGAACCATGATACTCCAGATCTTAGCCTCCCAAGTAGCTGGGATTACAGGCATGAGCCACCAGCACCCAGCCTAATCAGTATTCTTTTTTTGGTGGTACTGGGGTTTGAACTCAGGGTCTCACACTTGCTAGGCAGGTGCTCTATTGCTTGATCGATCCACTCCCCCAGCTCTTTTTTTGTTGGGTGTTTTTGAGAAAGGGTCTGACACATTACTTGCCTGGGCTGCCGTGATCCTCCTGATCTCTGCCTTCTGAGGAACTAAGATTACAGGCATGAGACACGGGTGCTTGGCTTAATTGATATTCTTTATAATTTCATTTGATTGTCACCTGTTTTTGGCTATTATCTGTAATTTGTGTTTTCTTAGTGATTGCTTTGGAGTTTAAATGAAAAGCTGGCAAACTTTTTCTGTGAGGGTCAGACAGTACATCTTCCAGGCTGATGCACCACAGACTAAGCTCTTTTTGCACGTTTCTCTCTTTCCTTGACCACTCTTTCAGTCTCGTATCACAGGCTGCACAGAAACCCGCTGTGTATTGGGCACAGTTTGCCAGTCCCTGGTGTATTCTCTTTACCATAGTCTACCCTCCAGTGAATTAGGGGTTGTAGCATGCTAGCATACCATGCACAAGTCCCTGGGTTTAATCCCAGCATTGGTATCCCCTCTTCCCGCCCCAAAAAAACCCCAAACAATACAATTTATGCAAAACAACAGGGCTGGAGATGTGGCTTAAGTGGTTGAATGCCTGTCTAGGAAGTGCACCGAATTCAAACCCCAGTACCAAAAACTGCATGCTGTGGAAGGGCAGTGCTTGTGGCTCTCTCTTGGCCACTGTGCTGCTGTTGATGTAAATTTTACACACGTTACAAATCCTTCAGAATGTGTTTTTTGTTTTGTTATTTTTTGAGGCACTGGTGTTTGAACTCAGGGCTGCATGCTCACAAAGCAGGTGCTCTGCCACTGAGCCATGCCTCCAGCCCTTTTTGCTAAGGTATTCTGGAGCTAGGTCTTGCTTTTTGTCCATACTGGCCTGGACTGTGATCCGTCTATTGTATACTTCCCACAGTAGTTGGGATGACAGGTGTGGACCACTGTGCACAGCCATTGGTTGAGATGGGGTCTCACAGACTGTTCACCTGCCTAACCTCGACCCATGATCCCCCTGATCTTAGCCTCCCAACCTCCCAAGCAGCTAGGATTACTCATTCTTTTTATTTATTTTTTGACAATTTTTTAAAGAGCCAGGTGTGGTGGCACATGCTATAATCTCAGTACTTGGGACACTGAGGCAGGAGGACTGCGCAGTGATAGTGCTTTTTGTTTTTAAAGCCCTTCTGTTACTGAAGTATAATAGATGTACAATACACTGCACGTATTTAAGTGTACAGTTTCTTGGTTCTGGGATTAGAACCCAGCGCCTCACACATGCTGGCCAAGTACTGAGGCGCGTCCCAACCCCACGTGGAGTTTATGTAAATGAACTCATAAAATACATATTCTAGCTTTTGGTCTGTTTTCTGTTGCTCAGCTTATTTTTTTTCTCCAGTACTGGGGATGAAACCCAGTGCCTTGTGCATACTAGCTGTTACAAATAAAGTTGTCAAAAACATTTGCATAGAAGTCACTAATTACTTTGTCCGCCCTTGAGTTTTTTTTTTTTGAGGTGATAGGGACCAATTGCGGTGCCTCATGCACGTAAGGCAGGTGTTCTAACACTGAGCTACACCTCCAACCCTGTTTACTTTTAGTATAATTGTGTGTGTGTGCGACAGGGTCTCACTCCATAGCCTTGGCCTCCCATTACAGGTGGATGTCACCATGCCTGGCTAATGTCATGTAGTTTTGTTTTTGTTACACTGTCCCCTTTTTCTGCTCTATGAGGCTGTTCCCTCTCAGGAAGCCCCTCACAGTGTACTCCCTCCAAAAGTCCCCTTTGGTGCTTCTTGCCATTTATTTCCATGGAAGATACTTTAGTGAATTTCACAGATGGTCCCCAGTTTTGCTAAGTAGCCAATGTCCCTTGCAGTCCTTCAGTGGTCAGTGCTACCGTGTGACATGCAGTGGCGTTGGTGTGGCTGCCTGCCACACCAACTTCCCAGACCATGTGGTGCTTTTTCCAACTTGTTAAGGGCAGTGATGGCCGTGTGGCCGTATCTGTAGAAAGCCTGCAGCAGGCAAGTCTCTGGGTCTCAGCTGTCCTTTCCAGGTGACTGGTGGCTGCTGCCTGGAGGTCTGCAGGTACATGTTGATTTTGCCACAACAGCTCTGCTCTCAGCAGACCCCTTGTTCCAAGATTTGTGTCATGTGGACATAGAGCTTGGAGCCCACCATGCACCTGTTGTCAGCATTCGGTGCTTGCCTGGCGAGCTGTGTCTCACGCTGCTCTGACTTGAGGTGTTTCTGTTCACCTGCGTTTCTTATGTGCTGCCCCCAGGACTGAAGAGGGTCACGGGTGGGTTCAACTCCAAGAACAAGTGTGATGCTAGGACCTACTTCTACATGCTGCCCACCTTTGCCTTTGCCCACAAGGACCGGGATGTGCAGGATGAGTCCTACCGCCTGAGCCCCGAGACCCTGCAGCAGGTCAACAGACTCCTGGCCTGCTACAAGGGCACCCACAACTTCCACAACTTCACCTCGCAGAAGGGGCCCTGGGAGCCCAGCGCACGGCGCTACATCCTGGAGATGTACTGTGAGGAGCCCTTTGTGCGGGAGGGCCTGGAGTTTGCAGTGATCAAGGTGAAGGGCCAGAGCTTCATGATGCACCAGATCCGGAAGATGGTCGGTCTAGTGGTGGCCATCGTGAAGGGCTATGCCCCCGAGAGTGTGCTGGAGCGCAGCTGGGGGGAGGAGAAGGTGGACGTGCCCAAGGCACCTGGGCTTGGCTTGGTCCTGGAGAGGGTGCACTTTGAGAAGTACAACCAGCGCTTCGGCAGTGACGGGCTGCACGAGCCTCTGGACTGGACACAGGAGGAGGGGAAGGTGACGGCCTTCAAAGAGCAGCACATCTACCCCACCATAGTCAGCACTGAGCGGGATGAGAGGTCCATGGCCCAGTGGCTTAGCACCCTGCCTGTCCATGACTTCGGTGCCACAGCACTTGCAGCAGCCAGCACAGGCGCCAAGGTAGGACTGGCCCATAGTGTGCACACGTGAAGGCCTGGCAAACACTTGTCCCTATTCCCAGTGTATGCCTAGAGCCCAGAGAAGTGTCATTCCCCACAGTCACACAGCAGTGGGGGAATGGGCCAGGGCATGGAGCCAGATGTTCAGCCCCCTCAGGACATGCCTCCTGGCACCTCCTGCTTGCTTCCCCAACTCAGTGTTTTGTGACCCCAGGCACTTGTCACTGAGCTGGACAGCTGCTAGGCTGTCCTCTGGGTGTGGCTCCCTGACTGTGGGGCCTTGGGCTGTGTGTGTGTGTGTGTGTGTGTGTGTGTGTGTGTGAATATGGGTTGCTTGTGCCCCAGACACCATCTCCTAACAGCCTTTTGCATCTGTTAGTTAGGGCAACACTACTCTTTTGGTGTGGGGTCAGCTCTGGTGAGTGCTTGGCACTGTGCCCAGGACCTTCCCCAGGCTGAGCCAGCCTCAGGGTCAGGCCTGCTGCCACCCACCCGTGAGGAACCTGGCACAAGTGAAACTCAGCCACTGCATAGTGACCAAATATATTTTAGACTGAGAGGGGGCTGCCTGATTCGATTCTAGATGGCCTAGAAGGGCCAGTGATGGGTTGGTAGGGCTTGCCACGTGAGGGAATGCATGCATGGGGGCAGGGATGACCCCCACAGTCCTTTCCCTGTTTGCCCCTCTTCTGCAGGTTCCCAGTTCTCTGGAGGGCAGTGAAGGGGACGGAGATACCGACTGAGGCCACAGGAGCTTCCACTGCCATGGGCTGTCCAGAGGCCGGGATCTCTGTGCCGTGCCTGTCACCAGGACACTGGAGCTAAGAATTCTGGGGCCTGCCTGCTGGATGTGGCCTCACTCCATAACCTCAGGATCTTGAAATTTCATCCCTGCCTCAGTCTCATTTCAGCTCATGCTTTATGTGTACACACCTTGGCATAGAAAAACTATTTTTTTAAAGAAGTGATTTTCTTATCAAATAAATATAAGTTTTGCTTAGTGAATCCTTTTCCTTCTTTTTTATAATTGTCTAGAGAGGAGTGGAACACTGCTGTGTTAAGAATAGACAGTTGAGCCAGGTTCTGGTGGCTCACACCTGTAATCCTAGCTACTCAGGAAGCAGAGATCAGGAGGATTACAGTTTAAAGCCAGCCTGGGCAAATAGTTTGCAAGACCCTATCTTGAAAATACAAAATACAAAAAAGAGCTGGTGGAGTGGGCCAAGTGGTAGAGTGCCTGCCCAGCAAGCATGAGGCCCTGAGTTCAAACTCCAGTACCACCAAAAAAACCAAATCCACACACAAAAACAATAGACAGTTGGATAAGACAAAGATGGTTGGTTGAGGCAGGCAGGCAGGCAGGTAGGCAAGGTGGTTGGGTGACAAGGGGCAGGGAGGACAGTAATGGTGCACATCACCTGCTGCCACCATGCCCTGTTGTCTAATCCTATACTGTCTGTACCTCCTTGAAGTGGTTACCTTGACGTGGCCAGCCCTGGCTGTGGCTTCTGCCAACTTCTGGCCTTCTGAGCTGTGGGGAGATCCCAACTGGGCCCCCTGGTGTGCTCAGTGCCCTGACATCTCCCTGGCTGGCACCCCTCTCCTCTGGTTCAGTTCTTCCCCTCATTCAGTCCACTTGCAGTCCCTTCCTGCATGTGGCCTGCCCCCACCTCAAAGTGTCAGGTGGAGTTGCCCTTCTTCCCTATCTTGTTGCCTTCCTCTACTACAGGGCAAAGACTTCCCTCCCACGCCTGTGTGAGCCCCTCTTAGCTGCATCTCTCTGCCTCACCGAGCCCTGCACAGGTGGCTGCTCTCCTTCTGCTAACTGGTATTCCCCTTTTATGGGGAGAGTCTTCCTCCTTTTTCAAGTTTCTAAATATGTGCAGTGCATCCATCACTGCACTGCACAGCCTGCATTTCTTTCTTATTTGAAAATTATTGACAAGTGTCTGGTTGTGTTACCCAGGCTGGCCTGGGAATCCTGGGTGGCACTGGGTTTTGAACTCAGGGCCTCTAGGTTGCTAGGTAGGCACTCTACAACCTGAGCCATCCCCCAGCCCATCCTAGTCCTAAGAGGGTGAAGTGGTGTTTGATATGGGTTGTTTTGGTGGGACTGGGGTTTGAACTCAGGACTTGACACTTGCAAAACAGGCGCTGTACTGCTAGAGCCGCATCTCCAGCCCTGATCATTGTGTGTGTGTGTGTGTGTATTTTCTGATGGTATGGGTTTAGAACTCAGGGCATCACGGTTGCTGGGTAGGTGCTCTACAACTTGAGCCACGCCTTCAGCCCTGTTTTGACCGGGTTTTGCTACTTAGCACAGGATGGCCTCCAACTCCCAAGTGCTGGTGTTTCAGGCTGTACTCAGGCTTTTAGTCGTCGTTTTGATTTGCATTTCTCTAATGCCCGATGTGGCCACGCCCTTGCTCGCTCCGAGCTCGCTCGAGCCCGCCCCAAGTCTGCCCGAACTGTCCCGAGCCCGCAGGCCCCGCCCCACGCGGGGACGGCCACGCCCCGGCCCTTCCGGAACTCACTGGGGCTCCTCCCCCGTCCCGAATCCGCTCGGATCCACCCGAGCCCGCAGGCCCCGCCCCTCGCGGAGATGGCCACGCCCCGGTCTCCCCGAAGCTCGAAACAGCCCGCCCCGAGTTCGCTCCAAACCCGCCCGCCTTTGCCGCGGCTCCTGCCCCGCCTCGGGAGCCTTTCCAGCGGTCCGACAGCTGCTTGGCGTCCAGCGCCCTCCCTCGGTGGAGAGCGGCGCCACAGTTCCGGAGCTGCGCGTCCCTCCCCGCTTGCCGTAGCCGCCGCGCCGCCGCTTCCTGCGTCCGCAGACCCGGATGCGCCGAGCTGCTGTGGCGAGCTCGAGCCTCCCGCTGTCCGGTCGCCGCGGAGCGCGGCCTGGAGGTCCAGGGTGAGCGGGGCAGCGGCGGCTGGTGGTGGTGGTTTGTGGCGGGGAGGTCGGACTGGCGGGCGGGCGTCAGGCGGCGGGGGCGCTCGGGACGGCCGTCCGCGTCGCTTCGCGTAGGGCCCAGGCCGCAGCGGCGCTTTGTGGAGGGCGGGCGGGGCCGAGGGGGCGGCGGCGGCGGCGGCGGCGCGTTGTGCGAGGCTCGGGGGCCCCGCGTTCGAGCCGAACCCCGCGCGCCCGGCGTCCTGCGGCCTCCCGCCCCGGCCGCCGCACCGTTGCCCGCCCGCCTCCTCGCTCGCCCGCTCGCTCGCGTCGCCCGCGCTCGGCCGGCGGTGGGCGGCTTCCCGGGCGCTGCGGGACCCGGTTCCTCCGCCGCGCCTCTCCCCGCCGGGGCGCCGCCATGGGGTACGGTCCCTCCCTGGCGGCCTGCGCGCGTGGTATTCGGAGGACTCGGAGTTGTGCGGCGTCGGTGCAAGAAAATGGCATCCTGGGGGCGGCTGGGAGCGGCGGCGACGCCGGAGGCTTCGCCGTCCCCCTGCTTTCCAGCCGGGCCTCCGGCGCGCTCCCACCTGGCTGGGGTGCCGCACGCGGGGCCCCAAAATGCGTTTCAGAGCTGTCCAGAGAGAGGCCCAGGCCGCTTTCCTTATGGCCCCTTATTCTGTCCGTGCAACTTGGCAAAATCAGTGGGGATCACGGGGACATTTGATGCTCCATAACCGCAGTTGGTGTGACCCCAGGCCGTTAAAACGGTCGCCGAGCCCTCCCGGCCCCGCACTCTATGAGTCGTCTTCTCTCCCCACTGCGGGCCTTCCCTCGGTCCTGAGTCCCCCCAGCTGCTTCCAGGTCTCGGCAGGCTCCCCGCTCCCTCCCTCCCTTTTTTTTTTTTTTTTTTTTTTTGACGGTACTGGGGTTTCAGCTCCGGGTTTTACGCCCCACACCTCCAGTCCATTTTGCTCTGGTTAATTTGGAGATGGGGTCTCTAGAACTGTTTGCCCGCCTTGGCCTCAAGCCTTGGTTCTCCTGGTGTCAGTTTCCTAAGTAGCTAGGATTACAGGCATGGACTACCAGCACCCTGTTCCTCAGCGACTTTTTAATTCTTTTTTGGTGGGAGTGGGGTTAGAATGTAGGGCCTCACTTTTTTTTTTTTTTTGCAGTACTAGGGCTTGAACTCAGGGCCTACACCTTGAGCCACTCTACCAGCCCTGTTTTTTTGATGGGTTTTTTTGAAATAGGGTGTGGGGAACTATTTGCCCAGGTGGGCTTTGAACTGCTGTTTTCCTGATCTCTGCCTCCTCAGTAGCTAGGATTACAGACAGGTGTGAGCTACCGGTGCCCGGCAGCACCTCACTTCTCCAAAGCAGGTGCTCTGCCTCTTGAGCCCCTCCTCTAGCCCCCCTCTTACACCAGGAAAGGAGAGGACTTTGTGTGCGCACTATCACCGTTTAGTTTCCTCGTCTTTCTCTGCAGCAGCTTCAGTTAGGCATCCCATTCCCACCTCTCCGTGGAAACCATTTCTTCTGGGTTGCACATTGCCAGTCACCTTGAGTAGACTTTACCCTGGATATTCCTTGAGGCACCGTTGTCCTGTTCTGCTGCTGTCTGCTGACTGCTGCTCCAGACGGCTCTCACCCTCCTCCCCCCGAATGTTTGGGGCCTTGCATCCTCAGATCTCTGTGCACCTGATCCTGTGCAGGACTATCCATCACGCTCAACACGGCCTGTGCATGGATTCCCTGGCTGGACCCTCCCATCCTGCACTGCCACTGTGAAACTGCACAGTGTGAAACCTGCTTGCACACTGGATTGTCCAAAAGGCTACTTCCTTTCAGCTGCTTCAGTGAGAAAGCCTTACGGTGGCTGGAGTGTGGCTCAGTGGCACAGTGCTTGCCTAGCATGTGTGCGGCTTGGGATTTGGTCCCCAGCACATTACACACAATCCCTTTATAGTGATCTGTGTATTTCTTCCACAGGCTGAATCTGTTCTCTCAGCACTTTCCACATCCCTGTCAAACCTTACTGCTCTGCAGTTTACCCTCTTGAACTTGTGATCCACCTGCCTCGGCCTTCTGTGTAGCTGGGATTACAGGTGTGTGCACTATGTTCAGCTCAGTTTACTCTCAGTTTTCATCACTGCATGGTATTTTTACAGTAGAAACCAGATGCTGTACTTCTCAAAGGCCTCCATAGTTTCTCATCTCCCTCAGAAAAAAACAGAAACAAAAACCCAAAGTCCTTAAGTCCTTGAGCACTTAGGAAATACCGTGTATTGTGTGCGGTGCTGGGGATTGAACTGAGAGCTTTACACTCGCCAGGCGAGAGCGCTGCCACTTGAGACACAGTCCTTTTGCATTCAGTTTGTTTTTCAAATAGGGTCTTGGGCTTTTGCCTATCTGGCCTCAAGCCATAATCCTTCTCTCTCTGACTCCTGAGAAGCTGGGGTTACAGGTGTGTACCACCATACTTGACCCTGTTTGTATAAAGTGCTTTGTGCTTCTTCTGTGTAGTCACGTTCCAGCATCTCATGTCCCCTCGCTCCAGCCACACCTCCTTCTGGGCCTGGGCACATGCTGCCTCTGTCTAGAACCTTGCACAGTCGTGAGTCTCACCCACCCAGTCAGTTATTTTTTCACAGTCCCCTCTCAGACAGGTCTTCTCTCATCTCCCTGCCTAAAGACAGCTTGTTCCGTTTCCTGATCATTTCTTCCATTGCATTTAGTACCTGGTACTCTGCTCTGATTCTTCCCCTTTCTTGGGAGCAGGAACTGTTTTGTGTTCAAGTGTATCCTCCATGTCACAGTCTCTGTGACACATAGTATGTGCTCAGTATTTATTGGGTAAATAAATTAATAAACTATTTTGTTTTGGTGGCACTGGGGTTTGAACTCAGGGTCTCACACTTACTAGGCAGATGCTGTTACCATTTCAGCCACTCTGCTAGCCAGAAAAAATTATTTTCTAAACCAGGTGGATTTAGCAGGGAACTTGGCATACAGATGTAATTAAGACATAAGGTGACACTGAAGTATAGGTGACAGTTTGCTCTTGAGTTAGAGGAGGAAAGCTGGCGCTCTGAGTAGGACAGGGCCTTGCAGTAGGTGGGCTCATGTGAATGAGGGAGCAACTGTGCCCAGCTGAAGGCTTAGGTGGTGGGCCTTGCATTCCTTTTGTTCCTGGTGGTGGCCTTGAGGTTTGGTGTCTCTCCCCAGGGACCATCCATAGATTTTTTTTTTTTTTTGCATTGTCGAGTTCTCTTGTATGTACTCCTGGTTTTTCTTTTTGCCTCTCAGCTCCCAGTTGTGTTTCAGGGTTATCTTGCCTGAGAAGGAATCTTTCCTTTTCTGACCCAGCTCAGTCTCCAGGGCCCACAACAAGAAGTAGATCATCCGTTCCCACTGAGGTTCTATAGTTCATGTTGGTGTTCAGTTGTTGGGTTGACCTGTGAATCATTGGCTACAACCTGTGGTGCATGCTGGTGGAGTGAAAGAGCAGGGACCCAGCCCTGGCTCCCCACCATGTGCTGGGGGATGGAATTTCCACTGGTTGGAGCCGGCACCCTTTGCCTGTAAGCAGCCTGTTCTGTGGTTTTTGTTTTATTTCCAGTCAACAGGCATTGTTTTGGGCCATACTGGGATTTGAACTCAGAGCCTATTAGTTGAAGGCAGGCACTCTTACGGCTTGAGCCATACCTCTGGTCCTTTGCTCTAATTATTTTGGAGATTGGGTCTTGCTTTTTCACCCAGTCCAGCCTGGACTTTGATACTCCTGTTTGACGCTTGCCACTGTGCTGGATGACAGGCACATGCTACCATGCCCAGTTTTTTTCCACTGAGATGCGGGTCTCACAGACTTTTTTGCCTGGATTGGTGTAGCTAGGATTAATTACAAGTGTGAGCCACCCACACCCATTTGTTTTTTTCCTTATGGTACTGGGGTTTGAACTTGGAGCCCTCAGGCACTCTACCACTTGAGCCACTCTGGCAGCCCTTTTTTTTTTTTTTTTTTTTCTTTTACAATTTTTTTAAATGCCTTTTTAAAGAGCTAGGTGTGGTGGCACGTGCTGTAATCTGAGCATTTCAGGACACTGACACAGGAGGATCGCAAGTTCAAGACCAGCCTGGGCTGCACAGTGAGACCCTGTCTTTAAAAAAGAAAAAAAGCTTTTGCTAGACCTGTGGCTCAAGTGGTAGAGCGCTTTCTTAGCAGGTATGACACTCAGTCCAAACCCCAGTACTGTTAAAGAATAAAAAGGTTCTGTAATTGAAGTATAATAGATGTACAATACACTGCACTACACTTAAATAAAGTGTACAGTTTCTTGGTTCTGGGGTTAGAACCCAGGGCTTCATGCATGCTGGGCAAGTGCTGCACCGCCGAGCCACACTCTAGTACCGTTTACTGCCCAAAAACTGTGTTGTTTTTTCCTATCATGATTTTTATGTGAAATTCAAAGATAAATTAAGGATTCAAGGAATTTTACAGTGGACACCCACCACCTGCTTCCTCTGAATTTCTGTCCCTACTTTATCACACATCCCTCTACCATCCATCCACCTTTTTAAAAGCATTCTTATGCATTACAAAGCAAGTGGAAAGCATTTTTTTAAACATGTTCAAATATTTTCATTTTGTTTTTAACTCTTAGGCAAAGGTAATTTCTATGAGTTTTGTTGTCTTTCAAGTTACTTTCTTTCGGGAAGACAAAGATGGCTTGAAAATGGCCCTTGAATGTGGGTTCTTAGGGAATGAAGGTAGAGAACATTCTGTGAGCGGGAGTTGTAAAGAGTGATGGTGCTTTTGTGGGAGGGAGGTGTTTTTGTGGCTAGACCTGGAGTGGTGGGGGATAGGGAGCTGCAGGGCTTTCTGGTATAGCTGTTTCCACTTAGCCCTAGCTCTTGCTAAGCTGCCTTTGCGTAAGAAGACATGATGGCATTTCATGGGCACATCCAACACCAGCTGACCAACACTGAACATGTCAGCTGGCACTCTGCAGGCATGCTCTGTGGGCTGGTGGAGCATGGTTTACTGAGCAGGTGAACCTCTTCCTCCATGCTTGTGTTTTTTAATCCTGTGTGGCCATTTGTCAGGCTGCCAAATTTACCTGTTTTGGCTTTCAGTGGTATGAGTGTATTTGTCTGTCAGCATCTTGGTTTGTAAAGGTTGAATTAAAATTGACAGTTAAAACTGAGTTAAAGTTGATCATTTGGGAAATGCAGACCCAAACCAGTGTGAGATACCATCTCACACCAATAAGAATTACGGTTACCCAAAAGACAAAAAAATAATAGATAATGGAAGATGTGGAGAAAGGGGAGCTCTGATGCATTGTTTTTAGGCATGTAAAGTAGTACAGCCAGTATGGAGGTGTCTTAAAAAATTAAAAATGGAGCCTACCATATGATTCAGGAGTCCCACAGCTGGTATGCGTCCAAAGGAAATGCAGTCAGCACTTGTTCCCAACAACCACGATAGGGAATCAGCCTAGGTGTCTGCAAATGGATTAATGCTAACGAGAATGCAGTGGAGTGTTACTCAGCCAGGAAGAGAATGAGCTCTTGCTGCAAAATGGATGGAACTAGTGGACATTGTGTTAGATGAATGAGCAGACACAGAAAGCCAAGTAACACATGATTGTGCTTATTTGTGGAGTGTAGGGCTAATCTCATAGGAGTCTAGAGTAGCATAGTCTCTAGAAAGCAGGAGGTGGATGGGAGGGGGATTGAGAGGCTGAGTGATGGGTGCCATGGCACACTTAGATGGGAAGAACTTGTTCTCTGCAGCATCCTGGGATGAATGCAGTCTGCAGCATTCAGGAGGCATATTAAAGGAGCTGGAAGAGTGCAGGGTTCCCACCACTTAGAAATGATCTGGCCACGGTCTAATTGTCACAACGTGAGTGCCCCATAAGCCTGTACAAGTACTATGTGCCATTTAAAGAAGCTGAGTTAAAATAGGAACAGCCAATTTAAAACTTGCTTTGCTGTTGGTGGTTCCCTGCACTGTATTTTTGGGAAGTACTTTTTTCCCCCGCTTGTGCTTTCTTCCTTCTTTCCCTCTCTCCCTTCCTTCCTCTCTTTCTCTTTGTTTTGTTCTCTCTCTCTCTCTCTCTCTCTCTCTCTCTCTCTAACTTGACTGTAAACTCATTGAGATCAGGAGCCATTTCTTTAAAAAAACTGAAGTGTAATTTACATGCAGTGAAGCGCAGTTATAGACACTGCCTCCCTCCCCTGAATTCCCTTGTGCCTCTCTGAAGTCAGCCTTCCCCACATTCAGCCCCTTTCGTGTTCTCACCTCACCTCTGTGTCTGTGGTTTACCTCTTCCAGAATGCTCTGTGAGTGAGTGGGCTCCTGGCTCTGCCCCTCGGGCTAGTTTTGCCCGTGGCTGTTGGGTGTGGCAGTCGTGCCTTCTGTCCTCGACTTGCTGATTGCTCCCTGTGTGGCTCTACCACAGGCTCGTCTGTTCATCAGGCACAGGTCAGTAGTAACATTTTGATGTATTTCCATGGATTGTTACTGATATGTGTGTTGGTGTATGT
This sequence comes from Castor canadensis, assembly GCF_047511655.1. Taxonomy (NCBI): domain Eukaryota; kingdom Metazoa; phylum Chordata; class Mammalia; order Rodentia; family Castoridae; genus Castor; species Castor canadensis. Next base: position 46,585,733 of record NC_133403.1, read on the forward strand.
ATATATATCTGTTTTTTTTCTTGAAATAATGGGGTTTGAACTGAGGGCCTCATGCTTGCTAGGCAGGCCCTCTACCACTTGAGCCACACCTCCAGCCCTTTTATTGCATTAGTTATTTTTCAGGTAGGGTCTTTTGTATTTGCCCATGGCTGGCCTCAAACTGTAATCCTACTGTCTATGGCCTTCTGTGTAACTGGGATCACAGGCATGTCCCACCAGGTCCACTTTATTGATTGAGATGGGGTCTCACTGACTTTTTTTTTTTTTGCCCAGACTTGCCTTGAACCATGATCTTCCAGATGTCTGCCTCCTGAGTAGCTGGGATTACAGGGGTGAGCCATCATGCCTGGCTGTACATTGGATTTTTGAGACATGGTCCTCACTATGTAGATTAGGCCGGCTTCAAACTCAAATCTTGCTGCCTTAGCCTCTAGAGAACTGGGATTACAGATGGGTGTCACCATGCCTGGCTTGTTATTGATATTTATTTGCCTTAATTATTTATTTTTTATTGTTAGCGTTGTTAATATTTTTAATGTGGTAGTAAATGCGCTGCATAATAGTACTCCTCTCTGTGTTACTACACATTTCTCATCTGGAACTCAGAGCTTTTTGCTTTTATTGTATTATTCTGCAGTGAATTCACTTTTTTCCCACTACTGGGTTCACGTCCCAGCCCTTTTTTGCTTTAGTTATTTTTCGGGTAGGATATTGCATTTTTGCCCAAGGCCAACTTTGAACTATGCTCCTCCAACTTCTGCCTCCCATAGCTGGGATTATTGGCACACCACCAACATTCTTCCTTAAACCAATGCTTGCTTATTGGTTGAGATGGTGTCTCACTTTTTTTTAGAGAGTTTTTTTTCTTTTGGTGGTACTGGGATTTGAACTCACGGCCTCATGCTTGCTAGGCAGGCACTCTAGTCATTAGCCGTTTTTTGTGTTGGGTATTTTTGAGCTAGGGTCTCGAGAACTGTTCGCCCTGGCCGGCTCTGAACCATGATCCTCCTGATATCTGCCTCCTAGGTAACTGGCATTATAGGTTTGAGCCATGCTGCCAGACCCCCTTTTTTTTAATGCCTGGGCTAGTCTCCATCCTGAGTCATACTGATCCATACTGATCTCTACCTCCCAGTAGCAGGGATTATAATATATGAGCCACCAAGCCCAGCTCTGCAGTGAATGTTTTTTTTTCACAATATTTTGAATCAATAGGTTAATTTCCTTAGGATAGATTTCCAGAAGTATGATCACTAGGTTAAAGGTTTGGGGTCACTTGGTCCCTACCACATTGGCACTGACTGACTGTAGTTCCCCTTCACTAGGCATTTTTTGGGCTGAGAACTAAAGAGCTCTTTGTCTTCCCAACTTGCTTTCCAGTTGCTCCCCACGTGAGCAGGATCAGTGCCAGTTGTTCTGTGGCTTATGTTAAAACCAATTCTGGAGCCAGACTCTGGTGGCTCACACCTGTAATCCTAGCTACTCAGGAGGCAGAGATCAGGAGGATCACCGTTTGAAGCTAGTCCAGGCAAATAGTTCCCAAGACCCTATGTCAAAGATACAAAAAAGGGCTGATGGAATGGCTCAAGTGGTAGAGCACCTGCCTACCAAGTGTAAAGCCAGTACCACCAAAAAAAAAAAAAAAAAAAAATTAAAGGAATAGAAAATAAAACTGAGTCTGGGGAATGTTTTGCATTGCTTTCATTAGTGGTAAAGCTGCACCCTCTCCTCCACACTGCTAAGCTGGTGTTTATCTCCTTCGCTAAGGGTCTCTTCCTGCCTTTCATTTCCCACTGGAGTTTGTGTTTCTGACTACTTGCATGATGCTTTCCACAGTGTTGCCAGTAGTCCTTTGTCACACTTACTTCAGATGTCCTTTCCAAGGTGGGTCGCACTCTGGGCCGTGCGCATGGTAGACAAGCACTGTGCCATGCAGCTGCATCCCCAGCCTTACTTTTGAAATTGTATGTTTTCACTGTAACCTCATTATTTTTAGGGTTAGAAAACTGAATATCTTGCAGAGATTTAGTAAGTATTCACATTTGTATTCTTCGAGGTTTTCTGTTCTAATTTTTTTTACATTTAGTATAAAGCTTGGAGTGTTAGCTTATTAAAATGCTTAGTTTATTTTGAATTTTGTGATGGGAGTTTATGTTGAATTTTTTTTCCATGATTCAGTGTGTCATCATAACTTTATATCTCCATTCTTTGCTCTGGCTTTGTGAATTATTTTACCTTTTTTTTTTAGTGGGACTGGGATTTTGAACTCAGGACTCCATGCTTGTAAAGCAGACACTCCTTGAAAAAAACAGGTATTCTACTGCTTGAGCCACACCTCCAGTCTGTTTTGCTCTGGCTATTTTGGAGATGGGGCCTCAGGAACTATTTGCCTGGGTTGGCCGCACACCTCAACTCTCCTGATCTCAGCCACCCAAATAGCTAGGATTATAGGCATGAACTATTGGCACTCAGCCCCAGCTTATGAATTCTTATATGTGGGAGACTTTCTTTCTGGCCCTTTATTCTCTCTTACTGATGGCCTTGATATTCTGGGTATTTTCTAAGAAACCAACCCTAAATGTATCATGAATGTGCCTGTTCTATTTGTGTGCCACTTGCACGCTAATCTCCCTTTGTAATGCTTGTTCACAAAGATCAGAAACTGTGTTAGCTCTCCATTGTTGTGACCAAATACCTGAGAAAATCTGCTTAGAAGAGGAAAGACTGATTTTTGCTAATCTTTCGGAGGTCCAGGCCATAGTCGCTTAGCTCTGCTGTCTCTGCGATTGTGGTGAGGCAGAACATCATGGCAGGAAGGACATGGTGGAGCAAAGCTACTCACATCATGGCCTTCGGGAACACAGAAGGAGTGAATGTAGGGAGAGAGCAAGGCCGGAGACAAAATATGCCCTCAGAGGAACGCCCTAGTGACCTTCCACCTGGCCCCCCATACTAGTTTCCACTACCTCCTAAGTGCCACCAGGTGGGGACCAAGCCTGAGCGCATGGCTTTTGTGCACCTTTCAAATCCAAACCATAACAGAAACAAAAGCTTGTTTTGAAAGTGGTATGTGGTCAAAAGCTTCTCCCACCCATATTCATAAATGATACAGTTTTGATTTCATAATATACTCCAACTTGGAACTGTAAGAGCCTTAAAAATTTTGAAACCTTTTCAGGTTATGAAAGATTTCTTGTGCTTGCTTTGGCAGCACATATATTAAATTGGAGTGATAGAAAGAAGACTAGCATGGCCCCTGCACAGGGATGATACGCAAATTCATGAAGGGTTCCGTTAAAAAAAAGCCATTTTTTTTATTCCTTGTCCATTTTCTCATAGAAGTAAGCAGTGGTGCCCTTTTGTCTTGGGGGCAGAAAGAGTCCCTTTGATCCCTGTCTACCCAGGTTCAGGTGGCAGGAACCCTAAGGAGGTAGGGAGCTGCCAGGTAGGACTTGAGAAGTCCCAGGTCAGGCTAGCTCCCCCTTGCTGCTCCGTGCCAAGCTGTGCCTTCAGGGTTCAGATTTCACCCTTGTGCTTTTCCTGAAAACTTGGATGGGACGGAGTTTTATGCCTTCATGGCGGAAGTCAGCTCATCCAAGCAGCAGCTTTCCTTTATATAGGACACTGTCCCAGCTCTCGGAACCCTGGCTCTGAATTGGGTGCCATGTGCCATCTGTCATTGGATTTGCACCATTGTTTCTGTTGGAAGAAAGATACTTCTGTGCCCGTGGCCCAGCATGGTGGGGAACAGACAGACTGAGAGCCAGCCTTGTTTACCATCAGCTTCCTTACCTCCCTGCAGACATTGCGTCTCTGGCCCACTCTGGCCCTAAATTGTGCTTGCCCACTTCATCTTTTGCATCTTCGTGTTTTGTTGGCCTACTTTCCTCACTGCGGCCCCTCCCCCTAAACTATTTAGTCCGTTCATACTAAACCACTTTTGGGTTCTTAACCTCTTTGAAACTCTCAGAGAATTTTTAGACCTCTCCGCAGGAGGTTACCCCCTGGAGTGAGAGCGGGGTCCCTGCTTTGTCCCGTTGAGCCCTTTCTTTTGCAGTTTTTCCTGCTCATGTGCTGTTGTGGAGGATGTTGAGCTGAGGCTGTTTCTGCTTTCTGCTCTAGGACTTCATTTTGTATTTCAGCCTGTCAGGCTCTCAGGGCAGGGTCTCATTTGTCTCCCAGTAGCATAGGGTTTACATGTAAGCCCTGGCTTATGGAGTGAATTTAGAAGGGGGAATGGCTGCACTCCAGGCCATGTGGCAGCTGATTAGAACTGCAAGGTATGGATGTTCTCCTCTGGCAGATGCTGGGTAGCCATAGCAGGCACCATCCTCTGTGGAGAGAGGTAGACAGACAGCTGTGCTGCAGAGAGGGGCTCAGCTAGAAAAGGGTTCCCTGGTTCAGAGTTTGGGTGCCAGGTTCATACCCTGCCATTCAGCCTGATGGCTGTCTTTGTGTTTACCATAAGGGCTGGTACCTTAGTCAGCTGATCTCTCAGATGAGGCAGGGGCAGTGCCTTCCTCATGGGATGGCTGTGAGGGTTTGTGGGATGGTGTGGCCAAACATGGCTTCCCTTTAGCTTGGCTGTTGCCATCAGCAGTACACTGGTTGGTCACCTACCTGCTCTTCCTGGACCGTGTCCTGGGTCCTGGCTGAGCACAGCATGGACTCAGAAGGATGCTTTTCTCATCCATATTGAAGGATAGGTCTCCAGTGTTGTCTCTATGCATTTTTTTTTAGGACAATTTTTTTTTTTCCGATACTGGGGTTTGAACTCAGGGCCTACACCTTGAGCCACTCCGTCAGCCCTTTTTTTTGTGATGGATTTTTGTGAGATAGGGTCTCATGAACTATTTGCCTAGGCTGACTTCAAACCGTGATCCTGAGTAGCTGAGTAACTAGGATTACAGGCGTGAACCACCGGCACCAAGCCAGGATGATTACTTTTACTATTTTTTGTGGTGCTGGGGATCAGATCTAGGTCATCATGAATGCTAGGCAAGTGTTCTACCACTGAGCCACACACCATCCTGATTTTTATTATTCTTACACACAGAAACTGAATAACACATTTAATACAGTTTAGTGTTGAGCTTTTCTTTCAACTTTTGCCTTTTCCAGCTTGGCAGTGAGAGTCACAGATTTTGGACCCAGGACACTGGGTCTCCAGTGGTGATGAATCCTATTGTGTATCGCTGTAAGAGAAAGAACTTCTTCATCTTTTGAGTTAACTGTGTGAAGGCTCTGGTGGCCTCACCATCCCAGCCCTGCCTTCCCCTCAGTGATTCAGTAGGAGACCCCATCTTGCTATATAGTGAGCAGGAAGACATCCAGCTCAGTGGGATCCTTGCCATATGCCGTTACCACCAGCTGCGTCCACCTGTTGTCCACAAAGGTGTTGATCCCTGCTCAAAGGACGGGTGGCCTCTTAGTGGGTATATGCCCTTTGCCAGCAGCTTTCTTTTCAGCAGTCTCTGCGTCTCCTGTTTTGTCCCTGATCTTGGGGGCCAGCTTCTGCAGATGGGCAAGTGTTTGGCATCCAAGTCCTGGGTGAACTGGTGAATCTTGGGAGGCGCTTTCATCTGCTTACAGAGAAGAGCCCTTTGGCACTGCAATAGATGTAGTGGGCCATTGACAAATGAGTGAGGTTCCTTGGGCTGCACACCCTGTCTAGTGCCAAGTTCTTAGGCCTTTTCCAAATGGATTTACCACCTTCTTGGCTTCCTGCTTCATGACAGCAGGGACTTGAGGACTGGAGCACATCTTCTTTCCTGGGCCTTCTTTCCTCTTGGCATCTTGGGTGGCTGGAGGGAAGATAGGGGAGGGAGTTGTGCGTAATAAATAAGCAGCTTCCTGCATGTTGTTTGAGATGAGTTAATAAGAGGGGCTCTTGTTTGAATCAGACGCCAGTGTCGCTTCAGTGCTGTGAAGTGGTGATCATACTAAATGGTGATCAGATGATTGTATCTGCTTCTCAGTAACTTGATTTTAATTTTGACTTTCTAGAACATTACATTGGATTAAAAAAGAGAAGTGATAATGCACCATGGCAGCGGTCCTCAGAATGTCCAGCACCAGTTGCAGAGGTCCAGGTCCTTCACTGGCAATGAAGAGGAACAGCCGGCCCATCCAAACCTTCCCCCATCCCCTGCAGCACCCTTCGCTCCATCTGCCAGCCCATCTGCACCCCAGTCCCCTGGGTACCAGATACAGCAGTTGATGAGCAGGAGCCCTGTGGCTGGACAGAATGTGAATATCACCCTGCAGAATGTTGGCTCCGTCGTGGGAGGAAACCAGCAGATCACGCTGGCCCCTCTGCCACTTCCTAACCCCACCTCTCCAGGGTTCCAGTTCAGTGCACAGCAGAGGAGGTTTGAGCATGGCTCTCCATCATACATTCAAGTTACTTCCCCCATGTCCCAGCAGGTCCAGACACAAAGCCCTACGCAGCCAAGCCCTGGGCCAGGGCAGGCTCTGCAGGGTGTGCGTGCAGGTGCCCCAGGCCCCGGGCTAGGGATCTGCAGCAGCAGCCCCACTGGAGGCTTCGTGGATGCCAGTGTGCTTGTGAGGCAGATCAGCTTGAGCCCATCCAGTGGTGGGCATTTTGTGTTTCAGGAGGCACCAGGCCTCACCCAGATGGCTCAGGGAGCCCAGGTTCAGCTCCAGCATGCTGGAGCTCCCATCACGGTTCGAGAACGGAGACTGTCCCAGCCTCATGCGCAGTCGGGAGGCACCATCCACCACCTGGGGCCCCAAAGCCCTGCTGCAGCAGGAGGAGCTGGTCTGCAGCCTCTGGCCAGCCCCAGCCACATCACCACGGCGAGTCTGCCACCTCAGATCAGCAGCATCATCCAGGGCCAGTTGATCCAGCAGCAGCAGGTGCTGCAGGGGCAGTCTCTGAGCAGACCTCTTGGCTTTGAGAGGACACCCAACGTGCTGCTCCCCGGGGTTGGGGGCGCCTCGGCATTTGGTATGACGTCCCCACCGCCACCCACCAGCCCTTCCAGAACCACCATGCCCTCAGGCCTTTCCAGTCTGCCCCTCACAACTGCAGGGAACTCAGGTGTGAAGAAGGCCCCCAAGAAATTGGAGGAGATCCCACCAGCCTCCCAGGAGCTAGCACAGATGAGGAAGCAGTGCCTGGACCACCACCACAAGGAGATGGAAGCTCTCCGGGAGGTCTTCCAGGAGTGTCTGATTGAACTGTTCTTCCTGCAGCACCTTCAGGGTAACATGATGGACTTCCTAGCTTTTAAGAAGAAGCATTACGCCCCACTGCAAGCGTACCTTAGGCAGAATGATTTGGACATTGAGGAAGAGGAGGAGGAGGAGGAAGAGGAGGAAGAAAAATCGGAGGTTATCAATGATGAGGTAGGAAATAGCTTAATAATGTAGAGGACCTGTATGGTGCAAATTAGAGCTCTTGCAACAGTAAATTACAAGTAACATTTGAGCCTGGGGTGTTGTAAAGGCTTTGATTTCATAATGATCTAATGGGGAATAAAGTTTGAAGATACAGTTTCTCTCTTCCTTCATGGAGAGGAGGCACCATTCCAGTGCACCTGTGTCGGGCGTGGTGCCTGTGACTAATACCTTCTCAGTACCAGGTGTTGTCACTGAGATTTGGAACCCCTCGGGCAGAGAGCTCAGCCAGTGTAGTCCAAGTTTCCTCACTCTGTCTGGGTGTATGGTCCTTGGCTGACACTGACGCTGTTGATAGCCTTACAGGGAAAATTCTGCCATCAGAGTAGGGAACTTAGCGCCTCTTGCCTGGTTTCCAGGTTTCACTTTGTACTTACATAGGTCTGTACATGATTTCTAAAAAAGGGATTTAAATCACCAGCCATAACTATAAGCCAGTAGGTATGTTTGTGTGGGATTTCCATAATTAAAATATGGTTATTGTGGCAAAACTGAGTTTTTTTTCAATCTTTAGCTCTAGACTTAGATTTGATATATTAGATATTTTAAACTCACACTTTGCAAACATCTATTGAGTGATACTGAGATAGAATCTTAGTTTACTTTTTGAGTATGTAGAATGGGTGCACAATGAAGCCCGCACCGTGGTGGTTCCTAAGGGTCTCTTATTTGTGCTTCCTGAACACTAGGGTGATAGCGCACTGTACTGTGATGCACTGTATTTTGTGCCTTTGTGTTGTGTAGTGTACACTATGTTGGTAGAGCTTATTTTGTTCTATGATATAGATAAAATAAACCTTTGTCAGCCCTGAGCAAAGAAACCAGTTTTTGGTGAGCAAAAGCTCGTCTCTTTGCCCCAGTGCCCTCACTGGCATCTCTGGATGTATCTGTGTGGCTTTGCCATCTGTGTCTTCTTCAGTGCCCTTCCTGGGATGGACCGTTTTTGTTTTTCAGAAGGTCTATTTTTATTATTTCAAGGACTTCACCTTCTAGTGCTATGAAACTGTGGAATCCAGTTCTCTTTATGTTTGTATACCAATGTTGTCTGTAAGCTCAGTCCCCTTATCTGTACTTGTACAGAAACAAGTCCCTTCAACAGTGTCTGCTGAAGTAGACCTTGGCTTGTGACCCCACATAGTGCACAACTGTGCTGAGGTGCAGATGGCCCAAGAAGCTGGTACTGTATTTGAGTCTGTGTGCCACTCCCACTTTCAAGTTTGAAGTTGCAGATCTAGGATGTTGCCTGTGATTTTAACTGGACCTCTTGAAGATTGGCAGTTGTTAGATTGTTATGCTATGAATCTGTCAGTCAGTCTGTGTCCTTTTATAGGATTTGATGCAAAAACATTCTATTTTTAAACACCTAAATTAGTGAGCTGTCAGCAATGAAATTCTAACAAAATTTTGAGCAGTCTTAAAAATCATGTTGCCTTTTTTTCTCAAAATATTTCTCTCAGGTAAAGGTTGTGACAGGCAAGGATGGGCAGACTGGGACTCCCGTTGCTATAGCAACCCAGCTTCCGCCAAATGTTTCTGCTGCTTTTTCATCTCAGCAGCAACCATTTCAGGTACTTTTTGATGGTTCTAAATTGTAGTCTCATCCCAAACGTTTCCTTCATCCAGATATTTTAACCTTCGATTTACTATTTGCTCTTCAGCATTTTTTTTTCCAGAGCCCATTCCTTATTTTTAAAAAGTAAAAAAAGTCTTCTTGCATATACAGTTATGAAATTAAATTGCATGAGCGAATGACAAACACAGACCTTACTGCATTACTTGTGTGTGTACCTGCAATGTGGTAGTAGCTTTTAGTGTGCATGTCATCTAGTATTCAAAGTCCCCTTGATCGTATGCCCAGGACTCCTGTGTGCTGTGTGTTTAATGTTTGTTTTTCTTGTGTCTTTTACCTGTACTTTGAGAACAGTGCAAAACAGAACAAGAAAAAAAGATTTAAGCAGATGATAATTTGGTATTTGCCTTAGCTGGAGGAAATACTGATGGGAATACCCCGAGACCATCAGGACTGCAGGCTTCTCAGTGGAGGAATTGGGAATGTGAGCTAGTAATGCCAAGGTTTTAAAACACATACCAAATTCTAGGAGATTGGGAATAAATTCTGCTGGGTTCTGAAAGCAGTTTTCATCCTTGGTGATATTTTTTGTTTTTTATTTTAATTTTGATAAAGTTTCAAACACATTAAAGTTGTAACAGTCATACAAAAAACTCCTCTGTGCCCTTTCTTTATCAATTGTTAACATTTTGCTCCATTTGCATTATTTTCATTCTGTCATACATGTGTAACACCATATCATACTCTTCTTATCCCCTTTAAGGATAGGATAAGTAGGATGTGTTACCTTATCCCACAATACAGTGACTAGTCAGGAGATTTCATAGTAATTGGTACTCTCCTGTGAGCCACAGTACATATTTAGGTTTGGTCTCTTGCCCTGAAGATGTCTGTTACGGTTTTTCATTAGCCCAGGTTCTCCCACAATGCACAGTTGTCAGGCCCGTCTGGCCTTCTTTAATGTGGGATGGTTTGTCAGCCATTTGTGAACTTGATGCTTCTGAAGGGTACAGACCAGTTACTTTGTAGAATGCCCTGCTACATGGGACTGTCTGTAGGACTTCACACTTACAAAGGAGGTGCTCTATTGCTTGAGCCATGCCTTCTGTTCAAGTCACGTATTTTGAGAGGATTACCATGCAAGTGATTATGTGCTCATCTCAGAGTGTCATGTTAGAGGCCTATGGTGTCATCTTGTCCTGAGAATGGTGACGTTAACTGAGCACTGGTTAAGGTGGTGTTCACCAGGCCTGTTCAGTGCACAGTTACTTCTTTTTCCTTTTGTGAAATGATAAGTAATGTGGGACTATAAATGTCCTGTATCTCCCTAATCCTGCTAATTCTGGCATCTGTTGATGAGTTGTGTCCAAGTCAGTTGCTCTGTAAAGATCCCAAAGTGGAATTTTCTGCCTTCATCATTCCTTCCACATTTATTAATTGACATCCTCTGTCAGGCTAGAATTTCTTTTCCTTCATTGTTAACATTCAATCATGTATGGGATGCTCATTTATTTTTATTTTTTATTTTTTTGGTGGTACTGGGGTTTGAACTCAGGGCCTCACACTTGTTAGGCAGGCGCTCTACCACTTGAGCCACTCCGCCAGCCCGACGGATGCTCATTTTAATCAGTGAATTGTATGTCATGATAAGTATTTGTTTTTGTTTATTTTAACTTAATTTACATTCAGTAAAATTTACTCTTCGTTGGTTTGTATTTCTGTGAGTTTTGACAGATCTGTACAGTGTGTACCCCCACCAAAGTCAAGAAACGGAACAGTGTTTCAACCCCCAAAAGTTCTCTCACGCACTCCTTTGTAACCAGGCTTCTTCCTCCCTTGGCTCGTGTTCTCCAGCTCTGAGATTGCACCTCCCCATGTTGAGGTGCAGCCTTTCCAGACTGGCCCCTGTGCTTTGTGCATTTACCAGTGCTTTGCTCTTGTCGCTGAGTGGTGCTCCTTTGCGTTTCATGGGCCCAGTTTGTTTCTCTTTCACCCTTCGATGGATACTTGAGTTGCTTCCATTTTAGGGATTCACGAACAAAACTGCTATAAGTGTTTACATGAGTTTTTTTTTTTTTTGTATGAACTGGCATTCATTTTATTCGAGTGAATACCTAGGAGTCAGATTGAGTTACATGGTGACGTGTGTGTTCAGTTTTATAGGAAACTGCCGAAGTGTTCCAAAGTCCCTGTGTTGTTTTGTGTCCCAGTAGCAGTCTGTGAGTTCCCGTTGTCCTGCTTCCTCTGTAGGACGCTCTGTTGTCAGTTTTTTAGTCACTTCGATAGGCGCACAGTAGTTTAGTGTGCATTTGTAAGACTGATGATCTTTCACTGCGTTCTTTCACTGTATGTCATTTCTCACCCATTTGGTTTTCATCAAATTGGTTATTGCAAATGGAAAGTTTTTGCATAGTTTGAATATCAAATTTTTTGTCATAAGTGCTACTTGCAGTTTCTTTTCCCTGTCTTTGGTTTACCATTTTCTTCTTTTAACACTGTCTTTTGCAGGACAAATGTTTTAAATTTTGTTAAAGCCCACCTTAATCAGTTGTTAAAAATGGATTGTGCTTTGATAGCTAAGAACTCTGCTCTATCTGTCATAAAGATTTTCTGCTTCTGGAAGTTTTTTGTTTTTAAGATAAATTTTAATCAACTCAATTCTCAGGCTGAGAAATTCCCTTTTTTTTTTTTTTAATGTGGTACTGGGGTTTGAACTCAGGCCATACGCCTTGAGCCATTTCACCAGCCCTTTTTTGTGATGGGTATATTCGAGATAGGGTCTCGAGAACCTTCGAACTGTGATCCTCCTGATCTCTGCCTCCTGAGTAGCTGGGATTGCAGGTGTGAGCCACTGGTGCCCAACCCTTTTATTTTTTCATCATCACTGGATGTCGAATTTCTGTACCTTCTTATTTGGGGGAGGGGTCATATTGGTGTTTGAATTTAGAGCCTTGCACTTGGCTAGGCAGGTGCTCTGCCTCTTGAGCCAAGCCTCCAGTCCTTCTCTATTTGTTAATGTGATTTGTGAATTGTCTTCTTGAATCTGCCAAGTGGCAAATTACCTTAAATTGAGGTATAATTTGCATGGAGGGAATGCAGAGTGTGCTGAGTTTTGACAAGTATCTGTAGAACTCACATGGTAGTCATGATGTTCACTTTTTATTCTTTCCCTTTTTTTCTCTGGTGGGGCTAGGGTTTGAACTCAGGGCTTTGCACTTGCAAAGCAGGTGCTCTTCCACTTGGACCTTTCCACCAGCCCTTTGTGTGTGGGGTGTGTGTGTGTGGGGGGGGGTTTCCGAGTTAGGGTCTCGGACTATTTGCCCGGGGCTAGCTTCAAACCATATCTCTATCTCCAAAATAGCTAGGATTATAGGCGTGAGCCACTGGTGCCCAGCTGAATATAAGCCTCAAATTGGAGATTGTCAGAAAGTTCATGAGTGAGGAGCTTTCCTGTCAATTAAATATAATGCGTTTTGCACTCATAGGCCTCACTGATACATATTTGCCTGAGAGCAGTAGGACCCAAGATGGCAAGGCAGTCTTTGTATATTAATGCAAATATATGGAAAGATGCTCAAAATCTGCTGTGGAAGTAGAGTCCTCAGATTTACTGTTAGACTCACTCGACTGCCAGAGACTTTGAGGGGAGTCTGTAGGATTCTCACTCACTGTTAACAGTTTTGGCTCTTCTAGGGAAGGCGAGTACGCAGCACACCCTGTGACCTGGCAGTGTTGTCAGGAAGTGCTCTTGTATGTGGGCAGCCAAAAGGGGTGTTGGCAGCAGAGCTTATTGGGGCTGTGTCCACTCATGCAGAGGGGCGCTAATCACAGGAAGCATAGGAGACCCTGGCATGGCACATGCACATGGTGAAACTCAGCAAGGCGTGGAAGGACAGAAGTGTAGACCTACTCCAACAGAAAACTCATAGAAAACAAAGCCAGAGGTGGATTGCATATAAAACCTATCTGTGATGACACTCAAAGGGAATGTGTTTTCCTAATTTTTTTTGAGGTACAGTTAACAAATAGAAGTATGTATATTTAAGATGTACAAAGCTGTGTCTCATGCCTGTAATCCTAGCTACTTGGGAGAAAGAGATCAGGAGGATCAAGGTTCAAGACCAGCCTGGGCAAATAGCTTGCAAGGCTGTATCAAAAAAAATCCCAACACAAAAAAGAGCTGGTGGAGTGACTCAAGTGGCAGAGTATTTGTCCAGGGCAGTCTTTCATGAGGCTCTGAGTTTAAACCCCATTACTACTAAATAAAATGAAATGTACAAAGCAGTATTCTGTTTTTGGATTGGTGGAGGGAGGAGTTCATCTCAGAATGCAGCCTAGGCTGGTCTTGAATTCTTGAGTGTCCCTGCCACCTCAGCGTCCTGTGTGCTGGGACCACAGGTGCACCTCTCCCTGGCTTAAAGTGATGATAAGATGGCTGTACAGTGAAGTCATTTCCCTAATTCTGTTAATACATCCATTGCCTTACATACTTAACCTTTTCTTAGGGCTTCACACTTGCAAAGCAGGCACTCTGCCACTGAGCCGCACCTCCAGTCCGTTTTGCTCTGGTTATTTTGGAGATGGGATCTCACATTTGTCCAGGTTGGTCTCAAACCTCAGACCTCCTGATCTCCGCTTCCCAAGTAGCTTGGATCACAGGCATGAGCCACCAGTGTCTGGCTGGTAAGAACATTTAAATTTTCTTTCATCTAATTCAGGTGTACAGTGCAGTGAACAACTGTAGTCACTATGCTGTACATCAGGTCTCTAGAACCTACTCGTTTTATAACTGAAAGTTTTATGCTTTAGCCAACATCTCCCATCTCCTCATTGCCCAATCTAGCTCCTGGTGGCTACCTTTCTTTCTTTTTTAAACTTTTTAAACTTTCATTAACAGTTCAGGGATTTCATGTGAAAATTCCTTATTTGCATACAGCATGTTTTGAGCAAGTTCACCTGCTTATCCTCTAACCCCTCTCCCTCCCTTTTAAAAACAGTATTTGGTGGGTTTCTTGATGCTGTCTCATACATACCTATGTAACACACTTTGATCCTCTTCTCCTACCCTCTCCATCTCCCTTCCGCCTCTCATTGAAATCTCCCCCACAGTGTCTCTTTTGCACTCAGATTCACTATTGCTATTTTTATTGTTTTAGACCTAGGTTCCACAGATGAGTGAAAATAGACGATGCTTGGCTATTTGAGCTTGGCTTATTTCACTCAATATGTTGATCTCCAGTTCTCATTTTCCTGCAGATAACAGAGTTTCATCCTTCTTTATGGCTGAGTAATGCTCCCTTGTGCATATCGACCACATTTTCTTTATCCATTCATTGATTGTTGGGCACTTAGGCTGATTCCACCCCTCGGCTATGGGGACAGTGCTGTGATACACATGGGTGTGCAGGTGTCCCGCCTGTGTGTCGATTTGCACTCCTTCAGATCTGTGCCCAGGAGTAATACAGCACAGTCGTAAGGTAGTTCTGTTTTTAGTTTTGTGAGGACTGTCCATACAGATCGCCTTAGTCCAGCCACTAGTCCCTAGTCCAGCCAACAGTGTATAAGGGTCCTCCACCGCCCCTTCCCCCAAATCCTCCCCTGACCCTGACTGGGGTGAGGTGGAATTTTAATGTAGTTTTGATTCGCATTTGCATTTCCTCTTTCTTCCTTTCTTTCCTTCTTTTTTTTTCTTTCTTTCTTTCTTTCTTTCTTTCTTTCTTTCTTTCTTTCTTTCTTTCTTTCTTTCTTTTTCTTTCTTTCTCTCTCTCTCTCTCTCTCTCTTTTTAAACATTGAATTACTGTCCTTTTGATACTGAATTTTTTCCTTTTGGCTGTACTGGAGTTTGAACTTAGGGCCTTTACCACTTAAGCCATATCCCCAGCCCTTTTTGAGCTCTTTGTATATTCTGAATATTAATCCTTTATCTGATGAATAGCTGGCAAGTTTTCTCCAGTTGTCTTTTCATTCTGGTAATTGTTTCCTTTGATATTCAGAAGATTTTTAATTTTTAAAACCTTTTTAATTGGGTACAATCCCATTAGTCAATTCTTGCTTTTATCTCCTGGGAAATTGGAGTCCTGTTCAGAAAATGCTTGCCTGTATCTTATCATCAAGAGTTTTGTCTAAACCCAGTACCACCAATAAAAGGTTTTGCTTATGTTCTCCTGTAGCAGTTTCATAGTTCCAGGTCTTATGTTATGGTCTTTGGTCCACTTTGAATCGACTCTGGTGCGGTGTGTGAGACAGAAGCCTGGTTTCGCATGTGGGTAACCAGTTTTCCCAGCACCGTATGTTGAAGAGACTGGCTGTTCTTCAGTGTGTTGTAGGTTTGTCAAAGATCAGATGGCTGTAGCTGTGTGACTTCATTTCTCACTCTTCTGTTCTGGTCCATTGATTGTCTTTTTGTGCTAGCTCCGTGCTCTTTTTGTTACTGCGGCTCTGTAGTGTAGTTTGAACTCTGGTATTGAGATATCTCCAGCATTGCTTTTCGCTCAAGATTGCTGTGGCTGTTCAGAGTCTTTTGTGCTTCCATGTGAATTTCATGATTGATTTTTTTATATCTTTGAAGAACAACATTGGAATTTTGATGGGGGTTGCATTGAATTTGTAGATTGCTTTCGGTAGTATCACCATTTTCACAATATTAATTCTGCCAGTTCATGAGCGTGGGAGGTCTTTCATCTTCTGGTGTTGGCAGCTTCTTTTTTCAGTTATTATTATTATTTTTTTTTTGGTGGTACTGAGGTTTGAATTCAGGGCCTACACCTTGACCCACTGTACCAGCCCTTTTTTGTGGTAGGTTTTTTTGAGATAGGGTCTTGAGAATTATTTGCCCATGCTGGCTTAGAATCACACTTTTCCTGAACTCTGCCTTCTGAGAAGCTAGGATTACAGGTATGAGCCACCTGTGCATGGCTTGTTTTATAGTTGGGGTGTTTTACTTCTTCAGTTAGTTTTATTCCTAGGGGTTTTTTTTTTTTTTTTTTTGAGACTATTTAGAATGGAATTGTTTTCCTAATTTCTTTCTTAGCCAGCTCATGTTGGTATATAGAAGAGCTTCTGCTCTTTGCATGTTAACTTTATATCCTGCTGCTTTGTTGAAGGTGTGAATCAGATTGAGGAGTTTTTTTGTGGTCTTTAGGACCTTTTAAGTATAGGATCATATCATCTGCAAATAAGGATAATTTGACTACTTCCTTTCCTATTTGAATTCCTTTTCTTTCTTTTCTTTTCGTTTTTTCTTTTTTGGTCTTATTGCTCTGGCTAGAAATTCTACCACGATATTGAGTAAGAGTGGAAAGAGTGGGCACCCTTGTATTGTTCCTGCCCCTAAATGAAATTATTTCAGTCTTCCTTGTTCAGTGCAGTGTTGACTGTAGGTTTGTCAGATAGCCACTACTATGCTGAGATACATGCCTTTGGTTCCTAGTTTCTTCAGAGCTTTTATCATGGAAGGATGCTGACTTCTGCCACAGGCCTTTTTTGCATGTACTGAGATGACCATGAGATTTTTGTACTTGGTTCTGTTTATGTACTACATTTTATTTATTTATTTATTGCGGCACTGGGGTTTGAACTCAGGGCTTCCTGCTTGCTAGGCAGGTGCTCTACCACTTGAGTCACACCTCCAGCCCTATTTATTTGTTATTGCACATTCTCACTGTGCAGCCTGACCTAGCCTGGAACTCGAGATCCTCCTGCCTCGTCTTTCTGACTGCTGGAGTTACAAGTGTGCTCCACCACACCACATCCATTATGCTGTTTCTAAGAGTTCAACTTAGTTTGGCCTTCCTCCATCCCTTGCTCAGAGATGCCACATACAAATACACTGCAAAGCGTTGTCTTTCTTTGCATAATGTCCCCCAGTTTCATCCCTGTTGCACACATGGCAACATTTTCTTCTTTATTTTTTCATTTTACATTGCTAAGGATTGAACCCAGGGCTTTGT
Organism: Castor canadensis; assembly: GCF_047511655.1. Lineage (NCBI taxonomy): Eukaryota > Metazoa > Chordata > Mammalia > Rodentia > Castoridae > Castor > Castor canadensis. The sequence goes on from NC_133403.1 coordinate 46,602,675, forward strand.
TTTTTTTTTTGTTGGGCAGGGTGGCGTTAGAACTCAGGGCTTTGCAGTTGCAAAGCAGGCAGTTTACTGCTTGAGCTACACTTCCAGTCCATTTTGCTGTGGTCAATTTGGAGATGGGGGTCCCCTGAACTATTTGTCTGGGCTGGCCTTGAACCACAATCCTCCAGTCCTGACCTCCCAAGTAGCTAGGATGACAGGCGTGAGCCACTGCTTTGTACATGCTACATAAGTGCTATACCCCCTGCTCAGGATTTCCTCCTTTATTATGGCTGAATAGTATTTTATTGTATGATACAGTATCATATATAGTGTTGTCTGTTGACAGACTGGGGTCGTTTCTAGGGCTTGAGATGTGGTTCAAGCTGTAGAGCACCTGCTTAACGAATGTGAAGTCCTGAGTTCAAACTCTAGGACCACCAAGAGAAAGGAACGAAGGTGGGGAGGAGAGGGCAGGGGAAGTGGAGAGAAGGAAGGGAAGGAAGGAGGACTTAAGTTGTTTCATACCTTGGCTGCTGTGAAGAATGCTGCAGTGAGTCTGGGACTATAGATACCTCTTCCAAGTGTCTATATGCTGAATCGGGTTGCTGGGTCATAAAGTGGCCCTATTTTAACTCCTCGAGGGCCTCTGCACTAACTTACATTTCCATTAACAGTGATTCTGATAGTGAGTACCTTGTGGAGAAGGGGGCAAATGGAATTTTTAAGGTATGAGTATATTTTCTTTGTTTCTTTTTTTTTTGTGGGACTGGGGTTTGCAAAGCAGGTGCTCTACCACTCAAGCACACATCCAGTCCATTCGCTCTGGTTATTTTGGAGGTGGGATCTCGCAAACTATTTGCCTAGGCTGACCCGATCTCAGCTTCCTAAGTATCTAGGATTATAAGCAAGAGCCACAAGTGCCTGGTGGTATATTTTGTTTCTTAAGCCACGTGACAAACGCACATGATTGCTTTATTATTGGCCTTTTAAGTTGCATGTCATATGATTTTTCCATTTTCCTGCTCAACACTGAATCATGGCAGATTTCAAATACCAGAAAAATTGAATGGGTTGTTCAGTGAATGATAGCCTATTACTTAAATTGTGTGATTAATTTTAATATGCTTTAATGTCACATACATGTCATTTGTATGTGTGGTAGATTTCATAATAAAATTATTTGAAAGACTGAAAGAAAAACCCAAGGCACCTCCATTTTGAGATACAGATTTTTGAGGTAAATAACAGTGGATGTCTAAGGAAATAGAAAAGACTTGAAATGACAAATGTTTCTTCTTTCTGCTGTGTTGAAGAGTCTCAGTATAAGTTATTTATAAAAACTGTAGAATTTTCACACTTATTAATGAACTCTCAGTAAATTTAGAATTGTATTCGTTTTTCTGTTTCTAAAATGGTTTTGGGTAGCACTTGAGTATAGAAGTGTTACATATAAAATAATACACACATTTGTTTGTAAAAAGGAACTATTTTAAGTGGAGGGTATTTTTTTGTCATTTTCCTGTTAGAGAACATGAGTTGTTATCTGTAATTCCATCATCCTGACAATGTTTTTTTTTATTCTGCTGCACAGATACCAGTTGAACAGATGTATTTACACTTTGTATTTTCATCTAATTTAACAGATACTCCTTCCTTTATGTTTGCTGTCTCGCAGTGGTATGGCTGCTTATACTCTATCACTTTTAACCACTTTTCTGATTTTAGGTTCTGCTGTTCCATCCTGGAAGTGTTCTTAGGGTAGCATGTGAATCAGGAGAGCATTAACACCTTGTGGGGCTTGCTGTGTACACACTTTGTGTTTAGCCTAAAGTGCAGCTAGACATATGTGAGTAGTCCTGGCCTTACTGACCTATGCAGCCTTAGCAACCATACGAAGCATGGTTAAAAAAAAGTTTAAACAGTTTCAGGATGAGTTTTGTTATTTGCAACTGGTGTCTGTGCTTATCAGACTGATATGAGTTTTCAGTTTTGCCAGTGTGCTACTTTCTGTCTGTTTCCAGAAGCTTCTGAGATGGGTTTGCTGTGCAGGTACCACATGCAGAACAGCACTGCTGGTGTTACACAGTTGTTCATGGTTTGCAGTCCATCTCGAATTGAGTGTTTCCCTGTGGTTATGGGACCATAGCTCAACTGTTGTGTTTTTATATTATCTTTCATACTGTTCACATTTTTATGCACATAAAAAACATCATAGAGTAGCATCTCAACTTGTTTCAATGTACATGCTTTAATAAAAGGAGGCATAAGAGTTTTTTGCTTGCACTTTCCTCAGTTATTCTTATCCAGGGTTTGATGTAGAAAGACTTCTTTTAGAAGCTTAATGTATGCAAGACAGTAAGTCACTGAATTTCCCTCCACTTACGTACTTACATATGTTCTTTTAAAGTCTTCAGAAAGGTCACTCTCTCCTTCCTTGATCCCTTCTGACAGAGCACCAGTCTTATAAAGGGCACAGTCCAGCCAGGGTACTGTTAATTAATTTAATTATTTGTTTCTTTAAGTTGGGCAGTAGTGTTAATGGTGCTTGGTGCAGTCTGATCAGAAGATTCTGGTTTTTGCATTCCAAATGGAGAAAGCCAAGCAGAGCACGTGGGTGGGGTGAGGAGGATAGCTTTATTGAGAGAAGTGGAGTCACCTGTCCTGCCAGGTAGGGGAAGGAAAACAGGAAAAGAGGGCACAGTGGGTGCAGGTGGGGTCTGCCAGCAGAGACGGCATGCTTTTCTTTTTCAGGTGTCTTTGAAACCTACCCTACCCCATGGGAGGGCAGGCCCAGGAGGTTCCCACCCAATAATGAGTGAGTGGGGAGGGGGGTGGGCAGATTCCAGTCAGGTGCAGGTGGTCTGGCCATCCCCAGGAAACCCATGAACCCCAAACTTTTCCTTCTTCTAGCCTGCCTCAGTAGAAGTTGTCAGCTCCTACTGGTCTGAATGCTGCCTGCAGAAGGAGGCAAGTCCATTCCTCTCTTATGTGGCTGACAGTTCCAGGTTGTGTCTTCTGTGGCTGCACATCTCTCACTTAATCAACTTTTTTTTTTTTTAAGCAGCCCTGGGGTTTGAACTCAGGACCTTGTGCATGCTAAGCAAGTGCTTTACCACTTGAGCCATGTCCCCAGCCCCATCTGTTCTTTTTCATGGTGTAGCTTCTAGGCTTCCTGTAAATAATGATATTACGTCTATGAGTAAACTCTATTTTGGCATTATTTCTCTTAAAAGAGCACCAGATGGAATGTGGTGGTTTACTCTGTAATCCCAGCACTCGAGACAGAGGGCAGAAGGATCTAGAATTCAAGACTAGCCTTGAATACAGATCCTGTCTCAAACTAAAGAAAACCCCAAATAACAATAGCAAAAACAAAACAAAACAAAAAACACCCAGGATGACATTCCTGCCAGAGTGTACCTCCGTGGAGATTCTTTTTCAGCCTTCTGATGGTGGTTTTTAAAAGTGAAGTTTACATTTTAAAGGCAATAGTTATTTTACCAATAATACATTCAGCCTACAGAATAAGATAAAATTAAAGATCATTCTGGAAAACAAGGTATGTCTGTGGTCCGGGGAGTCCTTGCGTTGTTTGCAGAGCAGTTCACAGGGGCAGCCTGTGTGTTCCAGCCCTCTGAGCAGCAGGCTCAGTGCAGCCGCAGTCAGAAGGTAGTGGAGAAGCTTGCCAACCTGTCAGGGTCCCTGAGCGAGCAGAGCTTTCTGATGTAATGGAGCCCAGCTTGTCAGTTTTGCCATATGGGTGTCTAGTCTTCCAGCACCCTTTACTGAAAGGCTTTTGGTTCTCAATCTGATTGCTCTGCCTTTTCAAAATTGGCAGCTTTTGAAAACCATGAGACTGTGTCTGTTGGTCCTTTGGTGGCAGCACACATCCTGGTTTGTTGGAACCAGTCTCATGTCACAGGCTCCTCTGCATCCCTGTGCTGCCACTGAGCACATGCAGTGAGTCTCTCCTTCAGGTGTGTGTTTTCTACTTCTGGAATCTCTGCTTGGTCCTCTTTTAAAATAGTTCCTATTTTTCCATCAAGATTTCCTTTGGCCTTGATTACACTATATTTTTCTTTATGTCTTGGGCATACTTATTAAATCCTTGTCTGTTAATTCCAGTATGTGGGCCATCTTGATATTGAAGTCCATTGCTTTCTGAATGTGCCATGTTTCCTTGCTTACTTGCGGTTTTGAATTGAATCTGGACAATTTGGGATGATTTGTACAACCCTGGCCTCTGTTATATTCCTCTGAAGAGGATTGATTGTTTTAATATTCCTAGCTAACTTTTCTTTTTTTGAGACAAGATCTCTGTGTAACCCAGATAGCCTTGAACTTGTGATTCTCCTACCTCAGTTTCCTAAGTGCTGGGATTACAGCACTTAGTAACCATGCCTACCTCTCCTAGCTAGCTATTGAATTGAAACTGCATATTTGGTCTCCTCTGTGTTAGGTGGAACCTGATATCTTGATTTTATATTTTGGCCTCTACTTGTTGTCTGTCTGCTCATGGTGACAAGCCAGCCAGATTCCTAAAGTCAGTTCTAGACAGATCAAGGAGAGGAGTTAGAGCCTCCCCTCTTCAGCACTTCCCTGTCCTCTTTCATCCAGGGAGACTGTGTCCTGATTTGTGCACTTCTGCAGAGTGCAGCCTGGAGATTGCCTCATGCTACACTCCCACTCCTCTGGGAACCTTGCTGGACTCCAGGCTTTCTCCCTCCTGTACTGCCTGCTAGCTTTTCATAATTTTCATATTTTACTTGGCATTTATAGTTACTTGGAATGTGTTTGGTCCGATAGAAAGTACTTGGCCATTTCTGGATACAAAAGCCTTTTATTAATTTGTTTTCTTGGACTGGGGGCATAGCTCAAGTGGTACAGGCTCTTAGTTCAGTCCCTAGTATTGCAAAACAAACAAACAAACACCTTTCTTTTGTTTCTGAATTTCTTTTCTGTTTTTTTTTTTTTGTGGGGGGTGGTACTGGAGTTTGAACTTAGGACCTTTTGCTTGCTACCACTTGAGCTACTCCACCAGCTCCAAAAACTTTCTTTTGATTACATAAGTGATAAAGTGATATATGTTATTTCTGAGCATTTGGAGAATTTAGAAAAGTGTACATGCGTGAGAGGTAACCACTTGTTAGCATGTTGTGTTTTTAAATCATTCCTTTTTTTCTCGCCCTCCCCCTTTGTCCACCCCCCATGACCATTTCTATTTCCATGGTTTTGCCTTTCCCAAAACATCACATCCAGGTAGTTGGGACTTGTAGCCTATTGAGATTGGCTTCTTCCACTTTGTGATTAGACACTTAACTAACGCACACATTCCACATACCTACTTACCATGTAGAGTACTAACTAAATATACCATTTTGAAGATCCAAGTTGGATTGTTATTAATTGCAGTCCCAGTAGTAAGACAACTAGCCTTTCCTTTTATTACTGAGCTTTCCTGTTGTGAAGTTGGGTCAGATAGTGTGATTGCTTAGGGGAGGGGAGCCAGCTATAGGCTCAGAGCTGAAACCGAGGTTTCCCAGTTTAGCTCTTTTCTTGTCATTTCGTGTCCAAAGCTAGTTAGTTTCCAAAGGACTGTAGGTTTGCCTTGATTTGAAATTCCATTTAAAACAAGAATAATGTATCTTTACAAGTCCCTTTTTCCCTCAGAGGTAAGTTAGAGCCTTAAAGTATATATTATACATAAATATACATTGCAAGTGTATATTTAAAGATCCTGGGTGGATGGCATTTCTCTTATAAAACGGAATGAGGTCAATGTTTGGAGCAATTATGATAGTTTTAGTTCATATTCATTCTTGCAGTGCCTGTGGGTAATCAGAATTTTACTGTGTCTCTTTGTTTTTCAGCAGCAAGCCTTGGCAGGGAGCTTGGTGGCCGGGGCCAGCAGTGCGATGGAGGCCGACCCATTCAAGAGGCAGCAGGCGATGCCGCCCACAGGTATGTCTCGGGCACAGGCTGGTGCGGCCAGCACTGCAGTGGCAGTGTAGCTGCACGTGGTTCTAAGAGCTTACTTTCCAGTGTTAAAGTCAGCTTTATTTATGTGTGTTTATATGCATGAAGTTTTCAGTTGATGACTTACTCTCTGCTTTGATTTTCCATGGACCATCATTTGCTATGATTAAATGTAGCCATCATCCATATACTTTTTGAAGGTTGTTTTTTTTATTAAGTTATTTTTTAAAATGGATTTTCTTCAAATTATAAATATGACGACAAATTTTTATGTGAGAGACTTGGGCAGTTGAGGGTGGCTTAAGGCTGCCTCTGGCTTGTTGCCTGTCTCTTCCCAAGTCACAGTGGGACCCCTATCCATGTTTTGTAGATTCTTAGACATTCTCCTGTGCTTGCACAAGTGTTGTTTACACACGTGTCATTCTGGAAAGGGTGACATGGGTCATACACATGGTGTTAGAGCTTTTCAAAAGATTGACTTAGTGGCCGCCTTTCTGAGCTGTGCACCTGATTCTTCTGGGGGCTTCCTAGCATCCCATCACATGGCTGATTCCTTTTGTAGAAGTCAGATTTTACAAGTGTTTGCTTTTCTCTCCCCATTTCTCTGCTACAGTAGCAGAGGATTGGACATCTACTCTCAGATGTTTCTGCCACATGCCTGTCAGCGTATCCAAAGGAAGTCCCCAAAATGAACTGGCAGGTCAAAGCGCCTGTGCAGTGAGTGGTGGTGGTACTTAACTGCCCCCAGAAGGGCAGGGCAGTTCTGCTTCCATCAGGAGTTTTGCTTCTCTTGCTTTTTTGTTTTGTTTTGTTGATTCTGGGGATGGAACTTAGGTCCTTGTGCTTTTTTTTTAGCACTCTGCCACCTGAGCCACATCCCCAGTCCTTTTGCTTTCAGTTTGCTTTTCATGTAGGGTCTGGAGCTAACTTTACCTAGTCCTGCCTTGAACCTCCATTCTCGTGTCTCCGCCTTCTGCCTAAGCTGGGACTACAGCTAGGTTCCAAGCACACCTGACTTGTTTTTGAGATAGAGTCTCACTAACTTTTGCCTGGGGTGGTCTTGGACTGTAATCGTTTTACCTCTACCTCCTGAGTATCTGAGCTTACAAGTGTGTGCCACACTGTGCCCAGTCTTCGCTCTCTCACATTTTGACATTTTATTTAGTTCAATAAATCTTTTAATCTGGTAATGTAAGGGTAAAAATTATATCTTTTGTTTTGATTTGGGTAGTTTTGATTTTAAATCAGGGTGCACAGTATCTTTCACTATTTGTGAACCATTTGTGAATCTTTGTGTGGCTAGATGTTCATATTCTGCCCATTTTCTTCCTTTGGTTGTTGAGATTTTTCGTATTATTTGTAAGCATTTTCAGAATGTTGAATAAATCAGCCTCTATCTGTCATGTGTTGCAATGTCTCTCAGTTCTTGCTTGTTTTTTGCCTTTTTAGGATGCTCTTTCTTACGTTGGCAAAATTTTAATAAAAGACTATGTTTATCAAGCTTATCCCTATGGCATATAAAGGCTTCCCTGTTCAAAGATTATGAAACACTTACACGTTTTTTTCTACTACTTCTGTGGTTTTATTTTTACGTGAAATGGCACCTTTCTTGAAAATTATTCTAGAGCAGTCTAAGAGGCCTCGACTTGAAGTGGGTCATCCAGGGGTAGTTTTCCAGCACCCAGGGGCGAATGCAGGAGTCCCTCTGCAGCAGTTAATGCCGACAGTCCAAGGTAAGCCCCAGCACAGAGCCAGCGCTCTCAGCTCGTAGAGGGCATGCACGGAAACCTTGCGGCCAGCCCAGCCCAAGGCTGCGCAGTTGAGTGAGCTCATTTGGGGATGTTTCTCTGAGCCCCAGTCAATACAGGATGAGAAAGCCCTTGGAGACATGTTCTTGCCACTGTGGTGGGAGCCATGCACCTCCTTGCCATTGTGCTTTCCCGCAGTTTTACTCTTGTGTTTTCCTTAATTGCTGCTGTCATGGGGTGCCCTGTGGTTATTTGATGCTTGTTTTGCTTGGTGCTAACTTGCAAAGGTCAGACACCTCTACTTCCTTCTTTGTGTGCTCATCTTGGCGTTAGATCTGATGGGAAGCTAGCTTCTATTTGAATGTGGTGATCCTCTGGATGTCAAGTGAGTGTCCTTGTGACTCACTTGCTGGAAGCTGCTCTGAAGTAAGCGTTCTGGGGGTCTTTCTTATCTTTCAGGAGGGATGCCCCCCACTCCTCAGGCTGCACAGCTCACTGGACAGAAGCAGAGCCAGCAGCAGTATGACCCTTCCACAGGACCTCCTGTGCAGAATGCCGCCAGCTTACACACCCCACCACCGCAGTTGCCTGCAAGGCTGCCTCCGGCCAGTGTCCCTGCTGCAGCCCTCCCTTCTGCCCTGCAGTTTTCACAGCAGCCGCAGGTGGTGGAGACTCAAACTCAGCTCCAAATCCCAGTGAAGACTCAGCAGCTGAATGTCTCTGTCCCTGCCCCCCAACCCAGCCAGATCCCTGTTCCTCCTCCACAGCCTGCACAGCCGGCCCTCCATGTTCCAATGCCTGGGAAAGCACAGATACAGGCTTCTCAGCTTCCGTCCCAGACACAGGTACTCTGTGGACATTTTCTGTCTTGTTAGGTGTGGAAGAAGAGGGAAGCAGTCTGCAGAGGCAACATGCCTTCCTCAGAGAAGCTTATCCCCTCATATGACAGTTGGTTCAGTCAGCAGTTGCAGCATATTTGCATTTGGCTCTGTAATAAGTCATTAAAATAATAGAAAACCATTATTACTGTTGCTGTTAGTATGGGAAAGCTCCACGTGTTGAAGCACACTGTGCCAAGGGTGGCCACCCCATTGATCTGCCAGTAACTCTCAGGTGGTGACTACTTAACCCATCTTAGAGGCCATGTGACTGGCTTAAGTAACACAATGAGGAAATGACAGTCCAGAGCTTGACCATAGCTCTGTCGAAGGCAAAGCCACATTCCTGCCCAATCACCAGGCTTCCTCCACAGGTGTTACCTTTTCCACTGTTCAGATGCTGCAGACTCTGAACACTTGAAGGCATTACTCATCCGGCCTGGTTTACATCTGAGTATATAAAATACCCCTTCTCTACCAATCATTTCACCTACATGTGTTTTGGGAATGTTTGTAGTGACTGGCTTCAGTTTCTGAAGACCTGTGACATACTGAAGCTTGAGCACTGAGAGCCTAGCGGTGGTAGGAAGGAATTTCAGAGAATTATCAGTGCGTGGTAGAGCCTGCTTGAGAAGTCTGCTTTTCCTCTCCTGTCCCATTAGGCTTTGAGTTCAAGTTCATCGTGATTTATAGCCAAGTCTTAAGTATATAAATAGAGTGCTGGCAACAATCAATAATAGCTATCACTTACCTGTCACCTGTGAAGTGAGTTGTCTGGCACTGTGGTAAGGACTTCATTGGCATTAGTGTACTTTCTCTGTCTAGCAACCCCTTGGAGTAGCCTCTGTTTTCCCATTTTGCTGATAAAAACTCTGAGGCCAGAAAGGCTCACCACCTTGTCATGTCACTCTGCCAGGAATTGGTGGAACTTTGAGTGTGGGCCCACATGGAAGGATCTTGCACTCCACTTTGGGAAAGGGCACTTCTCCCAGGGCACCTGAACTCTGCTGCCTTACTTTATTCAAACTTTATACAGGTGGCTCTTTTTCTCTTGGAATCACGTGCTGGCTTAGAGCTGTGCTGTGGTTTTTCTTAGATTAATTTACCTGCCTTTGTCGTTAGGGGGATCAGTTGTGGAAAATGATTTTCAAGAAGCTCTGTACAAAACCTGTAGTAATGCATTACTTGTGGGTTAGCCAGCTTTCTCCGTAAAGGGCCAGTTTTGCTGCTGAAGGCGCAGCCACAGACCACACATAAGTGAACAGACATGGTTGCATCCTGTGAACTATTTCCTAACAGATGTGCTACCCGTGGTTTCTGGGTCTCTGAGGTAGGGAGATTATTGGAAACACATGTGAGGGTCAATGCTTATTCTTAAGAGGGTCTTCCATGTCTTCTGTACCTTCGTGGTTCTGACTGCCAGGCCAGATTGTCAGTCCATCCCTGGCCCTCCCCTCTCTGTAGCTAGCCTTCTCCCAGCAGAGTTCCTTGGGGAATTTAACTCAGTGTTTTCAGGGTGGTCGGAGGCCCCTTTAGTTTTGTCAGCCTCTGGATAGTACAGGAGGGTTTTCTACCCATAAGGTAGCCTGCCTGTCTGAAGAGCTGCATTTGGTATTTACTCTTCAGAGAAAAGATGCAAAGTGAACACGTGGTATTTTTCTATTACAAAAAAGCTCATGCAGTTAGACTTCTTAAAAAATTAACTTTTAAAATAGAGAAAGAACTGGAAGAAGCAAAAAAGGGAAAAGCTTTCGTGAACTCTAAGATAATGTGAGTGCTTTCATTAGGTTCTGTGGAAGTAAGATAGTTTAATATTTGTAGACATCATCTAGTCTGGTTCTTAGTCGTGGTTGTGGTGGGATTTCGTGCTAATGTGTTGCCATGGAGAGGAAAGCATTGAACATGCTGGCCTCTGTCACCTGAGCGCTCTGGTATTTGGGCTCTGTGGACATCTGGAAGCTTTGTCTTGACCCTGCTTCACTTGTCTTCTGCCTGCTAGACGGTGGCATCGAACAGGCCCCCCTTGGACTCTGTCCAGTCCTGCCAGCGGTCTCTGCCCACTTCCTCTTCTTCCTCGTCCCTTGTACCTGTGAGTGGCTCAGGCGCAGGGCCCTCGCCTGCATGGTCCTCACCAGTGAACAGACCGTCCTCAGCCACCAGCAAGGCACTCTCTCCCATCACTTCCCGGTCTCCAGGGGCTGCAGTTCCGGCCCCCCCTAAGCCACAGAGCCCTGCTCAGAATATTACCTCATCCCAGGACAGTCCTCAGGACAAACTGGCAGGACAGATGGCTCTGGTAAGCACAAAATGTATCCCGTCCTTTGGGTTTGCTTTTGCTCTGTTGACACAGGCTTCACCCTGTTGCCCAGGCCGTTCTCTGACTCCTGGGTTCAGTGATCCCATCTTATCCTAGAGAGTGCTGGGACTGCAGGTGCACACCACTGAGCCCAGCATGTATTCTGCTTTGTGATACACAGTTGATTTTTTTTTCTTTTTTTTTTTTTAAAGGATGTACAGGTTTAAAACTTAACACCTGGTTGTATAGATGAAGGAATATGGTTTGTGATCATTAGAAACCAAGACTAAACCACATGGTGTAGCCCATCCTGGGCTGGTTTTCAGTAGCCACAGATTGGGGGTGTTTGTGTAGGGCTGATGCTCAGTGCTAGGCAGGAAGAATCGAGCATGGGACTTGTCAGCTGGCCAGGCCCTGCAGCCCATCCTCAAAATACAGGCACTGTGGGATGACTAAACATTGATCTTGTTGAACTTCTTTGGGAATTTGAAAGAAACACACATGTCATAGCTCAGTGCTTCCCATTGTCTGGTTTTCACACACGATCCATACGTGGCCAGTCTTTGTTGATTCTTTTGTCTTCTCAGTTATTCTGAAGAAAATTCCAAGGATCGTATTGTTTACCTTTTAAATACTTTGGTATAAACATTGGATCTTGTGAGGTTTTTTTTTTTTGCAAGTCTTTCCGTTCTTTTTAGTACCTAACCAAGCCTGTTACGTGGTAGGCTTTCAAATTTTGAGGTCTGAATTAATAGAACACACTTAGTAATTATGTGCTGACCCCTTGCCTGCGCCCCATACTATCCCCCTTACAGGAAAACCAGATCCATCAGAGAATAGCAGATTTAAGGAAAGAAGGTCTGTGGTCCCTACGGCGGCTGCCAAAGCTGCAGGAGGCCCCACGCTCCAAGTCTCACTGGGATTACCTGCTGGAGGAGATGCAGTGGATGGCCACAGACTTCGCCCAGGAGCGCAGGTGGAAGTTGGCTGCTGCTAAGAAGGTAGGTTGAAACACAGGCAGCTATGGTGCTGTGCTCTTTGGTGTGGGGATTTACAGTGCTGTTACTGGTGGACAGGCCTGCCTCCTGGACTTAGTCTAAGGGCGTTGACTCATCATGTCTGGAAAAGCATCTTTCTCTTGTAGACAAGGGAACCATGACACTGTGTGAATTCAGGGCTCTAGAATAGACCGTTGGGAATAGGCATGGCCTACCATGCAGTAGTACTGCCTCAGAAATTGGGTTCCTTTTCTTACCAGCTTGCATGACCGTGGGTTTGATGCCTGCAATACTCCAGACCCAGGATCTTGTCCAGGGCTGATCAGGTTGCTGTAGAAGCTAGAGTTAGGAGTGCAGATGTCTGTCAATGAGCATCTGACGCCCCTTCATGCCTGCCCTGGCATATCACTTCCTAGCCATCTGGCCTACCCTTCTCTGGTTCTGGCTGAGAATTTGTTTCCTTCTTTCTTTTCCCATAGCAGACAGTCCTTCAGAGGCTCTCTGGAAGTGTGACTGCTGATTCTAGAAAACAGTCGATAGATTTCTGCAAATTTCAGGCCTTAGAGTGGGACAGAGCCGTCTTTTCATTGTGTGAACAGCTGCGGCCTGCTGCATTGTCTGTATCATGGGCCATTGTCTTCATATCTGGGGCCTAGATGCTCTCTTTACCTTTTCTATACTGCCAGAGTTAGAGTTAATGCTTTGTCCTCTGCCATGTGTATTTCCCTCCTCTGAATTCCCTCTTACTTTCCTCATCAGTGTTAGAAAGGGAAAAGCTGAGCCCGCAGGGGCAGTGAGGTTTGGACAATAAGGAGCCTCAGGTCAGGCCCACAGGCATTACAGAAAAAGCCCACGTTCCTTAGTAATCTTTTCTTACAGAGGAAAGTAGTCCTGGATATGTGGGCATGTGCTAGACAGGATGAGGGATGGGTGTGTGGTAGATGTCAGGTGGGGCCTGGTTGGTGGGGGTCATGTGGACTGAAGAGCAGCACAGATTCCATAGGCTGTAGGGTGAGACCTGAACTGCACCCAGCCCTTCTTCACCTTTCCCGCCTTACTGG